>NC_133417.1:62637976-62938214 GCF_049350105.2 Macaca mulatta | reverse complement strand
CATTTGGAGAAATACCTAACGTAGGTGATGGGCTGATGGGTGCAGCAAACCACCACAGCACATGTATACCTGTGTAACAAAACTGCACGTTCTGCACATGTACCCCAGAACTTAAAGTATAATAATCTTACAGCTGGCCTAATCCTACAGCTGGTCCCCAGGCAGTGGTGGCAGGGGCTGCAGGGCAGGAGGCAGAGATGGTCGTCGCCAGATAGCGGCGGCCATGTTGCAAGCAGCCAGGGGGTACACCAGACTCTACCATGCGGTGAGTGGCTCCTGGTTTGTCTTCAGACATCAAAGTTATACTACAAGGTATAATCTTGATTCTTTTAATTATTCAAAAATATTTGAGTACCTACTTTCTGTCAGGCACTGCTCTGTGTAATAAGAATATAGCAATGAATCAAATAGAATTCCTGCTGTCATGTAGTCTATATTGTAAAGAGGGAGACAGAACATGAGCTCATCTGGTAATCGCAGAGTTTGTCAGGTGATGAAGTGCTCTGGGGAAAAGTAAAGCAGGGAAAGAGGACAGGTGAGTGATGTGGACCTAAATGAGGTAATCAAGAATGGCTCTCCAGAAAAGGTAATTGTTCAGAAAAAAAAAGAAGTTAAATCATTCAAGAAAAAGCTATGCTTATATCGCAAGTATTCCCTCTACAACTGCTGAAATCAGACTCAAAGGGATGATTGTGAAACTGTATTTGTCAGCTTGGGGATGCAGGGGAAGAACAGAAAAGGGGGGCGGGGGAGCAGAATGTGTTCTTCCTAACAGTGGATTAAGTGCTTGAAACGTATCACATACCCAACAAATGTGCAATGAATCTGAGCATAGTCAAGCTTCACACCTCTCATAAATCGAGGTAATGCAGCAGTCCTATCAAGAACAGTATTTTGGAATGCCAGTATGATGGATCTCCCTTATAGTTCAGCTGGTTTCTATCTCTGCACCTCATCCATCAGATAGTCCTCTGATGGGAAAAAAACCAGTGTCATCATGGAGGAAGATAGAGCATCTTATAAGGGAAGTCCTAGCCACATGAGAAAGGAGGGAATTCCTGCCCTCCTAGACCCAAAGGATAGTGTAAAAAGGAGAGTACTACAAAGTTCTCTCTTTGTGTCCTATCCTTGGGTCAAACACTGGGGTAGGGTAGATAGTGCTGCACATTTAACCTTTGCTAGATATGGGAGAATCTGGCACATCAGGGTTTAATAGCATGTTTTCCCCACTGTGCCTGAGGAAAGATGCAAACCCCTGGTTAAAAACCTTGCATGTGGATACATGTCCCAGGAGCAGTAATAGAGAAATGGCTAGGGAGAAAACCCAAAGGTAGAATTCCTGGCTCCTCAAGGCTCATTCAGTATCTAGAACTACACTGTCCAATATGGTAGCCACTGGCCACAGAGGCTCCTTAAATTTAAAGTAATCGAGATTAAATATAATTTAAAATGTGTTTTCTTAGTTGCATTAGCCACATTTCAAGTGCTCAATAACTATGTATGGCTCAAGACTACTGCATTGTACAGCACAAAGAAAGAATGTCTCCATCATCATAGAAAGTTCTATTAAGAGAGCAGTAGTCAGCAAACCTTTCCGTAAAGGGCTAACCAGTAAATATGTTTGGCTTTGTGGACAAGAAAGTCTCTGTCACAATTATTCAATACTATTGTTTTAGCATAAAAGCAGCTGTAGTCTGTATGTACATAAACAAGTATGGCCATATTCCAATAAAACTTCATTTTAAAAAACAGGCTTTGGTCTGAGGGATGCAACGTGCCTGTCCCTGGGAGAGAGGAGCCAAAGTTCCCACATGCCTCAGTAAAGGGACAGAAGCCAGTGAAAGAATCAGTGAGCTACTGGAGGCCTGGGCTAGGGCCAAATTGTGCACCCAGAGGCGATATGGGTCCAGGTACAACTCAGACATATAGGCCAAAGGCCAGACCACAAACCTGCACCCAGATTCAAGGCCATCCTGAGAAGGAGCAGGAAGAGAGGAAAGAAATTCAAAAGACCAACCCCAAATAATCGAAATGATCTAGAAGAAACTGTTTAAATGGAAGAGACAGTGATACTGTCTGTTGGCAGATGTAGGTGGC
Organism: Macaca mulatta; assembly: GCF_049350105.2. Lineage (NCBI taxonomy): Eukaryota > Metazoa > Chordata > Mammalia > Primates > Cercopithecidae > Macaca > Macaca mulatta. The sequence goes on along the minus strand of NC_133417.1, from coordinate 62,936,117 downwards.
CCCGCCCACTGTGCCATTCCCACCACTCCCCATATCCCTAACCCCCTGAGGGAGTAGGAGCTCAGGAGGAAGTTTAAATCTATTATTTTTAAAAAATAAACTACAGTTTCCTTGACTCTCTAAGTTACAGTGAAAATAAAAAGTCAGTGCTGCTACACAGTGTTTTCTCAAATATATATAAAGACACTTTAGAAAGGAAATCTTTGCACTCTTTCTAGGAGCACTGATTTGGGCTAATTCATCCTCTACAGCCCCTCCAGGGCCTCCTTGTGACTGAGGATATACACTAAGGCCTTGTGTGAGGGGAACACTAGCATGGAGGGAGAAAATCTGGGCTCTAGCTGTGTGACTTATACTAAACCTCTAGCCATTCTGGGCTTCAGTGACCTTATCTGCCATATAGGGAGACAGATCAAATGACTCCTAAGTTCTTATTCAGTTCAGAAATAATATTTTATGATTCATCTGAAAGAAATCTGGCTGGGGTTGTGCCCTGTTGTTATAATTAACATAGTTAGCCTGATCACATGTCAATGGATTAAGTCTTAGCTTTACTATTAAGATAAAACTGAATAAGCTAAGTTTCTTCGAGTTCACTGAAAAGTTCTGATATTTAATACTTGGATAGTTGTAAGGACATGCTATCACTCAAACTATATCAATCTCAGGATGCCATACTAAAATGCCATAGATTGGGTGACTTAAAGAACAAACATTTATTTCTCACATTTCCAAAGGCTGGAAGTCGAAGATCAGGGTGCCAGCATAATTGGTTTCTGGTGAGGGCTCTCTTCCTGACTTGTAGATGGCCACCTTCTCACTGTGTCCTCACATGGCAGGGAGAGACCGAGCTCTCTAGTGGCTCTTCCTTTAAGGGCACTAATCTCATTATGGGGCCCTACCCTCATGACTTCATCTAAATCTAATTACTTCCCTAAGGTTTCATCTCCAGATACTATCTCATTGGAAGTTAGGTCTTCAACACATGAATTTTGAGGGAACATAATTTAGTCCATAGCACAAACCTTCTAATTACTTTAAGGTAAGATGCTGACCTCTTGGAATTTTGCAGTCTACTCATGGACAAAACAAAAGAAGATGTGTTTCTCATCAGCAAGAAATTTTTGAGAAAGCAATGTCAAATTGTGTCCCACCTTTCTGATATTCAAAGCAGAGGCAGGATGGGAGGATGACTGTCTCAATTACCCATTATCATAATAACTAACATTTACTTGACAACTTACTGTGCACCAGACACTCCTTGAAGTGCTTTACATGTATCATCTCATTTAACTCTACAATAACCTAAAGTGATAGCCTTTATTACTAGACCTATTGTAGAGATGAAGACACACTAATACTTGGAAAGCCTTAGTAGCTTTCATACAGTGTCACAAATAATGAGACTGAGTCCAGATAGAAAACTCAGTAGACTGACTCCAGAGCCCGCCCTCCTAATCACCATGATCTACAGCCTTCAGGTTGGACACAAGTCATGGGAAGAGTGCCTGTGTGCATGCACACACATATACATAAATCAGATGTGCTTGAAAAAGGTTGCATGCGTTTAATGTATTCATAATATGTGTTCATTAATGTGTTAATGCCTAGAAGTTATTCACAGTCTATGATGGACTTCTTTAACCAACTAAGCAAAATGCATTCTCCCAACATCTTGATGAGATCAGAATCCCAGAAAATGGGAATTTTGATGAGTGGTGAAGACCAAGAAGATATTTTGAACTGGGGCCCTTGAAGGATGAAAGGTCTAGATAGAACATTGAACTTAGAAACCATGAACAGCTAGGGTATGAGACAAAGGCTCAAGTGCTTGATAAGAGGAAAAGGATGGAAAAAAGGAGGAAGCCCCATTGGGGCGAGAACTACGGCAAGTGAGGTGTTCCCACTCCAGAGCTCTGTGTGCCAGACACTGTACAAATTCTCCCCGCAATAATCTGTAGTCTGTACACAGCCTCCCTAGGACAAATCACTTTTACCCTTTTGCCCAAGATGACCAAAGTCAAGTCATTAAGACCTCTTTTTGTGCCAGCAAGATGCTTAAGTTTGGTCATTCCTGGCTGCCAAGATATGACGTATGACTTATGTTAAAATGTGACTGCATGTGGAACAACATTCAGAGGAAGCTCAGAAAATTCAATGGTTGAGTTTAAAGACAAGAGCCCAGTTCAGTGACAGAATGGATGTGCAACCAGTCATCCTAGCCATCAATTTAAATGGCCACATAATTTGAAAGACTGACAGTCATTAGTGTTCAGTATGAAGCTATCTGAGGCACTAGCTTGGTTACCTGATGCTCAAGTTCACTAGATGGCTAAAGCTGGGCAGCAAGGTCTGTAAGTGCAGAGATTCCCTACCATATGTTTCTGCATCATGCTTGGACTTCTTGAAGATATCTATGATCTCAGACTCCGAAGTCACAATCAACTAGATAGTTGTTCTTCAAAAGTGGGGCAGGCAATGGAACATGGATATCTTTAGTCAATTCTCGAAGACCTCCTCAATGGCTGAGAATCAGTAGCTTAGCTAATAACAAAGCCCTTTGCTTTGACCTCTCAGCTGACTTTGGGACCTTCTGTGCTTGTCCTCTTCATATCCCTGCACTCATCTCTCTTCACCTTAACCACTTGAATCTCTAACCAGGAAATCTTTGCTTGACTTGGGCAATTCCCTGCCTTCCTTTTTCATGGGCATTGTGCCTACAACTCTCCTCTCCCTCTCAGCTTCCCGAACCATTCATTTTCCTTACTTAAAAGCTTTTTATTGCCCAAATATTGGTGTCTAATATCTTTCTCTGATAAAAGGAACCAGGGTTCCATCAAAACAAATGGCTGATTTTAGGACTGGGTAGGAAATATACAAGTCTGGAGCATCTTATAGTACCAGAAAATATGGAAGTGCTTGAAAAAGAAATTGATGGGATGTATTAGTCTGCTAGGGCTGTCTTAAGATAAAATACCACAGACTGGATGGCTTGAATAATAGAACTTTATTTTCTTATGACTCAGGAGGCTAGAAGTCCAGGATCAAGGTAATGTCAGGGGATTGGTTTCCGGAGAGGCCTCTCTTCCTAGCTTGTAGGAGACCATCTTCTCATTGTGTCCTCACACGTCCTTTCCTCTGTCCATGCATGTGCACACACACACACACACGCAGAGGCTGGGGAGAGAGAGAGACAGAAAAGAGGGAAAGCGTATGAGTATGCTCCCTTGCTCCTTTGTGTCTCTTCTGATTCTTTTTCTTTTCTTTTTTTTTTTTTTTTTTGAAACAGAGTCTCGCTCTGTCACCCAGGCTGGCGTGCAGTGGTGCCATCTCAGCTCACTGCCAGCTCCGCCTCCTGGGTTCAAGCCATTCTCCTGCCTCAGCCTCTCGAGTAGCTGGGACTACAGGCACCCACCACCATGCCCAGCTAATTTTTTGTATTTTTAGTAGAGTTGGGGTTTCACCGTGTTAGCCAGGATGGTCTCAATCTCCTGACCTCGTGATCCGCCTGCCTCGGCCTCCCAAAGTGCTGGGATTACAGGCATGAGCCACCGCGCCTGGAAGCACACTAGTCCTATTGGATTAAGGCCCTACCCTATCACCTCATTTAACCTTTATTATCTACTTATAGGCCCTGTCTCCAAATACAGTCACATTGAAGTTTAGGGCTTCAACATATGGATTTCTGGAGGACACAATTCAATTCATAGCATGAGGTTATAAGCCACCCACTTTTACAAAAATTTTTAATGGCAGCCATAGAAAACTACTACAGCATCCTGGGACAACAAAAAAAGAAGTTAAAAAAATAAAAAATCTGAATCATCTATAGACTATACTTAATAATAAAAATTAGGTTAAAAAACATAAAGAACTCAAATCAACTATAGACTATAGTTAATAATAATGTATCACTATTGGATCATTAATTGAAACAAATGTACCATAGTATAATATAAGATATTAATAAAGGAAAAACTTGGTGTGGGGTAGGTGAGAACTCTGCACTAGCTTCTCAAAAGGACACAGGTGCCAACTGTAAGAGTTTCCACTGGCAACACTAGAATAATCTGAGCAACAAAATAGAGTAGTAATGGAACATAATCCAATGTATAAAATATCCATGAGGTCACACTGATATAAATACATGATTAAATAAATTAATAAATGCAGGGAAAGGGACAAATCTCCCACACAGATGAATTGCAAATAATTTATGTAGATCTTTCACCCTGAAGAGCAGGAGCCTAACTCCCCACTCCTTAGGTGTGGGCTGTGCATAGCGACTACTTTCCAAAATGCACAATGTGGAAAGGGAGAAAAAAGAGTAACTTTACAGTAGAGAAACCTGACAAACACTACCTCGGCCAGGTGACCAAGGTCAACATCAACAGTGATAAATCTTGTTGACACTGTGTACCCTTGATAAGATGTGATGAAAATATCACTTTACCTCTGTGACCTTCCTGCCAGTAACACATAACCCTAGTGTTATCATAAGAAAACATCAGACACATTCCAAAAAACGGGACATCTTACAAAACACATATCCAGTAGTCTTCAATTTGTTGAGTCATCAGAAAATTAGGAAAATCTGAAAAACTGCCACAGCCAAGCAAAGTCTAAAGAGACATGACATAATGTGGTGTCTTGCATGAGATCTGTTATGGGTTAAATCATATCTCCTCTCACAAAAAAGATATGTTGACATTCTAACCCCCAGTACTTCAGAATACAACCTTAATTGAAAATAAGGTCATTGCAGTGTAACTAGTTAAGTTGGGATGCAGTCTAGAGTAGGGTAGGTCCTGAATCCAGTACGACAGCTGTCCTTATAAGAATCTCATGGCCATGTGAAGATACATGGAGAAGGCCATTTGACAGTGAAGGCAGGGATTGGAATTATGTAGCTGTAAGCCCTGGGAACCAGAGATTGCCAGCAGCCACCAGAAGCTAGGAGGAGAAAAGGAAGGGCTCTCCTATAGGTTTCAGAGGGAGTATAATCTTCCTGGCACCTTGGTTTTAGGCTTCTATCCTCTAGGACAATACATTTCTGTTATTTTTAAGCCACCCAGTTTGTCAAAAATATTTACAGTGGTCATAGGAAATGAATACCGGATCCGGGAACGGAAAAAAGTAAGTAAACAAAATAAAGACATCTGAATCAACTATAGACTGTAATTAATAATAATGTTTCCACTACTGGATCATTAATTGTAACAAGTGTACCATAGTGTAATATAAGATATTAATAATGGAGAAACTCGGTGTGGGGTGGATGGGAACTCTGCACTCAGTTCTCAATTGTTTAACAATGGAAAATTGTTTTTAGAATAAGATATATTTTAAAAGAACCGTTTTTCTTATTTCAGCAATTGTTGAAATAAGGTCTCAATTTCTCAAAGCTTTCATTTTGAAACCATCTGCCTTTGTGTAGTTTATATCAAATGCATTCTAATTTTAAAGAATCAGGAACTTCTCCACAGAAAGCCATCATCCTAAAGGCATCATGCCTCCCAGTTTAGTCATGTCTCCTTCCTCTCCTCTCTTCACACATTAACCTTTTAGGTCTCGTTAACCCTCCATTCATTCACTCTATGCCAGGAAATGTGCCAGGGATGTAGGGTACAAAGTGACCTTGCCATCCAGGGAAGGAGACAGACACTAGAAATATCATCACACATAGAAATGCCAAATCACCCTGTGACCTTTTAAGCTTGAATGGCTGACTGTGAGGACAACACAATCTCCACCATGAGTGGAATGCTTAGCTTAGAAAGAAACCAACACAGCGAGGCCCGGGGACATTGCTGGAAATGCTGGAGTTGGTTATGCCTGAATTCCCTACCCTTCCTTGACATCATAGTTGCATGGCCTACTAAATACCCATTTTTAACTTAAAAATCACAACTTTCACAAATTATATAAAAGAGAAGTTCATCGTGTTATGGGAAACTTTTAGAGGGATATCACTTGGGGGTGTCAAGAAAGACAGCTCTGAGGATGTATATCCTTTAGGACATGATGCAAAGTGAACAAGCCAGTTACAAAAAAATACTGTATTATTTCACTTCTGTGAGGTACCTGCTATGATTTGAATGTCCCTTGCAAAATTCATGTTGAAACTTAATCCCCAGTGTAACAATATTGAGAGGCGGGGCTTTTAAGAGGTGATTGGATGGTGAGGGCTCTGCCCTTATGAATGGATTAATCCATTCATGGATTAATGGACTAATGTGTTATCCTGGGAAGGAAACTGGTGGCTTTATAAAAGAGACCTGAGCCAGCACCTTAGCATGCTCAGCCCCCTCGACATGTGATACCCTGCACCACCTTGGGACTCAGCAGAGAGAGCCCCCACCAACCATAAGGCTGTCGCCAGATGTGCCCCTTCAATGTTGGACTTTCCCGCCTCCAGAATTGTAAGAAATTCCTATTCTTTATAAATTACCCGGTATTCTGTTATAAGCAACAGATAATGAACTAAGACAGTATCTGAGCAGTCAAACTAATAGAGACAGGAAGTAGAATGGTGGTTGTCAGGGGCTAGGGAGAGAGGGAAATGGGAAGTTTAGTCTAATGGGTACAGAGTTTCAGTTTTGCAAGATTAAAAGAAGTTGTGGAGATGGATGGTGGTGATAATTCACAACACTGTGAATTTACTTAGTGCCACCGAATTGTATATACACTTAAAAATGGTTAAAATAGCAAGTTTTATGTTTTGTGTATTTTATTGTAGTTTAAAACATTTTCAGTGGGAAAAAATTTGTTAGCTCAACATCATGTAGAAGTCATTGACTATTTACGGGGATGAGAAGAACCAATTAAAATACTAGTGGCAGATGTTTCTGGAAAAGGCAGTGAAAAAGCTGCAAAGCCCATCTCCCAACAAGCCCCTAGTACACACCAGATTCTCACAAGTCACTGGCTTTGGGATGGTTTTCATGCATTTTCTTACTCTTTCCCATGTCCCACTACAGAAATTTCAGCACAATCTCCTATCATCAGAGGAAAATGACTTTCAATATGCAAAGCCCATGATTCTCCAAGGGAACATAGAGAAATACATTAATTAGTTTCTCTCACTTCCTTCTGTCTCCGCATATTGCAAGGATTTTGTTCTTTAAAAAAAAAAAAACTCAACCAAAAAAACAAAAACATGAAAAAGTAAACCAGGCACTTATTAATTATTTATAAGCTATATTTTTCCCTTTTGCACTTTTTCTTTCTATTTATTTACTTTTCCTGGAGACACGGTCGCACTCTGTCAGCCAGGCTGGAGTGCAGTGGCGCCATCTAAGCTCATTGCAACCTCTCCCAGGTTCAATCCATTCTCATGCCTCAGTAGCTGAAACTATAGACGTGTGCCACCATGCCCATCTAATATTTGTATTTTTAGTAGAGATGGGGTTTCACCATGTTGGGCAGGCTGGTCTTGAACTCCTGACCTCAGGTGATACATCCGCCTCGGTCTCCTTTTGCACTTTTTCAAAAATGCAGACTTTTACTCAACACAGCTACTAATATTTTGCTGTAAGTCACTGAGAAATTGTGAAAATGCTTGTGACAGATAGTTACATTGTCCCATCAAACCTGGTAAAGAAAACCCTTTCTTTGGAATAACACTGCTTTAGTTTTTTCACTATTTACTTTTTGCAATTAAGAAGGCCTATAATCTCTCTATGCCCCATTTTCCACATCTGAATTGTGGAAGATAAATTCCTCACACTTCTAGTAAATTATGGTAATGTGTGAGACATCCTGTGGCTAAAATACTTCAGATTCCCCGGAAAACCTAATCTATAGCTTTGTAAGATTATTTATAAACATGCTAACAATTCTGCCAAAAGTTAAGCATCTACTGTATGGATAATGATTTACCTAGAAATAAAAGCCCTATCCATCCGTCCATCCATCCATCCATTTGCTTGTTCTACAAATGGTTATAGAATGGTCCTGAATCCGGCCCTGTACATGGTACTGAGCTAGGCCTGTACAATATACAAGCAATATGGTACGGGAGTTAGGCATTCAGACATTGGAGTCAGACTGCTTGAAATTGAACTCTGGGTAACTATGATCATGAGTCTTTCCAAACCTCAGCTTCCTTATCTAGAATGTGAGGAGAGTAATATGCCTGTTCCTTGAGAATTTGGGGTGTACTAAATGAGATAATGCATATAAAGTGCTTAGCACAGCAGCCAGCACATAATATAGCACCTGGTATATGTTAGGTATTATTATAGAAGTATGTAAAATCCAATCCTTGCCCTCCAGGTTTTGTTAGAGAGGCTACATCTTTCTTACTTATTCTTCTAAGTCAGGGCTTCCCAAAAGGCTATTGTTATTCACCACACACAGTTGACACCCAAGTCTTCTATTACTTTCCTTTCTCTACACTTTGGTGTGGGGCTTCTACACACCTCCTGCTAGAAATGTGCTCCAGCTTATCTACCAGTTCCAGGGGCACCTCCTTTCTTCTTTTCCCATCCTTTCCCTGTAATGATGAGATTTGCAAGGTGATTGAGGAGCCCTGCTTTAAATCAGGTATTGGCATACCACAACTCTCAGGCCAAATCTGACCCAATGCCTGTTTTTGTAAGTAAAGTTTTATTGGAACACAGCCATGTTCATACTTGTTTGTATTGTTTGTAGCTGTTTTCAGACTATAATGGTAGAGTTGAGTCTTGGGACTGAGACATTATGACCCAACAAACCTCAAATGTTTACTATCTGGGACTTTACAGAAAACGTTTACCAGTTCCTACTCTAGATAATGATGATGATGATGATGACAATGAAGAAGACAAGCCACCTCTGCCATTTATTGAGCAAAAGGCAATAATATTAACTCTATTCTACAAATAAAGACATTGAAGCCCAAAGATGTTAAGTAACCTTATCAAAGTGACAGAGCTAATGCATGGCAACTAATATCACTCCTAAGTTTGTTCTCCCAATTCAGTTATTCAATGCCCATATAATGAGTGGCTACTGTTGGTGTCCAGGGCATTAGCCATTAGGGATAGAATGGTAGGCCTTACTCCAGGGAATAATAACTGAGTCCTTTCTAGATAAAAGTAACTCTTGATAACTGTCCCTGTTATTGAAAGCTTACCCCAAGTATACTTCTTTCCAGTTTACCCTCATCTTGATATTGCCACCACTTTCTACTACAGCTTCATTTGATAGAAGAGTAAGTCAGATACATCTTTTGTTCCTTAGGAACATTCCTCACTGTTTATTGGACCTTAGGCTCATTGTTGGGTTCCAATTTCTTACCTACTTTTTCCTTTAGGTGACTTGTTCCCATTGTTCTCTTACCTAGAGTTGCCAGATAAATTACAGGACACCAGTTGAATTTGATTGTCAGATAAACAACAAATTATTTTAGTCTAAGTATGTCCCATATAATATTTGGGACATATGAAGGGTGTTCTCTATTTTTATTTGCTAATTCTGGCAACCTTACTCCTACGTAAATATTTTTGTAGGTAGAAGAATTATCCACTGTGGGTAGCAGGGTATTTACTGGGAAGGCCTCAAGGGTTAGGACAGACAGCATTGGATTTCCCAGCAGAGGATACGTGTGCCAGGCCAGCTGGGCAGCACCCCTCCACAGAATGGGAATGAGAGCCCCTACTCTCAAGGTCTGGTAAAGACTCAGTGAAATGTTGTACATGAATAGCATTGTGTTTGGCGAAGTGTAGTTGTGTTGCTTTGTTTTGTTTTGTTTTGTTGTTGAAGTGGAGTCTTTCCCTGTTGCCCGGGCTGGAGTGCAGTGGCGTGAACTCAGCTCACTGCAACCTCTACCTCCCAGGTTCAAGCGATTCTCCTGTCTCAGCCTCCTGAGTAGCTTGGATTACAGGTACCCACCACCACTCCCAGCTAATTTTTGTACTTTTAGTAGAGACGGGGTTTCGCCATGTTGGTCAGGCTGGTCTTGAACTCCTGACCTTGTGATCTGCCTGCCTCAGCCTCCCAAAGTGCTGGGATTACAGATGTGAGCCACCACCCCGACCATGTAATTGTTATTTATCTTCACTCCAAGTTATATTTGTTCATTCATTTTAGTTATTTCCTCCGGTAGTTCAGATTCTAAAAAACAGATATTCCTCAATATACCCTCAGCACAGCACTGTCATATTGTGTCCCTCTAGCCTCTTCATTTTCCAGGATCTCACTGAAAGATTTAAATGACCATCAAAGTTAAGTTAATTTATGAAGTATACAAAATGCTCCTCCCAATTTATAAATTCCATGGGGGGAAGAAAAGGAAGTTTGACAGACTGGGTTGTTATAAAATGAAAGATATTATACACACACACATTCCTAGAGTGGCCTCAATTATCTTTTTAATTTTTAATTTTTGTGGGTACATAGTAGATAGATATATTTATGGGGTACAGAGATGTTTTAATACAGGCATGCCCTGTGAATTAGTCACATCATGGAGAGTGGAGTATCCATGCCCTCAAGCATTTATCCTTTGTATTACAAATACTCCAATTATACTCTTTTAGTTATTTTTAAATGTCTAATTATTATTGACTATTGTCACCCTGTTATGCTATCAAATAGTAGGTCTTTTTCATCCTTCCTAACTACCTCAGTGCTTTTCAATTACCTCAGTTCATATTCAGTTACATTATCTGCTTTCGAGTTCCACCCTGTTTCAAATTCCATACTCACATTTGACAGCAGCAAATAAAAACTCATTTTTTAAAAATTCCTGGAATAATAGAATTTTTATTTTCTTTGTCCATTCAGTAAATGCCAGATCCACCTTACTCTTTCTTCTTTTTTTGAGACAGGGTCTTGCTATGCTGTCCACACTGGCCTAGAACTCCCAGGCTCAAGGGATCTTCCCACCTCAGCCTCCTAAGTAGCTTGGACTACAGGTGTATATCATCACACCTAGTTAGATCCTTCTTATTCTAAGGTCTCTTTTAGAAACTAAAATTTGATGGTTATAATTAATGCAATTTTTCTTCTCTTACATTATTAGAGAATAAGAATACGATAGAGTAGTACATTAAAAAAAAAAAAAAAAAAAAAGAAGAAAGAAACTACATCCTGGCTAACATGGTGAAACCCCATGTCTACTAAAAACACAAAAAATTAGCTGGGTGTGGTGGCGGGTGCCTGTATTCCCAGCTACTCGGGAGGCTAAGGCAGAAGAATGGCATGAACCTGGGAGGCAGAGCTTGCAGTGAGCCGAGATCTTGCCACGGTACTCTAGCCTGGGCAAAAGAGCAAGAACCTGTAGAGAGAGAGAGAGACAGAGAGAGAGAGAGAGAGAAACTAAATAATCCATGTAAACAAATTGGAACCAAGCTGTTTACTTCTCAGTCTTCACTTAGAGTCTTTGCTTCTGTGATTTTAGCAAATAGTTGCTAATGCCTCTCACACTTTCTTAAAAATGCAGAAGAGAATGATATGTTACCTGTCTCCAGGAGATGGTCAATGTGGGAATGTGCTCATGGAAACCCTCAGTTCATAAAGATGTCTGTTTATTTCTCATAAAACTCTTTAGTCAAACACACTGCCAAATTTCTGTATCAGAAATTAAGCATAAAACACTCCACTTTCTGTTGTTGCCTATGACTCTTAATATTTTGAGAAAAAACAAAAGGTAAATAAAATGGAAGGAATCAAGGAGATTTAACCATTAGAAATAAAAAATGAATCACCACACTGAAGAAAAAAAGCTTAAATTCAAGGGGATTTTTATTTCAAATGGTAATGGGGCCTGTTGGTTCAAGTGAAATCACATAAGAGCTATTTTGCTCAAGTCTTTTCCAAGTGAAAAATTGTCAACAGGATTAAAGAAATATATTTGAATTCTAATAGATGCTCATAAGAAACTAGTGTAAAACATTTACAAAATTCTTCTCCCTAGGTAATATTCCCCAGTTCACTTTAAAGTCCCAAATGAAAGCTGACAGACTGTTCTACTGCAGACTGAGATCTTTTAAAATGGTCTCAGATCCCTAATGCATGAGTCAATTGAAGTGCCTGGCGCTCCTCCTCCCCGCAGAGTGTATTAGTCTGATTGCTGCTGCCTGTTCTCCCCGCCTATGATTTCCATGCACCCGTTGTTCACAGTAGAGAAAAAGCTCACTAATGTATTACCCCTAAAATGAAAAACCATTCTCTCCTGCTAATAAATGCTAGGCTACAGTAAGCAGATGAAGAAGTTTAAAAAGGAAAACAGGGAAAGAACATTTAACAAAACCTGATGTCCTCTGGTTTGTACTGCACCTGAAAATCACTTGGAACTTAACCAGTGAGGTTAAAGGAAGAGGCCTGTGGCATGAATGGGAACTTCTTTTGCCACGCAGGTGCTGTGGTTTTGAGTGTGTCACTGACAGATGCACATGCCCCTAAATCTCTCTCCATCTGTCACAGAGCCCACCATGACAGATGCATGCCTTTGAAAAAGACTACCCATCTCTCATGTTTTGCTTTTGAACTCTATGCCTCTATCTGGAGAAGTTAGACATGGATCCAAAGTCAACCATTATTTTAGAACACAGTACTTTAGTAAGAATCAGCTAGTAAGGCCATAAGGGGACCAAACAGGTAACAATTAAATTGTGATGAAGGGTGGGCAAGTGGAATGTCTGGAACCACCCTGGCGAACTCTAAATTGTCAGGGCTCACACCCACAGCACTTGGTGCCTGGAGCAAGGGAGATGCCATAGTGGAGAAAGGAGAGATGGCCAAAGACACATTGACTCACATCACATTTTTCAAAAGCCTGCTCTGCTTTGCAGGCAGAAGGGCAGGGGTAGAAATTGGGGTGGAGTTCTCCTCTAACTCTAAACTCCCCTCTAGCTCTCACGTGGCTTTCTGCCTTCCTCCTTTTCAAGCCACACAGATTGTAGATCCCAGAGAAGCAAGAAGATGGTTAAACATGGAATCAGGCACCTTGTATAGCTAATTGACAATTTTTTAATACTCTTTAAACACTTGTTTAACTTGGAAGAGAGACTGTGCACTACAAAAAAGCTGAGAAGGAAGATATGTAGGGAGTCCTCAGTTTCTTTTGTTGTGGTTGTGGTGGTGGTGTTTGAGACATGGTCTCATTCTGTCATCCAGGCTGGAGTGCAGTGGTGCAATCACAGCTCACTGCAGCCTCCACTTCTTGGGCTTGTTCAATCCTCCCACCTTAGCCTCCCGAGTAGCTGGGACCACAGGTGCATGCCACCATGCCTGGGTAATTTTATATTTTGGTAGAGATGGGGTGTCACTATTTTGCTAAGGCTGGTCTCAAACTCCAGGGCTCAAGTGATCCTCCCACCTTGGCCTCCCAAAGTGCTGGGATTACAGGCATGAGCCACCATGTCCACCCTCAGTTTCTTTTATTTTCCTCAGCAACTCTGTTCTTTCAACTAAGCATGGGGACTCCACTCAGGAAATCAAAACATTCATCTGCCCTTGCCCCAATCCAAGTCTCTTGTCCAAGTGTTCCTTCCAGTCACAGAGAATGCAATCCATGAGGAGAGTTCTTGCAAAAACCCGTGTCCTTTCTTTTCTATGTCTAGTACTGTTTAGTGCCCCTTATAGATTAGGTGCTTGGGGAAATGCCCAGAAACCTCACCCCTTAATCCTTCTCTGGTTGAACGTCTGGCTATGTAATCTCAGATGCCCCCAGCCTTCATTAACCCTCACTGAACTCTGCCCAAGACTGCTCACTGTACATACTCCTGTCCTCAGATTTTGAGCTGTGTTGGGAGCAAAAATTCTACAAACAAGCAAATATACTAATAAGTCTGAGGTAAGAGAGGGTCCTTCTAGAATTCAGAAAAACCAGTTTGGAAGACTTGTAATCCAGCAATTTACAAAGAGCCTGGCATATAGTATATGTTCACCAAGTACTTGTTGAAAGAAAATTAACGAATGAATGAGCCACTGTGGCAAGAGGGTAAAGGATGATATGCTGTCTATCTACAACTGTAACTGAAGCTACATTCCTTTATAATTTGGCTCTATCATGATCTGTTTTTTAACAATTACTGATGTTGAAGTGCATTTTTTTGACATATGACACTAAGGAGTGGTGCTGGAAAACAAAAGACTTTCTGTGCCTTCTCATTTCCACTGGTCTCTTGGTTTGGCCTTGGGTAAACCCATGTGATATTTCTGAGTAGAGAACGATGCCCAGGTTTAAACTGAATGCCAGCTATAAAATCCTCATATCAGCGTGCTCCTCTTGCCACTGACACAGGAACTGGGAAAAAGGTAGGTTTAAACTCAGCTGATGGTAGACGTGCAAGTAAACCAGTAGCCACCTCTTTTTCCCAGCACCCTTGGGGGCATCATGTGGCTTTGCCATCAGCTCACCAGACTGTGCTCAAGCTGACGTGTACATCACCTAAAATCGGCTTTCCAATTGGTTCCCCTTAAATGAACCTCAATACCCCCGCTGTGTGAACATGTGGAGTTCCTGACAAAGATGTTTATGAGATAGGAAATGCACCACAGGACACTCTGAATTTGCTTTTGGATAGAATGAAACTTAGAACAAATGCAACATGAGATACACATTATAGGCTGACTTAGACTATTAACCAAAAACTCTCTTAGATGCACACAGAAAGAACAATGATAGCTGATTTCTATAATTATAACCCAGAGAGTCTGCAAAATTCTGAACTATCTTCTGAACCTTCAAGCATGGTGTGGTTTTAGTTCATCTCTTTTAATATATTTAAATTCTTTGGAAAATCATTCTATTCTATAATGGCAATGTCTTATTAACTATAATATCTGGGTAGTTATAATATAAAAATAAAATTCTGCATAAGAAAGAACGGACTGATTCCCTGGTTCCCTATATAAGGAAAAGAGATGAAACTTACAGAACTCCCTAAGCTTATTTCTGGTAGTAGAAAAACTCAATCACAATTACATAAGTGGAGAGGTTTATAAGAATTGCATAAGTGGAGAGGTTTAAAGGGAAGCAACATGTTGTCAAGACAGAACATTTTTAATATCTTGACAAGGCACTCTTCCCAGTTCTCCTTTGGTCATGACGTTAACCATAGGCAAACTAATGAAGAATTGACTATTAATTTATCTACCTTTAGATGCTTTCTTGGAAATTCTTTTGTGTGTAGCTCCGTCTCCCTATTTTCTAACCCAAAATTAAAATCTCAATCCATACAACCTGGGACAGAAAAATAACTTGGGGCAAGCAGATTCTCTGGCTAGGGGATTCCTTGAAATAATAAATAATGAGCAAGCCAGATGCTTAAGAGTGAAAAATGAAGTTGTAGGTTATGATTTAAAGAGCAATTGAGAAGTTGGCGGGGATGTCATGATGGATCATATTCAAGTGAGGGTATGAGGGAGTGGAAACTATGAGCAAACATACACTCTGGTGATGAGGTTATACGTTTATTTAAACTACAATTCCACTATGCAGACAAAATATAACTTCTTTATTTGATTTAGAACAGCCTTAATCTTGTTAATGAGCCCCACCCACTGGGTAACAAAAAGAACAAAACAAAGCAAAATGCTTTAGTCTAGTTCTTAGCTTGAAGCAATAATTTTGACATTCTTAGGTATTACTCAGTTTTTTAGAATCTTTTTTCTTTTCCTTCTCTGTGTCAATGTGATGTCTGAGTAGGACAGATTAGAGTCTATATGATCTTGTGGCTTTGAGGGGACAGAGGCCCAAATGCCATTTAATATTCTTCATCTCCTCTAGTCTCCACAGCCATGACCTTGAACAGCTGCTCATGGCTGGCCCCCCGGTACTCGCAGCTACAATTGGCGGCTGGTACCACTTGCGATCTAGCCTCTCGTAGCTTGGGCGGTGGCTGATGGCCTTCCCTGGCTCATGTGGCCTCACTGCACTTTACTGATGTGAATAACCCTTCCTAAAGGGATGTGCCTCCCATTTGTCTGTCACAGCATCAAAACACGCTTACTGAGAAGTAGAGCTCCTCAAATTCTGTTTCCTCTACATTGAATCCACGTCACTGGAGCACCAAAAGCTGACCCAAAAACTAAAACATCAGGAAGTTGATCTCACCCCATGGCACCTCCAGGTGGACAACTTGATGAAGTTGTCCCAGAGGTGCAGAGGGCGACATGGGAAGTGACTGCCTCCTAGAGTCCCCGGCATGGATTGGAGCAAAATGCTCATGCCACTCCAGTACCCCAAATTACCTGGATGTTCCTAAAGCTGCCCACTGCCCTTGAAGTTTGGCCTTGAGGTGGTGTTGGGAGATAAGAGGAAGTTAGTCTTTCCATCTCTGCCTCTCTCCTTTTTCCCACAGTGCTTCAGGCTAGAAAGGGCGGGGTTTTCCTTGTCTTCGCCTGCATCTTACCATCCTTTCACCATCACTAGTTAAGCCTTGTGACTAAGCCGTATTAGATAGAAAGAGTATCATCTCTACACCCCAGGAGAAATTCTATGGTCTGATTCATCCAAGTTAGTTCCTGAAATTCTAAAAGGGATTTTGAAAATTCTTCCTGTCATCCAAGCCTGGTTTTCAAGCCCATTATTTTCTTGCAGGACAAGGGGGTTTCATGGCTTAACCTGCAAAGAATATAATTTGAGAGGGAAAAGAAAATACATTCAAGAAAAAGGTGGAAAGGTAGAAAATTGCAAAGAATAGGATTTGAGGGGGACAAGAAAATACATTCTTTTAATATTTGCAAAGTATTCGCTCATTACCTATCAAGAATAGAAACTATATTTGTAAAGGGTAGGGAATTTGTCAGAAGGGAGAGGACTGCCATTCAGACACATTGAGCGGAGTTAAGGCTGTGATTGGTACGGACTAAAATGAAACAGCAAACATCTTACTAGAGCCATTTAGGTTACAGAGGACTCTCTGGTTACCGTCTCTCTGGAGCCTCCTTTTGTTAGTTTATTTGGCTTTTCCTGTGTTCCCATGCTTGTGTACAAATCTTTAATTACTTAAGTGCATTTCTGTTCCTTAAAACCAAAATAACTGAACGAACATAAGCATTCATTTAAGACTTTTATATTCCACAATGTATACATTGTGCACACGAGTGTCACTAAATCCCATTTCCTGTTCCCTGTAAATGTCCTAATAGCCTCAGATTCTGGCTGCCACACCCCCAGGTCACCCTAGCTGGCTGACCTGACTCCAGGCTCTCTCTGCGGTTATCCTGCCATCCTTGCCCCTTCAGTCTCCCTGAAACTCCACTGTCACTACATCCTCTCCTGCTCTGAGACTTACACATTGCTCTTCACCCTCCTCCCAGTCATTGCAAGTTGGATTTGCCTCAGTGCAGTTTCCAGGCTCTGCCCATTTAAAAGAATCCAATTTCCCACTAGGCTCAACCTGCCTGCACCTTAGGCAGGCCAAAATCAAAACTGGCCTGCAAGAGGAACACCTGTCTGTGCTTGCTCTCTCATTTTCTCCAATTCCTCAATGGTTTTTGCCCCTGTCTACTGCTAGTCTAAATCTAACCCATTTTTCCAAGCTTCCTCAAATCCTATTTATTTTCTTTACTCTGAGCTGTTAGTTACTCTAGGCCATACTAGTGTCGAGCTTAATTATATTTCATCTTTGGATAATAGGTATCTAAAGCTAATTTTTATTGAGCGCCTTTTATGGGCCAAGTGCCTTCCCAGGATAGCTCATTTGAGCTGCACTCCACCCCTGTGAGGTGGGCACAATGATGCACATACTGGAAATGGGGAAATGGAGCCTCCTGGTGACTAAGTAACTTTCCTGAAGTCATACAGGTGGTAAGTGGATGGAACTAAAATTCACACCATGAAATTAGATTGCAGAGGCTAAACTTGTTAATGTTGGCATACTGCCCCCAGAGAATCACTGCTTCCAATTTCAAGTGTCTTCATCTTATCTCCCCAACTAGATGGTAACTATGCTGGCAATAATATGGGCAGGATCATGAATTATCTGTTTTCTGCATCCTCCTAAGCAAGCACATACAAGACCCTTGAATGGTTATCTCCCCCTGACTGGTCTCTCCCATTGAATCACCATTATCTCCAATATAGAGCAACATGGTCTTTACATTTGAGGCTTATTCAGATTCTGTTAAGTTTGAATGCTGCACTTCTTATCTTTCCTCCCATGAATACTCTGTGAGCCCCCGGATGACCAAGGTGCTGACCGCCAAAGGTAGGAGGCATCTGGATGCTCTCCCAGAGACTCTACTTCTCTCTCTCTGCCCATCTGCCAGGTTGACTTCTGATGTCATGGGACTCATCATCACGATGACATGCCCTTTTGCAATGTCAGGGTTGCACAGTGTTCCTAAATCCACCTTCCAGACAAACCAATCCCAAAGGCGTTCATGAGTAGGATTATAGCCTGCAGAAGGTGTTCCCCGACCAGCTCCCCTGAGGCTGGGCTTTTTGTACAGTGTTGAAAGGAGATCCCTAAGATTTCTCATTTAAATGCTCCCCAACCCTGTGATTTATTTAGAGAGAAACCAGCTGCCCCAGTGAGAGCAGAGAAATGGATAGTTTGTGACCAGATTTTAAACATTAGAGCTTATGCCTTCAAAGGGTAGTTTCCCAAAGGGATCTCTCTTCCTGTTCCTAAATGAAAAGCTACAAGCATTTAGGGCTGCCTTAAGATGTGGTGAAATGAGGCTTTGAGACTGCCAACATTTGGCTTTGCTCTTTGCAGAGGGTGTTGGGGAGCTTCACAGGCCCAGGCCTGGCAGGAAAAGGCTCGGCAGGGGCCTCTTTGTTGTGAGAGGACTTGGGGTGGAAATCACTCGTTTCCTCCAAAGGCCTCCTCCCCACCAACAGTGTGGCTCCTCCCTTCCTCTCCAGCATCCTCGCTGGCCTCTCCAGTCTCTCTGCTTTCCCTCTCCCGCCCAGTGTCCTCCTTGGGAGGAAGAAGAGAACAAAGTACATTCGAAAAGGCCTCCCTCTCTCTTCCCGTAAGGTTACCCCAAAAAAGTCTCCCCAGTGGAGTGCAGGTTTCTTGTTATACCAAGGGTTGGCTGCAGACACTAGAAGTAATTCCATCAGTGACGACATGACAAGATCATTTAAGGATCCCCTTAAAAGCCCTGTTGTTTGTCTAAATTTCTGCCCACAGCTGTCTGTTTAAGAAACCTCACAAAGACACCATGAAATCCTGTTTGTTCTCAACCTTTAATCAATGGTAATCCCAGAGGATAGGAAGGTGGAGCTTGTTTTAAGACGGGGGAAGGGCAGCGTCTGTGATCATGACACATCAGACGCTTCCCCTTCTAGACATGTCAGGGGATGTGATGGCTTATGGGAGGTGCTCTGGAATAAAAGGGAGGGGGTTGTTCTTCCCTGGCCGGCTTTTATCTTTAATTGTCAACACTCCTGGCCTGCAGAGGATTGAAAAGAAAACACTGCACAGGCCTAAATCAGTCAGAGTAGCAGGGAAGGCGTGAGATGCTCCACACTCAGGATTTAAGTCTCTTCCTGCAAGTGGGGAACTTTGTTCTATGCCTGGCCCACCTGTGCCTACTTCAAAATGGTCCTGGACCTGGCCCCTGGTCTGCAAAGAATGAAGTGAGGCAACATCACTTGACCCCTAAATCACTGAAGAAATGTATGCCTACCCAAGGAAATGTGATTCCTGGAAGTCCAGATTTATAAAGGTAAGATTAAGTCAGGGATTAGATAGGCTTTTTGTTTTCCTTGGGAAACATGAAAGGATGCCTTAAAATGGTGTCTCCCAACCAAGGGCATTTGAAATACGGTCTGATTTTTAAGAATTTGATCCTCAATCAAATTCCTGGCAATAGAATCATATTCAGTGCGGGGGAAGTGGGAGAGGGAACTCATTTACTCATTAACTACATCTATGCAATTCCAATATCAGATGGGAAAGCAAAAATTCTCAGGACAGAAAAAGATTCACTAATTAATTGACCACTTATGTAATTAGTTCTCGTTTAATCATAAGTTTCCACTTATGCTGTTGTCTACTCTCACACGTGGCACCAAGATCTTTGTTGGTCACTCCCATGAGGTCATTCATACAATGCAAATCAAATGCAAATGGATGGCAACAAAGTGAAATTGCATATCCTACAAAAGATGTAGGCTTTCATCCAACTTGGATGAGGACATAATTTGAGCTTCAAAAGAGAGTGATTTGAATATCAGAGAATTAAAAGAGACTCTTGGGGAAATGAGTGAAGTCCTTTAATATTTTTGCAAAAATGACCCTCTCATGACTGTAGCAAAAATCAGTGTAAAGTAAAGGAGATCTCAAAATTTTGCCAGCAAACTTAAGTCAAAAAAATCAACATTTAATTCACTTCCTGATTCTAAAATTAGCAATTGATTATAACGCTAACATTCTGGTAAATATAAAATAAATACTAAATTATTTTATACCTTTAATTTTTAAAAATAAAATTCAATCAATATTTTCAAAACACCATTTATTGTAAGAAAAGTACTTCTTGTTTCAAGTGATTATGAATTTTTAAAATATCAACTATCCTTGGATAATGAGGACAATCTGTGGTTATTATTTCACATATATTATTTCATTTATTGCTCACAGCCACCCTGTTAGGCTGAGCAACTATTAGCACCATTTTTACAGGTAAGAAAATTGAGGCCTTGGGAGGTGATTTGAACAGTATTACAAAGTTAGTAAATATTAGCTTCAATTCGATAGGCAATGCAATTATTCTTATTTTGTAAAGGAGAAAATTCTGTCTCCAGCAGGTTCAATGACTAACCCTTGGGCACATGGCTAGTAATATTAGTCACATTCCAACCCAGATCTTCTGTCCCCAGATCAAGGCTTATTCTATTATAGCCACCAAATTTATTTATAAATAAAAATAGCCAAGCATGATGTAACCAAAGTTTTAAGAGCTAAAGATGTTAAAGGGAACCTCTAGTGTATTCAGAAAGCAGGGTTCTGTTGCAACCTCCATTGAGAGAAAGGGAGGGGTAATCCCTCTTAAAGTGTATGTTTAATTCATTTTAGATTGAGTTAAATTGGCACTTCAGTCATGAGTACAGCAGGCTATATTCTTCTTCAGTGACCCATTTGCCAAAAGTACCACAGCAATTAAACACTAAGCAAATACATACATAGGTAAGATAAAAACAGCACTCAGATGTTGAAAACCTAAATTTATCCAGCACACTTAAGCCTAGTATAGCAAAGCATATGTGGTATCTGTTTTTATTAATGGATTTTTATTTCTGGCTTCTTTTTCCCTTTCAGCTTTGGTAATGCTGGATGTATGTACAAAAATCTAGATATCTATCCAGAAATTGGCACTTTAGTACTCATGAGTTGATACAAACAATATAACTAGGGCCATTATAATGTTAAGTGAATTTTCAACAAATAGAGTTAGAAATCCAATTATCTTTCCATAGAAAGCTTTTGTGTGGGGTCATTGTTAAATAAAGGAGGGAAGCCAATGGGAAAATTGGAACAGCAATCTCTCCTCCCTACAAAAGGACATTGGAGAATTTCATCCTGCACATACATTAATCCATTCATAATGGCCTCCCCACTGCAGTCAGCCCACAAAGATCATTTTTAACTTCTGTTTCACTTCTGGTTACTGGAGGCTTCCTTTTGGACACAGAGCAGCAAACCAGGAGCTGACAACTTGGGCAAAAAAAAACACTGCAAGATGAAACACACAGCCCTGCACACAAACAAATGGCTTAAAACTGAGTTCCAAATGGAAGGCACAGTACCCCTCCCCTGGGGCCTCAGTCTAGGGCCTTCAGAGCTTACTGGAAATGAGAGAAAATGGAAGTTCCTTACCTTTGTTCCAATTTGACTAGACTTTGGTCGGCCTTAGATTAGTGCCTCTCAAGCTTTAATAGGTGCGTGGACCAAGTTAGTATCTGGGTTAAAATGCAGATTCTGATTAACAGATTTGGAGTGGGATCTAAGATTCTACATTTCTAGAAAGATGGCAGGTGATTCCCATGCTATTAGTCCATGAACCTTGAGGAGCAAGAATCAAAACTAACCTAAGCCTTAGTTGGGACACTGAGTCTTATGCCTGACTCTCAGCAATGGCCATTAAAATTATATTCAACAGGGATATTAAAGACCCTCTGGCCTTTGGCAATTACTAGCTGTGTAACCTTGAGCAAGTTGCTTAACTTTTCTGTACCTTGATTTTCATAAAAGTTTGGTTATAAGGATTAAATGAAATAATGCTTACTGCAGTGCCTGATATTTAGCATTTGCTTTGTAAATACAACTGGTTTCACTGCTTCATTTTACAGATGTACAGAAAAGTCATTCTGAGGAGAAGAATCTTGCTCAATGTGACACAGCTTGCTAGTGCCAGTGGTTGCACAGGAACACAATCTCCTGACTTTTAGTTGAAAGCCCTTTCTACCACCTGTGGGTCTGCTGCTTCGTTAGAGCCCATTACTAATTGAGAAAGCTGACCCCAGGGTACACCCAGACCCCCTTCACTGCCCCAGCCTCAGAAACCCACAGAGCAACTATGGCTTATGTCACACACCCAAATATTTTTGCTATAGCCAGTCCTGACAGCACAAGCCTTCTGCCTGCCGTTAATTATGAAGATTACCCAGATAATTGATTTAATTGGGAACAGAGAGTATCTCAGTGCAACCAGCCAAAGTGGATTAGATCTTCTCAGTGCGGTGTGCAGATCCCTGCAGCTCTCAAGGGGAAAGCATTTCCTTCATGGGGAAAATTATGGATGCCCCGATGGAACCTGTTGTCTACTCTGTGCATAACACTAGCCTTGGTGACCTGGTCCCTGGGGATAAAATTAAAATTAGTGCTGGGCACATACAACCCTTTCTTCTTCCCTGCCATCTTTATAGAAACCCTCAATAGAGTTCTAATGCCCACACTTGACAATGATGTCTTTTGGGAGGTCAGGAAGCAGAGAGAGTAAAAAAATTTCTCTCCAATATTATTTTGCAAATGGGCATTAGCCACAGGCTATTCCAGCTCAAGGGTGAAGAGTAGCACAAACTCTTTTCTTTCTCTGCAGTAAAAAGAATGAAATTACTTCTTTCTACAGCAGTGCTAAGATATGAATAACTGAACTGGAAAAAAATATTAGCTGTCTGTCTACTGTTGCTGCATAATACAAAATATATATCATTCCAGCATCTGCCCAGTGAAAAATTACAAGAACACTAGCAAACATGTGCTACAAAGTATCTTTGCTTGGCTTGGCTTCATTATTGGTGCAATCAAAATGAGTTTATCAATCTGGTTCTTTGAAATCAGCTATTTTAGTATCCATTTATTCTAAAGACACACACTTTTAACAAATCAGCCTCGCATCACTTTAACCTCTGTGGAATATTTTCTGTTTCTTCATGGATTTTGGCCGGGCGCGGTGGCTCAAGCCTGTAATCCCAGCACTTTGGGAGGCCGAGACGGGCGGATCACGAGGTCAGGAGATCGAGACCATCCTGGCTAACACGGTGAAACCCCGTCTCTACTAAAAAAATACAAAAAACTAGCCGGGCGTGGTGGTGGGTGCCTGTAGTCTACTCGGGAGGCTGAGGCGGGAGAATGGCATAAACCCGGGAGGCGGAGCTTGCAGCGAGCTGAGATCCGGCCACTGCACTCCAGACTGGGCGACAGCGAGACTCTGTCTCAAAAAAAAATAAAATAAAAAATAAAAAAAAATAAAGCCATTTAAAACATCTGGTAGACTGAAAGCCCAGGAAAGAGAAGCCACCTGAATAAAATACAAAAAGCTGTGTTATTGATACAAATACTAAATTATGTGTTCTACCATTCTTAAACTTGGCAAACTGAAAATAAGATGGTTCTGGAGACTGATGATGGAATATAGAGCCTTTGTCTTTTCAGTGACTGTTGACATTCTAACCAGAGCAGAAATGGGAAAACGCAGCAGAAATGCTTCCACTCATTGCAGATACACACTGCCTTAGTTTCTTTCTAAGGGCCCATGAACCTGCCACCATAAATCAAAACCATCTAAGATGTTACTTTACACGCTTTGGCAACATTCACTGTTTGATGGGATCAGGTATTTCCTCATTCCCTGTTATGGATTAAATTGTATCTCCACCCCCTCCAAAAAAAATGCCAAAATATTAACCCCCAGCAACTCAGAATTGAACTTATTTAGAAATAGGGTCGTTGCAGATGTAATTAATTAAATTAAGATGAGGTCATACTAGAGAAGATTGGATCCTTTATTCTATGTGACTGGTGTCCTTACAAAAGAGATGGTCATGTGAAGACAGGCATGCACACAGAACACCATGGAAGATAGAGATTAGACTGATGCCTCTACAAGCCAAGGAGCCCCGGTGACTGCTGGCCATCACCAGAAGCTAAAGAGAGGCATGGAATAGACTCTCCCTGGAAGCCCTCAGAAGGAATTGACCCTGCTGACACTTGGATTTTGGACTTCTAGCCTTTAGAACAATCAGAGAATACATTTCTGTTGTTTTAAGCTATCCATTTTGTGCTACTTTATTACAATAGCCCTAGGAAACTAATATATCCCCCAAAAGGATTTTTTTCTTTTTGAGATGGAGTCTCACACTGTTGCCCAGGCTGGAGTACAGTGGCACAATCTTGGCCCACTGCAACCTCTGCCTCCCAGGTTCATGTGATTCTCCTGCCTCAGCCTCCCGAGTACCTGGGATTACAGATGCCCGCCACCACACCCAGCTAATTTTTTTTGTATTTTTAGTAGAGATGGGGTTTCACTATGTTGGCCAGACTGTTCTCAAACTCCTGACCTCATTTTTCGCCCGCCTCAGCCTCCCAAAGTGCTGGAATTACAGGCGTGAGTCACCACACCCGGCTAAGGATTGTTACATTTCTATCCTTTATGTCAAGTGAGAGCCTGGTTAGCCCTCTGAGATAGGAATGAAACTGAGATTCCAAAAAATAAATGAACCTGAAGAGAGGAAACTTTCCCAGCCCCATGCAGACTTTCTAGTGAGTCAGTGTTCTGTTGGAGATGTGTCACTTTCTTTTAAGGAACATACAGAAGACCTTGGGGTCTCCTTGACTGTGTGTCTGGTACCCTTCCACGTGAAGCAAAACACATTTGGAAATGTGAAATTTTGACTGCTCCCCCTTTCAACTGTTCACCATTCTTTGATTTATTCAATGAATATTTATCTTCTGCCCACAGGGACAGAAAACTGACATGTTGAGAACTTAAAAGTAACCAGTCTTATCTTCACCTGCCTTTCCATAAACATTTATATTCATAGCATCAGTGTCACAATCTATCGTTGATTGATTTTAAAGTTGTGTGTTTCTCGGAGCCTTACTTACACCAGCTTATGAACAGATTAAGAGCTAGCAAAATTTCTGCTCAGAGTCTGTACATAAAATGGCACCACTGGCTATAGTTTATGCTGGAAAATAGCTTTCATCTTTCATGGCACACAATAGGCCCACACTAATGGCCTGGTGATGAATGCTGATGCCGAGAGCTCTGTATTGAGGTCAATTACGAGACCACACCTGGACTGGGCAAGAGCTGTGCTGAGATGCGTCAGTGATGTCTCCACCAAGCGCTCAGCGGTACAGTCACAGTGAAGGAGCTGGGTATTTGTCCACCCTGCTCCTCAGGCTCAAGTGAAAGGACTTTAAAATTATACCTTAAAAAAAAGAAAACTGTGAAACATAAAATATAACTTTAATAACAGAATGTGTGGCACTGTGAATCTTGGAGAATGGCTTAAGAAACTCAGCAAGCATTTTTTCTAGCCCTTCTCTAATGATAATGTATCTAATTTTACAGACTAAAGAAGCAAAGTTGAGTATTTTGCTTATTTATTTTTTTATTTTTTATTTTTTTATTTTTTTATTTTTTTATTTTTTTATTTTTTTGAGACGGAGTCTCGCTCTGTCGCCCAAGCTGGAGTGCAGTGGCCGGATCTCAGCTCACTGCAAGCTCCGCCTCCCGCGTTCCCGCCATTCTCCAGCCTCAGCCTCCCGAGTAGCTGGGACTACAGGCGCCCGCCACCTCGCCCGGCTAGTTTTTTGTATGTTTTTAGTAGAGACGGAGTTTCACCGTGTTAGCCAGGATGGTCTCGATCTCCTGACCTCGTGATCCGCCCGTCTCGGCCTCCCAAAGTGCTGGGATTACAGGCTTGAGCCACCGCGCCCGGCGTATTTTGCTTTTTAAATCATCACCGCTCCTTTGCAAGCTTGTGAGCTTGAGTTCTTTTAGGATCTACGTTCACGACCCTTCTACTGCCCAAGTGACTTACATGTCAGAGGAGTGACAACATCTCCAGGAGCTTGGTAACCTTTGGCCAACTATTTGACACAATCCTTATCCCTTGGAAAACATTAATGTATGTTTAAGGTGAAAATCAACTTCCTAGAAATCCCCTATTCAAGTAGCTTATAAGGATGACAGCTGTTTAACAGAGGAAGACTGGTTTCAACCCTTGTGTATTTGAACAACTGCTTACAAGGTAAAATAAGAACATCTCTGGACCAGTCAATCCCGTCCCTGCAGAATTACATGCTGGTTTTTCTACAGTGTTAAACAGTTTGGCAGCTCTAGTGTCATCAATGTATGAATTAGTTTCACATCTCTTGCTGTAAGAAACTAATAACACCCATAAAGCAATTCCTGGGTAGACTCTCATTGGCCAGCCCAGGTTACAAGCCCATGCTACAGTAGTAGGGTATGGTGCCCAATTAGTAACCCATCAAGATGCTGTAAAATGGAGGAGGAGTTCTTTTGATTGTATCCAGCACAATAGGAATGGGATAATATGCTGATCAATGACAGAATATCAGAGCCCACTTCAAGATTCTGATCCTTGGCTGGGTGCGGTCGCTCACGCCTGTGATCCCAGCACTTTGGGAGGCCAAGCATGTGGAACATGAGGTCAGGAGTTTGAGACCAGCCTGACCAACATGGTGAAACCCTGTATCCACTAAAAATACAAAAATTAGCCGGGCATGGTGGTGCATGCCTGTAATCCCAGCTACTCAGGAGGCTGAGGCAGGAGAATTGCTTGAACCCAGGAGGCGGAGGTTGCAGCGAGCAGAAATCACACCACTGTACTGCAGCCTGGGCGACAGAGTGAGACTCCATCTCAAAAAAAAAAAAAAAAAAAAAAAAAAAAACAAACAAGATTCTGATCCTCTTAAACTCAGGCACCCTGTCTTATATCTCTACGTATCCTCTGTAGTTTCTAGCACTGTACCTGAAAATGCAGTCTTTTAATAAATTCTGATCAAAAGAAGAGGATGTAGCAAGGTAAAGAACTCTTTTCCACACCTCTGCTTCACATCTTCCAGAACCCCATTTGATGCCAGGCCAGAAATGGGGCTCTAATCCAAGCTACAGTGGCTCTGGGGCTTCTGATGTGCACTTTATTTGGTGGAGGGCCACCTTAATGCAGAATAGAGTTCTCCAGGCTGGACTGACAGTGACCTTTCCACAGTGACCTCAGTTGAAGGCCTCATTCAATTTGAAGGAGAATCTTAAGGCTAGTTTGAACAAGCTGCCCCTGAGAGAAGGCCAGAAATGGTTCGTGCTCTGCCGCACAGGAACAGACATAATGAACTGCTGACTGGTGCCAAGCAATCTCTTTCTTTTCATTCACTATGCGTAATTAGTCCAGATTTATAGGACAGACTTCCCAGAATCCTCAGGCACACACACACGACAAATTTCAGTCCTTCTCTGGAAGGAAATGGACTTCCATTTCCCCTTCAACAGCTGCCTTCTTGGAAGCTGCGTCACTCAAGGCCCTCCTGTCAGTCACATCTCCTCTGAGATCCTCGAAGGCTGAGCTGGTTTGGAAAAGAGCACACTCCATCGCACAGCCTCAAGCCAGGCTCCTTACACGTCTTGGAACTTACTGACACCTGCTGGACGGTTTCCTTCTCTCTGAAAAGCATCTGAGCAGAAGCCTTTGCCCTGCATGTGAGGTCGAAGGAGCCAAGACATTGGCTTCTGCACTGGAAGAGGAACAGAGAACTTTCCCCGCCCTGCGGGTGCTGTGTCTGCTCAGTGAAAATGTGCCTCCTCCCCACAGAGAACAGACTTGAGAATCCCCAGGCAGCTTCAAGAACAAACACCCTGATGGTGAAAATGCAGGCAGGAAGGAACACCAGGAAGAGCAGTTCAGAGGTGGAAGTATATGATCATGGTCAATCTCCTAGATACGTATGGCTTTTCCTCCTGGAGAGACTGAACAAACAGCTAGCTTGAAAAGTATCCACTTCCAAGTGTGGAGCCTTACCCTGGGCTCTGGGTTGCCAGAGCTAGGGGATGCTGCTTAACTGGGTCTGTGTTGGCCCAGAGCAAATCCTGAAGGAAGTAAAGGTGACCCTTGGTACTGTCCACTCTCAAAACATCTGGTTGTCTTTGGCTGCTTTCTCTAACTCCTCATGCTTTCAGGGCAGTGCACTCTTTTCAACAGGTTGGAATAAGCCAATAAACTAATTCATTGCACCCTTGTGAAACTGCATGTTTTAAGAGAACCTTGGGGTGAGATTTGTGCTGAAGTCCAGTGAATCTCTCCTAATGGCAGCATTTTAAACCTGAGGATAGGCTAATAACAGAAACTACTTGGAAAAGTGGGCTTGTGGGACCCCTTTAATTATAACGTGTGGGACAGCTGCCTGCAGGTAGATCTTGCATAGAACTAGTTAGTTATTGCTGCCATCTTGCCAAGGAACTGCCCTACGTGGAGACCAACTACTGGACTGCCCATTCCCCAGCCTCTTCTCCTTCTTCCCATGAAAGAGGAGGAGTACTCACTGGCTGGCTGGCTGGCTGGCTCCCCTCAAGCTCCCTGGAAGATCCCTTCTGTAGAAGCTATTCTTCAGCATTCGCTGCGGGAACCACCCATCCCACCTGTAGTCATAAGAGCATCCTCGAGTCTCATCTCAGTTTTCCTCCCTGAGAGCCCAGCTAAATGCAGAAAGCAGGAGAGTAGGTGAGTGTGAGAGCATCTGTGAGCCTTCTTGCCACCAGGCCTCTAGTGTGGCAGAGAGGCCTCCCTGGGAGTAGAGCTATACCCTTCCCTATATAGGGACACAGCCTGCCCAGGCCAACCTCAGAAACTAAACACCTTCATTTCAAGCAAGAAATGCCACTCTCAAAGGTCCCCCACCTTTGGGGCACCCCTCTCATCTTCAATATGCTTCAGGGCAGAATTTAGGTAGAGCTCTGAAGTTTGAGTTCTAATAGCTGGGTGTTGCCTACGCTTGGTGTTCTAAATGACCCCTGGCCTCCTAGGGGTAATTATACAGCGGGATTTGAGAGTTTAAGGATGGGTAGGCCAGTACTGGTAAATACCAGAAGGAATGTACAATTTCCCCCTAAAAGCCTGTTAGGGCCAGAGCCTGCAGAGATGAAAGAGGTCAGGATTTAAAATGCCATGATATTACTTGCTTCCTGCCCTAACGTTCGGCCTCTCTGTGGCCCTGCACAAAGAAACCTGTGCTGCCTGTCAGATATGAAAAGCATTGCTATTTAGCAACTCAAAAACCATTAGAGGATTTACTTCAATAACCTAGAACTCATGGATTTCCAGAATACAGCCTTTGTAGTGCTCTCTAATTTTATGATCTGTATCCTCACAAATCCTCCTGTGTCCCAGACATACTGTGTTCCAGCGCAATCTTTTGTTCACAATGTTCCCCGTAGCCCCAAATGCAGCCCTGAGTCTCCCTCTCCAGTGATTCCATTCCCAGCCATGTTTCAGCACCTCCCCCATATCCCACCTCCTAATGAAGCCCTCCTCTGCCACTGCCCTCACCACCCACAGCTCTTAATATTTCCCCTGTCCTGTGTCATACACTTCCTTAGGTTGTTGCTTATATTTTCATGTAGGCAGCCTTTGTTCTGGAAGACCACAGGCCCCTCAGAGGTAAGCTCTTTGTCATACACCTATTTGACTCCTCAGTTCAAACCCAGAACGTTTCACCACAAGTTAGCCCATGGAGGGGGTCCCCTACAGGGCATCCCTGAAAGATGTTTGCCCAGTCTCGCCATGAACATTTCTGGTGACAGGACGTGCATGACTTCTTCCCAACCCGCTCCAATATTGAATAGCTGTAAGTTGTATTAAGTTCTTATTTCTACTAAGCCAAAATCAGCAGTATCTGCTCCCAATTCTGCATGACAAGCAGCTGCTAGCTCTTAATTTTTGTCAGGATTCTCTTCCCCAGAGCAGAGATTCCCCCGTTCTTTTGATCTTCATCTATCATAGTTTCCAGACCCTGTGCCGTCCCAGCAGCTCTCTCCTGGGAACTTTCTTGTTTCCAGTATCTCTCATGAGAGGTGCCGCCCAGAAGGGAACACCGTTTTCGGCTGTGTGAAGATGCTTGCTCTAAATGATGAACATACTCGAGGGAGGTATCTTGGTGATAACTGTGATGATCATGATCACAATCAAATTCTAACCATCTTTGTTTAAAACACAAGGAAATTGCTAAAGGAAGAAAGCTAGTATTTTACCCATCCAAGGGATTCCAGTTTTGAAGAAAACCAAAAATGTAGGAAATGCAATCATCTGGATTGTGGCAGACATTGAATCTACCTTCTCAATGTTATTTCGTAGGCTTCTGATGGTGGAGTTGTGGTTTGAGTGAGTTATACGAAGAAGTTCATGTATCTGATTAACCAGTTTTATGTGTTACCCACTGAAAAGATAACTACGGCCTTCCAAACCGACACTGGCTCTGCCTCTGCAGATCCTTGTTAAAACAGAGCTGACTCGGAACCTCAGCGGTGCTGGAGATGTTCCAGCAGCTCAGGTTTTCCAGATCTCTGCACTCCTCACGCATCCTTAAGCCTGCTCCAGGGCCTCAAAATCTCCAAAGTCCCTTGAAAGAGCCAAATTAAGAGAACGAAATCATCACATGTAAGAATAAAACCACCAGGAAGAAACAATTTACTTTTCTCCAAGCCGCTCAACATACCAAGAAATGCCTTACATAGATTTAGGGCTTGGGAGGCCAGATTATGCTTTAGTTCTTGAGGGCCTTTTATGTAGCCACAGGACTTTATGTGAGTGAATTCTCCTCCCTGGCCCTCACTTTACTTCCTACTCCAAAATCTATGAACCTAAAGCCTACAACTAATGAAGGAGGAAAGCCTGATAAGAAATCAAAGGATCCCCTAACCACTCCAGCCCACGCTGATCTTTTGTTTCCTTTTAATTCTGAGGCATTTATTTTCTGTACCATTGATTTAATTTTAATATTTTGCTGCCTTTTTATTTTTATTTTCATAAATAAAAGGATAGTAAGCTCTAGGGAAACACACACACACACACAAACACACACAACTCATCTAATGCCCTCAGAAAGCTGAGGGAACTGACTGGCCTAAAGTTGCAAAGCTGGTTAGTACAAGAGTACAGATAACCACCCCAGCTAGATGCTAAGCTCCCAAGAGGTCAGAAGAGAACAGGTTGACACACCCTTCTTTTTAGATCCAACCAGCAGCTTACTTTTAATAAATGTACCTAAGGTCACCTTAATAGCAGACTAGGTTAGGCCTTGGGTCTATGACTGAAGGCTGCTTAGAGAAGTGAGATGAAAAGGAACTGTCCCTGAGACATTTAGTTATCCTGGCTGTCATCTACTAAGCTGTAGGATCTTCTCATATTCATAATCTCTTACCTTACATGTGGTGGTATTTTGAAAGACAGTAGCTGGGCTTAGACATCAGCCCAAGCAAGACATAGTTCACAGCCTCAGTACCCTACCCTGTGACCTGGGGTCCTGATGAAGTTTCTGCCCGAACAGAAAGCTGGGGCACCCTTTATTCTCCAAGCCTTAACTTCAGGAGTCTGTTGCCACAAACTTACACAGAACAGAAATCTATATGGTGATTATAACATATGCTGAAATATAAGATGGCCACAAATACAAAGTGATTTCCCATAAGAACAGCCAAAGGAAAAGTTTTTGGCCAATTTGAATATATAAACTTTTAGGGATATGGATGAAATATTCAATTGTCTACTCATAATAATTTGTTAATTAAATTACTTATTGATATTGAAAATCATGTACTACCTAAAATATACTTAATTTAGAATTTCTTGCCACCCTCATGTTTCAGAATAGTTTTGTACATTCTCAAAATACATTTTCCATGTTCATTGTCTCTTTCATCATAATCGCCAGGTTTTTTTTAATCTTTCACCAACTTGTGCAGAGCACATTGTTTGACATACAGCACTTTTTGAAGTCATGTGAGATGATGTCTGTAAAAT
Organism: Macaca mulatta; assembly: GCF_049350105.2. Lineage (NCBI taxonomy): Eukaryota > Metazoa > Chordata > Mammalia > Primates > Cercopithecidae > Macaca > Macaca mulatta. The sequence goes on along the minus strand of NC_133417.1, from coordinate 62,903,902 downwards.
TTCTTTCAAACCATAAACTTTCCTAACAGTAGGGGTTCCCATTCATTCTAAGTTGACAATACAACCACTTCCCTTTTTGCTATTTTAAGTGTTTTCAAAACCCAAATTTGGAAGTTTGAAGGACTACCCTAAGGAATAATTACAAAATCTGTGTCAAATTTCTGTGCCTGCTTTCTAAAACGCGTTTTTGTAAGCTGTTCTCTATAAAACTGTAAAACTAGCAGTGATTGAGTCATTTCAGGGACTGTATCTTTCCTAAACAGTGTTTTTTTTTTTTGAGGAAAAAAAAGGAAATGAGATGACCTAGAATATGAGAAACTTCAAGAAGTCTTGAATAATACCTATATTTATATCTGTGTCTATTTTTATATCTATGTCTCCCTCCCTTTGTGAAGTAACTTTGAAGGAAAAACCTTGCCTAATAGGTAAGGAGTGCCCAGTTTATACCTGTTTTCTGCAGTAATTATTAATAGTGCATTCTTTTATGCTCAAAAGTGTCCCAGTTTGGACAATATATTCAGTTACCACTCTACTGATGGCAAGGAATGTGCTATATATTATAAATCTGTGGCCTTGTCAAGGCATTCACCATATTGGTCATTCAGTAAGCTTCTTGTAAAGTTAATATCTGCATGGCAGCCAGATGGAACTTAAAGGCGTGGTGCTTGGAAATTAAAGCAATGTAACTAATTATCTAAAGTGATATTAAAATGTGTAAGATACTGAAAATTTGACTACCAGTCAACACAGCATCTGCTTCAAAGAAATCATTTTTTAAACGAAGCTTTATTTTTCAGAACTCTAATTACGAGGAACTCAGTTAAGAAGTGCTGCTTTGATCTTAGAACTGTGCATTTAGTTTATTATTAGTTTACACTAAATATTTCATTTAATATTTCTAAATATTTGGAGATAAATTGTCCTTATTAACTTACTTTACCATTGAACCATTCAGACTTACAATGATGTCTCATTTAAGGCAAAATTTATTTCCAAAGGACTGTCTTGCAAGTGAGTGCATTGCGTGGATTGAGGGGTGAGTGAACAGATACACTGGCTGCAAAGAGCTCTAGGCTGATGAAGCTCAGATCGGAACTCCAAGCCCTGGGCAAGCCTGCCAGCCTTTCTCACTTTCTCATGTGTTGTGGGAGGGGCCTGGTGGGAGATAATTTGAATCATACGGGCGGTTTCCCCCATACTGTTCTTATGGTAGTGAATAAGTCTCATGAAATCTGATGGTTTTATCAGGGGTTTCTGCTTTTGCATCTTCCTCATTTTCTCTAGCTGCTGCCATGTAAGAAGTGACTTTTGCCTCCTGTCATGATTCTGAGGCCTCTCCAGCCATGTGGAACTATAAGTCCAATTAAACCTCTTTTTCTTCCCAGTTTCGGGTATGTCTTTATCAGCAACATGAAAACAGACTAATTCAGTAAACTGGTACCAGAAATGGGGTGCTGCTGAAAAGATACCTGAAAATGTGGAAGCAACTTTGGAACTGGGTATCAGGCAGAGGTTGGAACAGATTGGGGGGCTCAGAAAAAGACAGGAAAATGTGGGAAAGTTTGGAACTTCCTAGAGACTTGTTGAATGGCTTTGACCAAAAGCCTATTAGTGATACGGACAATAAGGTCCAGGCTGAGATGGTCTCAGATGGTGATGAGGAGCTTGTTGGGAACTGGAGCAAAGGTGACTCTTGTTATGTTTTAGCAAAGAGATTGGCAGCATTTTGCCCCTGCCTTAGAGATTTGCGGAACTTTGAACTTGAGAGAGATGATTTAGGGTTTCTGGTGGAAGAAATTTCTAAGCAGCAAAGCATTCAAGAGGTGGCTTGAGTGTTAAAGGCATTCAGTTTTATAAGAAGCAGAGCATAAAAGTTTGGAAAATTTGCAGCCTGACAATGTGATAGAAAAAGAAAAACCCATTTTCTAAGGAGATATTCAAGCAGGTTGCAGAAATTTGCAGAAGTAAGAGGAGCCAAATGTTAATCTCCAAGAAAATGGAGAAAATGTCTCCAGGGCGTGTCAGAGGTCTTCACAGCAGACCCTCCCATCACAGGCCCAGAGGCCTAGGAGAAAATGGTTTCATGGGCCTGGCCCAGGATCCCAGTGCTGTGTGCAGCCTAGGGACTTGGTGCCCTGCATCCCAGTCACTCCAGCCATGGCTGAAAGAAGCCAATGTAGAGCTCAGGCCATGACTTTAGAGGGTGCAAGCCCCAAACCTTGGGAGCTTCTGCATGGTGTTAAGCCTGTAAGTACACAGAAGTCAAGAATTGGGGTTTGGGAACCTCCGCCTAGATTTCAGAAGATGTATAGAAATGCCTGGATACCCAGGCAGAAGTTTGCTGCAGGGGTGGGGCACTCATGGAGAACCACTGCTAGGGCAGTGTAGAAGGGAAATGTGGGGTCAGATTCCCCACACAGAGCCCTGACTGGGGCACCGCCTGGTGGAGCTATGAGAAGAGGGCCACCATCCTCCAGTCCAGAATGGTAGATCCACCAACAGCTTGCACCATTTGCCTAGAAAAGCCACAGACACTCAACGCCAGCCCATGAAAGCAGTCGGGAGGGAGGTTATACCCTGCAAAGTCATAGGGGTGGAGCTGCCCAAGATCATAGAAACTTGCCTCTTGCATCAGCGTGACCTGGATGTGAGACCTGGAGTCAAAAGAGATCATTTTGGAGCTTTAAAATTTGACTGCCCACTGGATTTCGGACTTGCATGGGTCCTGTAACCTCTTTGTTTTGTCCAATGCTTCCATTTGGAATGGCTGTATTTACCCAATATCTGTACCCCCACTGTACCTAGGAAGTAACCAGCTTGCTTTTTATTTTACAGGCTCTTGGGCGGAAGGGACTTGCCTTGTCTCAGATGAGACTTTGGACTGTGGACTTTTGGGTTATTGCTGAAATGAGTTGAGACTTTGGGGGACTGTTGGGAAGGCATGATTAGTTTTGAAATGTGAGGACATGAGATTTGGAGGAGCCAGGGGTAGAATGATATGGTTTGGCTGTGTCCCCACCCAAATCTCATCTTGAATTGTACTCCCATGATTCCTATGTGTTGTGAGAGGGACCCGGTGCAAGATCATTTGAATCATGCGGGCGGTTTCCCCTGTACTGTTCTCATAGTAGTGAATAAGTCTCATGAGATCTGGTAGTTTTATCCGGGGTTTCCACTTTTGCATCTTCCTTACTTCTTGCTGTTGCTATGTAAGAAGTGCCTTTCCCCTCCTACTATGATTCTGAGGCCTCCCCAGCCATGTGGAAATGTAAGTACAATTAAACCTCTTTTTCTTCCCAGTTTTGGGTATGTCTTTATCAGCAGCATGAAAATGGACTAATACAGACTGCTTGCCTGTTATATTTTATATTAAACATGACCTGGTGATCTCATGGCAGTCAGCAGGTTTGAACTCTTTCTGTGTGGCCAACTTTGGGAAGCCACTCTCCTGGAGCCACAGGTAATGCCATGGAAAAAGATTCTTGCCAAGGGGGTGACTTATGAAGTATCCCCTCTCCTCAACCATATAAGCATCTCCTCCAACTACCAAGCAGCACAGAGAGGGTTCCCATGGGATACGGTCCTAGAGAGACACTCGTTCTTACATCGGGAACATGAGTCCTGCCCTCTGTATATGCTGTCATCCAATTTTGCCTGCAGTGAGCTGGCCTGATCAGAGGACAACCAAAGGACAGCTGTCCCTCAGAACAATCAGGACCTTGAGGCCTTTACTTGGGCCCCACACTGTCCTTTCTCTTTGAGAGCGGAAGCTATATTTCTAGAAAGAAGGCAGCCTAAGCACCAAGGGCAATGCCCCGGGAATTTTCAGCCCCCGATACTGCTCTGGGAGGATAAGAGAAGAGGCAGAAAGAGAAACGTCTCAGAATCCTCTCCCAAACTCTCCAAATATCTAAGAAACCAGGCCCCCTCAGGTCTCTTATCAACAAGAGCTTTCCCTTCCCACCATTTCCTAACCTCACAAAGGGCACAACAGGAAATACAATGAAGAAGGATGGAGAGGAAGGCCTCAGCTATGGAAGCTGTTGTACTTCATCACCACCTTATGTCCTGGTGACCTTTTGCCTCCCTCAATTATGTTCTCTTGCTTTCCAGGGCTGTTTCTTCCAGATGAAGCTGAAATGAGAGGGTAGGATGTGAGGCCAACTTTTCCCATGTGCTCTTGGAACACGAGGATGTGATGTTTGTCCCTCCAGACCCCCTTCTACTGATCTCTCTAGGCACATTGTTCTTGAATTCAGATGAGTCAGAGGATGTCTTCCATGTGAGGCTCTGGCCAGGAGTTGCTCTCTGCACTAATTTTACACAGATGTGTACACATATGGCCCAAAGCCCACTAAGTGACCAGCAACCTTGTCTCCAGCATTCTCTGCTGGTCTGATGCCATTGCTATATTTTCCAACCTATCCCTGTGGAATGGTGACTCTGGCCTTACCATAAACCCCAACTACTGGCTGCTCTGTCCTTGAGGTCACAGGCCGGCAGTGACCTTGCCAGTGGCTTGGCCTCCCAGAGGCTTGAGGCAGGGCTTCTTGGCTTGCAGTTGCACTGTGGTGAGTCCTCAAGGCCTCCTGTATCCTGCTTTTAGCCCATTTGGCTTCCCTCCACTGTAGCTGCTCCTCCCTGCATGCCTGCTCTCCTCCACAGTCCAGGACAGCTAGGATAACATCTAAAGCACGTGGAGTTGCTGGGAAGAAAGGCTCAGGTCTGCATCAGCCAAGCCATAGCTCTGCTGTCATTTTTGGTCCACAATGGCCCTGAGGTTATTGCATTTATCCAGGGCATTTCCATGCCCACACCCGCCCCTCCACCCCCACCTTTTTATATTTTCTGATCCTTTTTTTTTTTTTTTTTTTTTTTTTTTTTGAGACAGTCTCACTCTGTCACCCAGGCTGGAGTGCAAAGGCACGATCTTGGCTCACTGCAACCTCCACCTCCCGGGTTCAAGCGATTCTCTTGCCTCAGCCTCCCGAGTAGCTGGGATTACAGGCACCCTGCCATCATGCCTGGCTAATTTTTATATTTTTGTAGAGACGGGGTTTCACCATGTTGTCCAGGGTGGTCTTGAATTCCTGACCTCAGGTGATTCACCCGCCTTAGCCTCCCAAAGTGCTGGGATTACAGGCATGAGCCACTGCACCTGGCCCTATTTTCTGATCTTGATTATACATCAATAAAAAGAAAAATTTACCAGATGATGCTTTTTTATTTTTTATGACCAGATTGCACCTGCTACTTTTCCAGAAAGCCAAGTTTTCAGAATGCTTTAAAAAACACTTCCTTTGAGTGACATTTTTCATTTTGCAAACACTATGGCTTTTTCTCAAACAGATTTTTATCTTTTTTCTGAGTTCTGATGTGGAAACCTCACTAAATTCCTCCATCTAGAGCATGTCAACATTTCATTAAAATGTGAGTTTGAAGGCTCTCTTGTGAAGCCATTTCTTCTTGCATCCTTTTAAAATTAACGCTCACGTTAAAAACTGATGACAATTAATGTTGAAAATAAACTAAACCTGATGGTAACGCTCTGAGCTCTTCAAATTGATGCCGAAGGTGGCCACCTTGTGGCTACTGTGGGAACTGCCACTTAGACCTGATTTTTCCCAGGCGTTGGGGCCCTACTGCTAATTAAATTAAATGACTCTTAAGAATATCTTTCCCATGCAGTTTACATCCCAATCCTGCTCCTCTACAGGTCAACTTGTAGTGATATCCTGGCAGTTTGGGGGCAAGAAAGCTATTCTAAATGGCCTCAGTGGGTTAGCTGAAGGAAGCCCATTGGTCCTTAAACTAAGGAGAAGAGATAACCTCCCAGGAAGCCCAGGTCTTTGTCTTCCTCAAAGCCTATATGCTCTAAATTTTATTTTAAAATATTTTATTTATTTTAAAACATATGCTCCAGGGGATCCCTATATCAGCATTCCTAGGTAAGATCTTTAAAATGCAGGTTGCTGGGTCTTAAAGAATTGGAATGTCTAAGTCCTGGGATTTGCATTTTTAACAAATTTCCCAGGTGAATTTGTAATGCACATTCAAGTTCTTCTACATTTTAGTGAACTAAGGAAAGAAACTAGAGGCCTAACACATTAAATGCTTTGGACCCTAGGCAATCTCCCTCTGGCCCTGGGAGGGAGGGGATCCAGAGCTGAAGAGAGCTCAAGAGACCAGTGCAGGAGTTCTCAAAAGCCCCTGCCAGCCCAAACGTTCGCTGCTTGAACACGGGAGGCTCCGCCACAGTGACCTGGCAACTTCGGTCAAACCCTCTAACAAGAAACCAAGCCACCAGAAGAGTGCCTTGCTTGTGTAGGGTGTCTCCCTCTGGACTCCATAGGAAGCAGCAAAAGGCAATTAAAGAGAAAGAGAGGCACCTTTGCAGGCTACTCCATCACCCCCACCCAACTCCACCGTGTCCACCCCACCCCAAAGTTCCATGTCCCAACTCTATGTGAAAGGCAAGAGACCAGCTTCCAGGCCAGGGTCTCCTGCTGACCAGTCATGTGAACTTGGACAGGTCACTGGCTTCAGGTGTTATTGCTGTAAATGGAAGCAGTTGGATAACCATCACTTAGTTTCTTTCCCATTCTAACATTCTGTGATCTCATTTTGAGCTTTCAGAGGGAGAAGAGGCTCTTTAGGAGAAGTGATCTTGGGAGTCCAGATTCCAAGCTTAGCATTAAGGCTTTGCTGTTTGTAGCAATTAATTCTTATGGAGTGTCACAATGAGAGATGAGATCCTCTGCCAATACACAAACAACAAACTTTGGCAATGTCAGCTCTCTATATAGGGGGTAAAGCAGCACTGGACTGAAAGCCCTCCAAATGCCCCCCCCCCAACCGACAGCAACCCCGTGACCTCATCACGTCCTCCCCTTCTCACCCACTATTCTTCAAAAACTTTAACACACCCCATCCTTATACATGCTGTTCCCACACCCACCCCCACCTCCCAACCAGGCCTCCTGTCTCTGAACCCACTTCCTGCTCTAGCATTCATTTTGTAGAGTGCTGAGATACCTGCAAGAATGTCTAGGTGGAGACTTCACCCACATCATACTTCTTATCCTTTCAAAGTCATTGCCCCAGGTGCCACTCCTCTGAGAATCCACCATTCCCTATGCACACTCAGCTCAGTTCTTAACCTGTGACATTACAATCATCTGCTTTTATGCCTGTATCCCTAAATGGAAGATCTGTGGCTGCTACATACTGAATATTCAATAAATATTTCCTTGAATGAATGACAGTAGGAATGAAAGAATGAGTGGATAAATAAGGAATTAAGAAGATGCAAGCTAACTGTTGTACAGAACCTCTGTACCTATTCTTTGCACAAGTCTGGATGAGGAAAGAAGAACCTGGTCCAGACTCTCTTGACTCTGGAGCATTTTGGGGAGAAGCTGGGAATGGAGGGCTGCGCCTGCAGTAGAAGCAGCATGGTGGGTTATCAAAGCATTTGCTCATCAAAGCACAGGCCAGTGAAATCAACTATTGGGTTGTGTCAATTTAGTGGGTTCAGACCAACATTTTTAAATGAAGTATAACATAATAGAATATATTTAAAACATGTCTCTTAGTAAATTCAAGTACAGTTTCATGGAACTTTTTTTTTTTTTTTTTTTTTGAGACAAGTCTCACTCTGTTGCCTGGGCTGGAGTACAGTGGTATGATCTCGACTCAGTGCAACCTCCACCTCCCAGGTTCAAGAGAGTCTCCTGCCTCAGTTTCCCCAGTAGCTAGGATTACAGGCACCCACCACTACGCCCAGCTGATTTTTTGTAGTTTTAGTAGAGACGGGGTTTCATCATGTTGGCCAGACTGGTCTTGAACTCCTGACCTCATGATTCACCCGCCTCAGCCTCCCAAAGTGCTGGGATTACAGGCATGAGCCACTGCACCTGGCCGAAACTTTTATTATATAGTCATGGTACAAAATATACTTCTTTATTACACACAGTGGTCAAAAAATGTAGAAGTCACTCATCTAGGAAATACTTCCTAATACTTCACTAAATACTTCATTGACTCAATTTAAAAAAAAAAAAAAAAAAAAAAAAAACCTACTGACTTTATGGTATGACTTCCATTTATTGGAATGTGGAGATCCATTTGTCAGGAAATGTATATAGATCCTGTGCTGTTTTTGAGAGAGCTATATATTTTCTAATTACTTGAAATGATGATGATCTGATCTCATCTAATTTTAGTTATGTTCAGTATCTTTCACAGAGATAAATAATTTAAGAAAATTTTCTTAAAATAGGGACCTTCCCTCTGTTTTGTCTTTTATGTTTTCCCATGTAGAGCCTATCTATGCTGATAGTATAATACTAGCTCTCTCTCTTTCCCACCAAGGTGAAAAAGCCATTTTCTAAGAGTTAGTAGAAAAGAAGTGATAAAAGCAAATTAAAAATCTTAAATTCCAATATCAAACTTTATAATAAATCTATCTAAATATCTCCATGGGAAATCACAGTGATAGGTGAGATATTAAAATTAAAATCACAAAGGAAGGCAAATATCAACTAGCTCTGTTAAGAACACGAATCCAAGCACATAGGACACAATTTCTTCTCTCCTGCGTTTTGTTCTCTTCCGATGAACAGCCAGCCATGTGTTAGGCTTTCCCTGGTTCGGCCATAACACTGTCCCCAGTCTCGTCTGTTGACACCATATGGGATTGTCACGCTTCTTTGTTTACGAAGAGTCTCCTGGAATCTTAAAATTAAGTTTCAGTATCAGACCAATCCAAATACATACTTAGACTGGCTTGGTGTTTAAAAAGACTTCATGTTAACAGTTAAAAGTCAGAAAATTTCTTTTAAAAATTAGGGTTCTTGACTTCTCTTGGAAAGGTCAAAATATTTAGAAGTGTAAGATCCATATTCCTGCACAGAGACTATTGCTCTTAACCTAGGTCCAGGGAACCCCTGTGTTTTGATACAGTTTCCTCTGTAATCCTATGTATTTTATTTTCTTTATTTAAAAGCATCATCTTGAGAAGGGATCCATGGGCTTCGCTAGACTGCCAGAGGGGTTCGTGGCCCAATAAAGGCTGAGACCACCCTAGTGTAGAGCCAGGCAGCAGCTGTCCCCTTGATCCCTGTTCTCATCATTCTTTACTTTCTCTGAGGCCACGCATCTGTTTTCATTTTCCATTGCACTAACAATTTTCGTGGAGTCAAGAAATATTTTCCTGTAATTATGTCTCTATCAAAAATTGGAAAAAGAGAAATGAATTGAGGACTTTGGAATCCTTACACTAAGCTGCTCCACTTATTTATGCCAGCTCACTGGCCTCTGGTCCACATTGATTGCGTTGAACATCCTTGAACACCAGTGAAGCACAGCCACCAACCAGTCAGAATGGTTGCCATCTGTGCACAAACAATGCCGGTGCATGCCCTGTGAACCTCAGCCCTGTGCCTGGGGGATTTTCATCCCTGCTTCAGCAGGTTTCTCTAGCTCTCTGGGTGTCATTCCATGTTGCATCTGTCCTTCTTCCTGAAATATCAGGGAGTGTGAGCAGTGGGCTATTTGGAGTGTGCTTGGGAGCATCCTGGGGAACTAGGAGAAGATCAATTTCTCCTTTTTGGCAAAGGAGTGGAGATGCCAGCTCCACCCTGCCGTCCTTGAGGGGAAATGGAACCGATCATCATGTCCACGCTTGTCCTGCATAGTGCAGTTGACAGAGCTGTCTCCCTGGGCCCTCAGCTGAGGGATCCTCATACCAAACCTTCTGAGGAAAGAGTGGGAACTAACCCCACTTTGCAAAGGAGGACCACGGACAGTCAAAGAACAGGAGCAGCGAAGTCAGAAGGAGAACACAGACCCAGACCTGCATTTCAGTCCATTCGAACACTTCGAAAACACTCGCTCCTCAAGGGAAGTGACTTTTTGGGATTTCCACAGCAAGTGCTTAATAAGTGTTGAAAAACAAAACAAAACAAACCAAAAAAACAAGCGTTGTTTAATGCATTAATATTTTAACAGAGCAAGTCGGCGCCTTTCAAGCAAATCTAGTCACTACTCAACAGTCACCTTAGCCTTTATGCTAGGCACAAAGACAGATTTTGGGTTTTATATGGAAGACGGGCTTTTCGTGGCAGTAAAATGTTTTATTTATTTTTACAAATTATAATACAATAAAATCGACTTTTTCTTTTGGTGTATACAATTTTAACCCACATACACATTTATGTAACCACCTTCAGGATACAGATCTATTACGCTAAAAAACTCCTTCATGCTAGCTGTTTGTCTTAAAAAAAATTACACTGATGTACATGTAAAATGAAAGCTACAAGGATATTTGTAAAATAAAGTATACATTTTATCCATATGAAATCAAGATAGAATTTCTCTTTCTTTCTCTCTCTCTCTCTCTCTCTCTCTCTCGTGTGTGTGTGTGTGTGTGTGTGTGTGTGTGTGTGTGTGTGTGTGAAAGGATTGTATTTCCTTCCACTTTGGAGGATATAAATTCTTGAGAAATAATCTATACAGGCTATCATTGAAGAGAATTTTCAATAATTCTGTAAAGCAATATGATGGTTTGACCATTTTAGATTGTGATGGAAGGCATAAGAGGAAGCAAGGTGAACCACTGGGGTGGTGCCTAAACATAGTGGCCCTGGGAGTGAGGCTTCTGAACACTTTTCCCACCCCAACTCACAAGATCTTCTGTGCCTATACTACTCCCTGCTCCCTCCTTCAGCAATGGATCTGGATATCTCTCCAGGTTTGTTCTCTCTTCTCTCTTCTGCCTCCTTTCATATCCCACCAACTTGCCTCTTTTTTACCTTCTGTGGAGACAAAAGTGACTCCATCTTGGATGCTAATCCACCATCTTGACTTTTTATCAGCCCCAGTTCTGTGAAGGCCTCCTGATTCCTCCTTTATTTACTGTCCCTAGTGTAAGAACATGTGCTCATGATTTTAGATCAAAGCAATCTTGATGTTTTCACACAAATTATAGGCTATGACACATGTAGCATTCTTGCTTGTTCTGGATGGTTTAATTGTCTTTCTAGAGCACGTATACCCTTTCCTTATGGTGGATAAGCCTTGGGTTTGCGGAGTAACATGTGAAGATCTACCTATCTTGGGGCCACCCAAGACCATGCTTCTGTCTATAAGTTCCCTCAATAAATTACCCAATACAAAGTAGATTTGTCTACCACCTCCTTTAGTTTCCTGGCTCCTGCGACATCTGGGGGCTGTTAAGCATATACAGCCATTTCACAGAACTCCTAGGAAAAGGAGATACAAAGATCCGAGAAGAGTGGGAAAGAGAAGGTGTTCTGAGAGACAGGAATGTAAGAGTGTGTTGACAAAAGGGAAAAGATGTCCTTTTCCTGTCCCACCAAAATTTTACCTAGTTTGGACTCTTCCTGTTCACCTAACATGGCCTAAAGTTAACAGGTAGCTGTCCTCTCTCCCCACCCGCTGTCCAACTAGAGAGATTACGCAGCCCCCTTCCCCCACCCACACATGGGAAACAGTCATGCACCTGCCTTCCAGCCTTGCAGCCTGCTCTTCTGCACCCACTTGGTCGACCCTGCCCTTGGGCCCCTCCCTTAGAAGAAGGCTGGGAGCTGAGAGAAAAGGGAGAAGGAGAGAGAGAAGAGAGGGGAGGAACAATGAGTACAGGTAAAAAGGAAGCTGATGCTCACTTGCATTCAGTGAATTCCTAATAAGAAAAAAAGACACACCGCCAGGTTCACTGCCCTCTATAAATATTGGAACAGAGAATATTAGCATAATCCAAACCATCTTAATAAGACTTCTGAATTTGGTAAACAAGTACACCCTTACTAGATATTTTTGGAAGTAGCTATTTCTTGGGATTTCACAGGAAGTGGAGCTTTTATTTAGTCACTAAAACTAGTATCCTTTGGATAATGCTTACTATGACACCACTTACGAGAGGGTGTTTACTAAATGATTTTCATTGGTTATGATATCATCTAGTTATTCTATGTGACTTCAGTGGGAAAGAAAAGAAATACCTAAGTCAGTGGTTTTCTCATTTTTAAAACATTAATTATCATTACCTCCAAATGAGGCTCCACATACAGTGTCAAGGTAAAGACCAAACTGTGTATTCAGTGTGTATGCATTTATATATGACATATATATTTAATAGACTACAACTATACAACTATTTTCAAAGTATATAAGCTTAAAAAGAAGAAACAAAGAATGATAGAAAATGAATTGTTTGTACTTCATTGAAAAATGTACAAGAGTTTGATATAATCGAATAATTGCAACCCAGTGAAATTTTGGCCATAATTAGAAAGCACTTGAGTATCTTAATTAGATTTGGAGTCAAATTTGGTTCCCCCTATATGGGAATGAACTCATCTCACAGGCCCACATCAGCTTACAGAGTTGTATGTCCAAACACTAATAATTACATAAACCAGATATTGAGAGAATGAACTTCTCCCAGTTTCAACACTCAGCTGTGCAAAGATTTGACTTTATGTTTCTATAATAGCTAGCTTTAACTTTTGAATCCTTGTTTCAATTTGGTAGCAGACATGTTAAGTGTGCCCATTTGAGATAAAACTTAGTTATTTCTAGAGTTAAAATCAGTAAGTTTTGGGTAAATAGTCATTTCAAGATGCATCCCTGCTCCTGCTTCCTTCCAGCAGAGATATAAGTACTAAGACGACTTCTGTATTGTCCAGAAAGGTGAATTTATGGCTTAAATATGTTGTTCTATTATTCACAATGTACTTCTGTGTCACCTTTGCTATAAAAGTGGAGAATATTTTTTAAAAAAAGTTAGGACACACTCCATAGAAGTTTTACAACTCACTTAAAATCATAGAAGGGCTGTACATTTCAAGATGAAGATTTAAGCTCTGGTTATTTAACAGGGTCTTAAGAGGCAGGAATTGCTGTGTCAACTAATGTTGTGCACTATATTTCATTACTGCCTTTATGTTTTTTTAAACACCTCAAGAATAAAGTTTATTTAAAATGTCACACTGTGCGAGCTGCACATTATATCCATAGAATATACTAGTACTACTGCCATTCCTTTTATTTATTACAGTAGATTAGTTATGGACCCTCTGCCATAATATCTTGGCTTATTAAGATACTGCATACTAAAAAGCCTAATAGATGGCCCCGTAATGAGCAGTTACAAAATCTAGTCACCCATTCTTCATTGGCTCTCTTTTTTGTTCAAAGGGAAAAATTGAAAAGGATTGGACCTGTGCCTGAAACATTAACCACCTGATTCTGCTTGTGGGATGGGGACAGAAAAGGGCCATCTCAACACTTAATTATTGAGAAATCCTCCATCTCTCTCCAGGATTAGAGAAAAGGATTAACAATCATCAAAGTTGCTTGAACAAATCTCAAGTTCAAATTCCAGAGGAAGACAGGATGGTCTAGGGTGATCAAGACCCAGACCAGGGCTGGGTGCAGTGGCTGACACCTGTAATATAGCACTTTAGAGGCCGAGGCAGGCGGATCACTTGAGGTCAGGAGTTCAAGACCAGCCTGGTCAACATGGTGAGACCCCATCTCTACTAAAAATACAAAAATTAGCTGGGTGTGGTAGCAGGTGCCTGTAATCCCAGCCACTTGGGAGGCTGAGGCAGGAGAATTGCTTGAACCCAGGAGGCGGAGGTTGCAGTGAGCTGAGATCGCACCATTGCACTCTAGCCTGGGCAACAAGAGCGAAACTCCATCTCAAAAAAAAAAAAAAAATCATCTAATTCACAAGAATATTTTTTGCTAACATAAGTCATCCATAAAACTCTATGTAAAGTGAGCCCTTTATGAGACAACTTGATGCCTACAAAGTATTCAATAAATACAAAGGGCACTAAAAGAAAGTCTTAATGAAAAGAGACAATTTAAAAATATTTTCTTAATTGACATCAAGGAAAAAAGGTAATTTTTTAAAAAAAAAATCTGTTAGTTAAAAAAAAAATAGTGTTAGTGAGGATGTGGAGAAATTGGAACCCTTGTGCACTGTTGGTGGCATTGCAAAATGGTGCTACTGCCATGGAAAATAGTATGGTGGTTCTCCAAAAAATTAAAAATAGAATTACCATATGACCCAGCAATTTCACTTCTGGGTATATGTATTAGTCCTTTTTCATGCCAGTATAAAGAACTACCTGAGACTGGGTAATTTATGAACAAAAGAGGTTTAACGGACTCACAGTTCCACAGGCTGTACAGGGAGCATGGCTGGGAGGCCTCAAGAAACTTACAATCATGGCGGAAGGTGAAGGGGAAGCAGGCACATTTTACCATGGTGAAGCAGGAAAGAGAGATGGAGAGCAAAAGGGTAAGTGTCACACATTTTCAAACAACCAAGTCTTGTGAGAGCTCACTGTCACAAGAACAGCAAGAGGGAAGTCTGCCCCATGATTCAATCACCTCCCACCAGGCCCCTCCCCTAACATGCGGAGATTACAATTCAAGATGAGATTTGGTGGGGACACAGAGCAAAACCACATCCGTATATAACCAAAGTCTCAAAGAGATATTTGCACATCCATGTTCACAGCAGCACTATTCCCAATAGCTAGGAAATGGAAGCAATCTAGATATCCAACAACAGATGAATGGGTAAACAAAATGTGGTATATACATACCACATGTATATTATTCAGCCTAAAAATAATAATACTCAGTGGAGTATTATTCAGCCTAAAAAAGGAAGGAAATTATGTCACATGCGATAACATGGTTGAACCTTGAGGATATTATGTTAGGTGAAATAAACCAGTCACAAAAAAGATCAATACTATATGATTCCACTTATATGAGGTATCTAAAGTAGTTAAATTCATAGAAACAGAAACTAGAGTGTTGGCTGCCAAGAGTTGGGAAAGGGGGAGTGGGAAGTTGTTGTTTAATGGGTATAGAGTTTTAGTTGTGCAAGATTAAAAGTTCTGGAGATCTGTTTAACAAGAATGTGAATATACTTAACACTACTAAACTGTATACTTTAAAATGGTTAAGAGGGTAAATTTTACGTTGTATGTTTTTGTTTAATTATAATTTTAAAAAATCTGTCTAATGATCATAATGAAGATTAATTAAATTGTGCTCAAAAGATGTCTTATGGGATAGGAATACAGGTAATTTTATTCTCTTTACTGTTGCTGGACCAAGTTTTCTGCTTCCTACAAACCAGCATGGCTAGGCATTCCAAGATAATCTATCACCATAGAATCTAAGAATTCTTTTGGAATGTAAGTATCATTTTCAAAAGTAACTTGTTATTGAAGAGTTGCTTAGAACCAAATTTCCCTAGAAAACGTAATGGTTTGGGTGTTTTGCTATGGGGTGGAGGGGAAGAAGATATGGTGGAAGTTGGCATGATCTCTATTTGGGTGGGGCTCTTTTTGTGTTTTTGATCGAGAATAGCAGTATTAATCAGTAGTGTATTATAGAAGGCATATGTCTTATGTTTCATTGCTTAGTTTTATGTTGTGCAGCAGCAATTTGCTAACCACAGTCCTAATGAAATATAGCCGTGCAGCAAAAGGAGCATTTATTATCAGAAACACATTTCTTTTCTGACATTACGGGGGGGCGGGGGCGGTGAGAGGGAAGGTCCAGATTAACTGTACTTTTTAATAAGAGATGGAGTGCTATTGGAAAACTATTAAGGAAACTGTGGCTTGAGCTCAGATTCAAGGAAGCCCATAAGAAAACTTTACTACCTTCCAGCTTAATACTGCAGTAGGGCCCGTTCTACAGACCCACTGCTGCCTGAATGATTCTGGGGAGTATTTGTGAGCTGGGGTTGTTCTAGGAGAGGCAATCAACCGCTGATGAGCTCTCCTGCTTAACTTTCCTAATTGATTCCACCAGACCTCCTAGTAGACTAGTTGCTAACCCTACCCCTTCCCAACTCTGGCCTGGCTCCTTCTGATGGCAAAGTCTTCAGGGACCATTTGCCAGTTTGGAGCTGGGCCTTGGAGCTGCAGAACAGGCTTGTAAAGCAGATGCATAGTAAATGCTGCAGCCAAGTGCACAGCACATTTTCCTAAGTGGAAATCCTGTGTTACAGACAGAACATTACTTAACAGTAGGTGGGCAGTTCAATCCTAAACAGCTCAGTTCTTCCCCATCAGAGACCCTGCAGAAGCATGCTTCTGCCGCAGCTGTGGGAGGAAGAGCAGTTCTTGTAACTGTTAGGAGCAGACAGTGGCTAACAGAAACAGTCTCTTGGGAAGTCCCTGTCTGTGATTTTCCTACGTAAACACAAGAAAACAAAACCCCTGGGCTTGCCGTTCACACAAACAAGCTGCACAAAGCTTTCTTTCCTTCATCTGCATGTGCTAGTAGCTGTTCTTCCTTTAGTTTTTACTGCTGCTTAAAAGTATTTTTGTCCAGATATGTAAAGGTGCCTCGCCCTTCTCCTTCTCAGGAAAAGTAACTATTTATTGAGTGCCTGTTGGCATGCAGGAACTCTGTATCCATCATCTCACCTCTTCCTCATCAAACACATCTCTTCCGAGTGAGTTGCCAAATTACACTGCTGGCTTCCCAACCTGAGGTTTTGCTTCTGTTTACATTTTACCAGAGCAAGAGAGAAAAAGTCACAAATGATGTGCTGTCTTCTCATCCTACTAATCCCTCTTCCCCAGGCCTTTCCACTTCTGGAATTAAATATCTGGGCCTTGGCAGCCAGGCCAACCCCTAACATCAGTAAAGCCCAGGCAAGAGCAAAAATGGATGCCCATATGCCTAAAGCTGTAAGATTTATAATGCCACTTTAATGCTTCCTCATGTCCATGTCAGATATGTGCATTAAAATTCATAAAAAATAATTATCGGCCAGGTGTGGTGGCTCATGCCTGTAATCCCAGCACTTTGGGAGGCCGAAGTTAGAGGATCGCTTAAAGCCAGAAGTTTGAGACCAGCCTGTGCAACATAGTGAGACCCCATCTCTACAAAAAATAAAACTTAAAAAAAAAATAGCCAGTTTTGCTGGCAATGCCTGTCGTTTTAGCTACTCGGGAGACTGAGATGGGAGGATTGCTTGAGGCCAGGAGTTCAAGGCTGCAGTGGGCTACGATCGCGCCACTGCACTGCAGCCTGGGCAACAGCAAGAATCTATCTCAGAAAAAAAAAAAGAATTGATTATAATAGCGTAAATTGGAAACAATGTAAATATTCGACAATGGGGCATCGATTAATTTGATTACAGTATTTCTCCATATAGAAGGGTATGATACCATTGTTTAAAATTTTTTAGTAATATTTATAAGTTATTTTGAGTTTATTAGTGAATAAAGATTATTAAAGTGTCTTTGTAATTATTGTTTTGTTTAAAGTATATGTACACATAAAAAGATGATCCAACAAAATAGTAAGTTACTATCTCCTTGTAGTGACTTCATAAATTATATTTTCTTCTATGTATTTTTAGTATTTTCTAAAAATTGGTATAATGAGGGAAAAGAATTAAATTTACAATAAAAATATTTGTATGCTTTAATAATTCTGTTTCCAGGAATCTCTTTTAATGATCAAAGATATGGTTAAATATCACAAGATAATTCATAACAATGTTATTCATAATTTAAAAATTATATCGGCTGGGCATGGTGGCTCATGCCTGTAATCCCAGCACTTTGGGAGGCTGAGGTGGGTGGATCACCTGAGGTCAGGAGTTTGAGACCAGCCTGGCCAACATGGTGAAACCCCGTCTCTACTAAAAATACAAACATCAGCCAGGTGTGGTGGCACGTGCCTGTAATTGCAGCTACTCAGGAGGCTGAGGCAGGAGAAACGCTTGAATCCGGTAGGCGGAGGTTGCAGTGAGCCAAGATCGTGCCATTGCACTCCGGCCTGGGCAACTGCAGACTCCCTCTCAAAAAAAAAAAAAAGTAGAAACAATTCAGTAAGATTGTTGAACCTTTGAAACTCCCTCGTGTCTATTCTGTTCTTATAATTTTCTATTTTCCTCAGAGTGATTAGCAATCAAACTCTTTTTTAAAAGGCCTGTATGTACTGGTCTATATGGGCAGAGAGTACAGGGAGGCTCAGAGAGTGAGCATGCAAACACTAAAGCCAGGACTGCAGAGGAGAAGATACCCAAAGGATGAAAAAGATGCTCACTGAGTCAAGCAGATGAAAACCAGCCTGCTTGGTGTAAACTCTAAGCAAGAGGGAAGACCATATACGGCCATAGCCAGGGAGTGGAAAAACCTCAGAATTTTAGAAGGAAAGGAACCTTGTGATTTCTTCAGCTCCAGGAAATAGCAAACACACCCTTATCCCCACCCCGCTACCATTTGCACCTACCCTGGGATCTTCTATTCAATTAGAAAATCTTTCATTTGTCGAGCAAATATTTGTTGAGAGATGTGCCAGGCATCTCTCAACCACAGGAGAGGAAAGGAGGAAATCTGTTTGTTTCAATTAGCCAAGTTGGTCTCTTCATCTCTTCCTTCTTTAAACAAACCGCTCCTTCCCTCCCTCCCTCCAGGCAAATGTTCTGTGTGAAATATATTTTCACATGACCCTACATCCTTGTCCACAGTGATTGGTTCCCTTCAGCAGTGGACTACTTACCCAAGCTGAGCCAATCAGTGTGCCTCACTCCCTTGACCATTGCAACTGATCAAAGGGTGGTCATGTGGCCCAAAACAAGCCAATCAGACTTATTCCCTAGCTTTTTTTTCAAAACTTTATGGGAAAGGAGGGCTTCTTCCCTCCAGTTAGAGAGCCATGAGCCCAGGTGTGAGCGTGGAAACTGCAAAGAGCCAGAAAAGAAGCAGAGGGGAAAATGAGACAATGAGCAAAACACTCAGAGACGCAGGAGGGAGAAAGAGTCCTGCTAGCATTCAGAATCCTGTGTCAGGTCTTTCTGAATCACCCATTTCCTCTGTCCTTCTGGTTTTCTCGTTACCTGAGCCATTACCTTCACGTTCTTCTGATGCTATTTCCTATTGTATTTCTGCCATGTGAAACCAAAGGGTGTTCCCCAGTACAGGGGTTTGGAATTGCAGAGCTCTGTAGGAGCTCTGGTAAGCCTCCTGGGCCTAGTGAAGCAGACAGGCGCCAGATCAGAAGATTTATTAAGATAATGAGGGAGGAGGCCTGGCACGGTGGCTCACGCTTGTAATCCCAACACTTTGGGAGGTCGAGGTGGGTGGATCACTTGAGGTCAGGAGTTCGAGACGAGCCTGGCCAACATGGAGAAACCCCGACTCTACTAAAAATACAAAAATTAGCTGGGCGTGGAGGCTCGTACCTGTAGTCCCAGCTACTAGGGAGGCTAAGGCGCCAGAATCACTTGAACCCAGAAGGCAGAGATTGCAGTGAGCCCAGATTGTGCCACTGCACTCCAGACTGGGCAACAGAGCAAGACTCTGTCTAAAAAAAAAAAAAAAAAAACGTTAAGGAGGAAGCTAATGATGTTCTCATTTGAGGGACCTCATTGTATTACCTTTTACCTATTAATATAACTGTGCCTTCACTTAACATTAATGCAAACAATCCTTGCTGAATACCTGCCCTGTATTTCCCTCACCAGTTTTGGCCTTTTAAACGGAATTCATGCATGCCCGTTCTTCTTTCCTGCTTAATTTCATTCAGCCTACTAGGAAAGATAAAAGGGAGGATTCCACTTATGCCCGTGACTGTGAAAATGCAACATATCTTTAGTGGAAAATTTACAAATAACCACAAGATGGGGCTGTTATGCAAGGAAGTAAAAGTTAATGGTTGGTGGGAAGAGGCTGCAACAGTTTCCAGCATCCAGGGTAGGATATTTAAATCTTTCCTCACTAGAAAATAAGGAAAGGAAAATATTTTAAGAACATATATTCATAAAATCAAAGCACTACTTATAACAAATTCAGGGATTACTCTTTTTAACAATCTAGTGTTCCTTTTGGGAAAGTGATACATAATTATTACAGCAGATATTTTCTGCCTATGTCAAGGTTGATTGCTTGTCTTTCTTCCGGGTTTTCTTCATCCTCATTCTTCTGCCCCTTTCAATGAAAAGCCATAACATAAAACTAAAATACACGCATTAATTTATTAATTTATTTACAGACTTGTATGTCCTCTGTATTCAGTTTCAAAGACAAAGAAATAGCATTTGATATATTTGATTAACATACTCTTGTTTCCTGGTGTCTTCCATCTCAATCTAAATTAAATCACTTTGACCTCATTTTTCCCCCCTTGGGTTTGCAGTTTGAAGATCTGGAAAATTCTTGATTAATAGCAATAATGTAAGGTAGCCACGTTTTTAGGAAATCCAAAAGAGGCAAGAGGAAAGTGAGCCCTGCATATCCCTTTGCCTTAAAAGAGACTACAGCATTTGCTGGGGCAAGATGACCACAGAAGGCAGCCAGCTGGAGAATGCCCATTCACCCTGGAGCTGTGTAAAGCAGGAAGTCTGCAGGTAGGTGCAGGGGAAGCCACAAAGAGGAAGCATTCCTGTTCCTTCTAGGGCACAGTCCAATCTGCATTGCGCTAACTCAAAACTGGGAGCCTCCTGTTGAGAAATGGGAAACCTAAAAATAGACCCACAGAAGGTACTTTGACCTTGGCTTGAAAGTCAGCCCAGTGCTATGACAAGAAAAGCCTTTTCCATGAAGATTATGTTCTTAAAAGCCATATTTCATCTGCACACAGACTCCCAGTAAAACCACACTCAGAAAATGTGCGTCTTGGCTATCCTTCAACTGTAGAATCATTATGTTTGGCTCTGGTTATTCTGGACATTAGATGTCTATGTAAGGGTTTCTTTCTGAAATTCCTTGTACAAAATGTTAGGGGTTATAAACTGGATTAATAGTGACATTTAAGCAAATCTGCTATTACTGTATATATCCAATACTTTATGATTTTTGGAAAGAATTCAAGGACAAAGCAGAAAAATTGTTGTATTCAAGTAATTCAGAATGTACATGCTTTAGAATTAACTACAATAAACTAATAACTTTTCCTGAAGAAATCTAGCCAGAAAGCCAAGAGAATATTTTGTTAAAGCTTTAGTAATTAAATCCAAAATTAAAGGGTACTGTCCTATAATTTCTTGCATGTGTTAGAATTATAATATTTAAAATCTGTAATATCAAAGCATTTCAGGAGACCTTCATATGTAGTCTGCATGTATTTCAAGGATAACCCTTAAACAGTGATAAAAAGCTATTAAAGAGGGGAGAAAAAGCACTTTTATATACTTAGGTAACTTTCTAAGGAACAGCTGCCACCAATTAAACAACAAATACCTTTTAAAGACTCTTGGGGGTTCAATGTTCTTTCAGTGGACTGAAAAATCTGGGAAAATGGACTTCATTAGCAACTACAAAATTATTGAAAGGATATTTGAAATGGCATTTAATACCTGCAAAGACAGAAACAATCAGTAGTTTAAAGTTTCACCATAAAGATTGGTAAATAACACTGATTACGGGTCTTATTCAAACAGAAAATAATGAATATGTAATGAAAAGAGAATAATGATCCAAATTGCTCTTAATCTTGGAGTTGTGCCTATTGATTGGCCTGGAAATAATAGTGCTAATCTTACAGTAAGAAAGTCAAGTGCTTTAGAAAGTCATTAGCTTTGGGGAAACAGGATACCCATTTTATTGTACCAGTACAGTATTTTATTGAGTAAAGCCTCAAACAACTGTGTGTTTAAGAAAAATTCCAAGGGTAGCCTAAGTCACATAACATTCCTCTCCACTCTGCTCTGTAACTGGTAAAAGCAATTTAGGTACTCATTCTAATTCATCCAGCTAAACACCTACTGTATTCCTGCAACACAAGATAATCAAATACAGTAAATAATTCAGCATTCCAAAAGGTAATTGTTGATCTCACACTGGCTTATTTCTAATAAGCTGAAGAAGTAATAACCTTCTCAAAATAGTAAATTTACATTTTAGACTGACATTCCTGAGACACTTTGGCAGTTTCATGAATGAACATATTTATAAGCAAATATACATTAAAAAGACACAGAGTCTTTTTAAAAGTCATAATTTCTCATCTCTAGGAAAAGCCTCAAAGGATTCTGAATTTGAAATATCTTTACTTACCATTAACTTTCCTGTATCCAATTACAAGTTAAATTTACATTCTTTTCAATCCATTTTTGAGATCTTAAATGTATTCTTAGATCCTGAGCTTGAAAATTGATTGCTGTTACTTTAATTTAAATGATAACACAGGAGCATCTGGTTAATGAAAATAGAGATACATGAAAAGCCAGGTACGGTGACTCATGCCTGTAATTCCAGCACTTTGGGAGGTCTGTAATCCCAGCACTTTGGGAGTCTGAGGCGGGTGGATCACGAGGTCAGGAGTTCGAGACCAGCTGACCAACATGTTGAAACCCTGTCTCTAGCCGGGTGTGGTGGTGCACACCTGTAATCCCAGCTACTCAGGAGGCTGAGGCAGGAGAATTGCTTGAACCCAGGAAACAGAGGTTGCAGTGATTGTTCCACTGCACTCCAGCCTGGGCGACAGAGCAAGACTCCGTCTCAAAAAAAAAAAAAAAAAAAGAGAGAGAGAGAGAGAAATACGTGAAAAACCCATGCTCCTCTTAGCAAATGTGCATGGAACAAGGACCTGGCCGGTGTTAAAGGTTGCCAGGCAGGGCAGCAGAGAGAACTTCCCGATGACATGGTTAGATGAGGCCCTCAAGACCAGCTGGTTGCCAGGGAACACTCAGGGCACCTGAGAAGTGGGCAAGATCAATTTGTTATGGGGAAGTCAGCTGAATGCAGAGCTGAAAAGAGAAAGTGCAAGCCAGAGGGAACAAGAAAAGACTGAAGTCAAAGTGGAAAGAGCTTGGGCTTGGAAGTCATGAAAACCTGACTTCTGATGCTTATCAAATGTGCCACCTCCGGGAAAGGACTTCGTCTCTCCGACTTGGTGTTTTTCACGTGTCAACTGAGTATAATGATAGCATCGCCTCGTGGAATTATTATAGGGTTATAAGATGATGCATGTCAAGCACTTAGCACACTGCCTACGAGTACACAGAAAGGGCTGAGCAAAGGATAGGAGTATTACTACTGACTGCTGCTGCCAGAGAGGCTGGCAAAGTGAAGCTGAATGCCAGTCTCAGAGAAGGAAACAAATAGGTACCTCACAGAGTCAAAGTCAAGGAGGCAAAGGAAACAAGGCAAAGGGAGCCACGATGGTGTGGAGTCTCCTCACTAGGCTTTGCATTGAACCAAGGGTCTTCTTGTACACAGAATCTTGTACACTTAAATATGTCCCTTGGAATGTTCACGTTTCCCCACCCTGTCTTAAAGATACCTTGCTCTAAATCCAGTCATTTGTAACAGTTGCTCTGGAAAGCAAATCTAGTGTCGTTTCAGATCTAACAAGTGCCTTTGAGTAAGAGCAGGAAGGAGAAGCTCATCCCATTGAAAGGCTTCCTCGAGTATGCCTAGGAAGGCACCCACTGGAGATGGTTTGTTAGCTTCTTTGCCAAAGCAAGTGATTCTTGGAAGTTGCTTTTATCTTTTTAATTCATTTGAATCGTCCTTTATTTTTTAAAATGGGAAGGAAGTATCTCTCCCTTGTTTCTGGAGAAGATGGTGAAGTTTCCATGTGTCTGAGTGCAGACACTGCAGTCTGGAAGATGCTGAGTGTTCTGCTTCATATTGGGAATTATGGACATTGTTTTTTTTTTTTTTTTGTTTTGTTTTTTTTTTTGAGACAGAGTCTCGCTCTGTCACCCAGGCTGGAGTGCAATGGCGTGATCTTGGCTCACTGTAGCCTCCGCCTCCCAGGTTCACACCATTCCCCTGCCTCAGCCTCCCCATTAGCTGGGACTACAGGCGCCCACCACCACGCCCGGCTAATTTTTTGTATTTTTAGTAGGGACGGGGTTTCACCATCTTAGCCAGGATGGTCTCGATCTCCTGACCTCATGATCTGCCCACCTCAGCCTCCCAAAGTGCTGGGATTACAGGCGTGAGCCACCGTGCCTGGCCATTATGGACATTCTTAACTACACTGTGCTCTTGAAGAATTCAAGAACTCTTTATTGGCCATAAAACGGTGTTTATAAGCTGAACTCTCCCCTACTTACTGCCCTTTAGGACTAAGAGCCCAGACTTGGGGAAACGGAAATGTGCTTGGGGGCGTTTTGCTGATCACTTTAACTGTGCAGTGTAATGAGACCATTCCCTGGGTGAGTGTGAGGAGGGGCTGAACACGCCTAGAGAAGGAGAGAAGCTTATTTGCTTCAAGGGACTGATGGTTGGGCACAGGGCTGAGGCTTGCGGATGCCTAGAAGTCCTATGTGTGGAGTGTGAGCTGCTCCTGGCCATGGAGAGGCCTTCGGGGACTGGGCCAGGACCCTGAAGTTTGTTTAGGGTCAGCTGTAAGCCGGAAGAGCACCCACTGGTCCCTGCAGTGTCAAGCACTTAACTTGATTCCATTGGCACTGAGTAAAGTTTTTATTAAGTATCATGTTACTTTTCATTTTTAGTAAATGGCAGAGCCATATAAATTCACCAAAATGTTCAAATTGAAAACTTCCCTGTTCCTTCCCACTCCTCCACTGAATCCATCAACAAGTACTATCAGTTCTGCCTCCAAAGAGACTTAAGCTCAAGTTCATGCTTTGTTTACCTCTCCTGTCTCCTACCCTGATTCCGATTCTGTTGTTTCCCACCTGGGTGACAACAGGATCCTCTTCCTCTCCTGGCTTTCTCTTCACCTTCTATCCCACTCTTTACCAGCAACCTGAGGATTCCCTTTACGATATGAATGAAGTTAAGTCATTCTCCGGCTTAAACATTTCCGTTTCCCAGTATTCTCAGGATAAAGATCCAAATGCTTAGCATGGCTTTGCAAGGTCCAGTCTGGGCCTGGTGAGCTTTGGAAACTCAGTGAGAGCCCTGGCCTCTGGGAAGAGCTGCCTGGAAAACACAGTTATAGTCAGTGCAAAGTGATCACTCAAAGTGTAGGCTGCAGGGTAGGTGACAAGAGACCATAACAGATTTCTTGAGATTCCTTCTAGAAGGGAACCCAGTAGAAGAACAGGCTCTGCATTCCTGTTGATGAGAGGTGGTGATAGGGCAGTAAAGGAAACATGACTAGTGGTGTAGGCACTGGTTGATAAGATTTAGGGATATATCAGTGACACACCCAACCTAGGGTACTGTAACTATAAATCGAAACAATCTTGTTTTAGTCTTAAGAACAAGAACCAAAAATTGTACAATTTAACATGTAATAATGGCTTCTATTTATCAAGCATCTGCGAAGGGGCTGGCTTTATGCCAGGCATTTTACATATTTGATTACAAAAGCCTTATAAGATAATTATTATCTCCATTTTTGATATATGGGAACCGAGGCTCAAAAGGTTACTAAAAGTCAAATGAATAATAACTCACAAACTTTAAAGAAATTACCAAATTGCCTTTCTTTATGAAGGAAAGGGACAGATCTAATGTTAATTTGTCATTAACTGAGGCAGCACAGAAAGTTGGGTGTTTATTTGTTTGTTACCCATCTCCCCCGACTAGGAGGAGAGAGCTTCATGAGGGGAGGGCCTGTTTTGTTCACAGCTGTCTCCCGAGCACATTGAATACTGTCTGGTCGCAGCAGACCTGTAGGGGTTTGTTCACAGACTGAAGCAATGAAGTTTGACAGCTGCTTTCATTACTCAGTGATTTTGATTCAGAGCTTTACAAAAGTAGGAAAAATTAGTGTGAATATCCATTTTTCCATAGATTTGGTGTTGGATTTTTTTTTTTCTTATTCTCTCCACTAAAGTACTGCTATTAAAATACAACTAAGCCTTATTCACCCAGAGGTTTCCATTAGCAACAAGAATTAATTAAATTATGAGTCACCAGCAGATGACATACTAAGGCAGATTATCCCCCCACAATGATTGTTGTTTGTTTTTCTAATTATAAAAGTATTATAGTAAAGAACACTAGCAAAATTTATTAATTTTAAAAAGTAAAGTGTGTACTGCTATGAAAATATTTCTAAGATATATTTTTAGTGAAAAGAACACGATGAAGAATAGTGTTCATGGTAAGCTTTTCTCCCATGGGATAATAATAATAGTCATTGAGAGCTTACTGGGTGCCAGGCATGATATTATATCCACTGCATTAATTATCTCATTGAATCCTTTAATAACACCATGTTGTTGGTACTATAACATTATTAGTACTATACTCCATTTTAAATAGTACTATTGCCCTCATATTATTTTTCTTGTTTTTATTTTGAAACAGTCCAGCACTTACAGAAACGTTGCAACATGCAAAATACACACATACACACACAAGCATATACATGTGTACATTTTACATCTGTATTTACTTCTATATACCCATATATTAAAAGCCATGAGGTTCGACTAATATCTATAATTCCCTTCCTATGCCCCAGAGTTGTAGTTTTCTCTCTCTCTCTCTTTTTTTTTTTTTTTAATTTTTATTTTTTGAGACAGAGTCTCACTCTGTTGCCCAGGCTGGAGTGCAGTGGTGTGATATCAGCTCACTACAACCTCTGCCTCCTGAGTTCAAGTGATTCTCCTGCCTCAGCCTCCCACGTAGCTGGCATGACAAGCACACATCACCACACCCGGCTAATTTTTGTATTTTTAGTAAAGACGGAGTTTCACCATTTTGGCCAGGTTGGTCTCAAACTCTTGACCTCAGGTGATCCACCAACCTTGGCCTTCCAAAGTGCTGGGATTACAAGCATGAGCCACCCTGCCCAGCCGGCTCTCTTTTTATATGTATAATTAGTCTCCCAAATAATGCGAAGGCTGGCTTCAATTGTCTTCAATTGATTTATTCATTGAATCACTCTCTTGTTGCCTCCGCTTGTCCCTATCCCTAGCAGGAATCTCTCTCCTCTCACTAGTCTCCATCACTCCGCATCAGACCCTCTCACCCCCTACAACCTCCAAGACCTCGTGCGCCATCATGCTCCGACGCCTCCCACAAACACAAAAGTCCTTCTTCCTCTGTATCAGGACCTCCCTGAGCCCCCTGGGTTGTGACACACCACCTCCCCATACCTGACAAAGACAGCTCCCTTGCCCAACAGGGATAGCCATGAGAAAGTGGCTCCAAGGGTTCTAGTATTTTGAGACTGCATCAAACTTAATATGTCAGCATCTTTGGTAGCCCATTCTTAACGAGGACCAGCAGTTAGACCTAAAGCATAGATGGCCATTTAGCTAGTCTTTTGCATGAGAATTAAACATGAGAGAGAAAAGACAAGAAAAGAAAAAGAGAAAAGAAAAAAATTGTACCAGGAAGGGAGATATTTCATAAGCTGAATCCCAAGCAGCAAAGTCACTACTAATGTCACAATGGTGTTGCCAGCTAATAATGGGGCTGCTTCTTAACTGTCGGGAAATGCAAACAGCACAACATTAAAATGGTTCTATTTTTTTCCATCCTTACAATAGCAACACAGCAATAGAGTGCTGATTTCTGAAAGACAAAGGCTGTGAAAATAAACATGCACTTAAGGCAGGGGGCACTTGCGTTGTGATTTTTCTTTTGAGATATTTGGTGACATATTCCCAAATCCTCAAACCACCACAGGGATCTTCCCTTGAAGTACAGTCTGAATCACCCACCAGTCTCAAATGGCCCAGCAAAGTTCTTGCTCTGTGCAGGCAGGCCTGCCAGATAGCTGCCTTTTTCTTTTCCTCTTGCCTTGGCTAAGTGGCTTCCCAGGTGTTTCGGAAAGGAAAATGTAAGATTCAAAATAAGGAGCAGAGAGTTGGGCCAGGCCTGCATTGTCCTCTAACTGTGATAATGGGTGTGTCCTCTAACGGTGATAATGGCTCGGCCCCTGGTTCATCTTCCACAGCAAAAGCTGGACCAAGGCCTGCTTTTTCTCTGTAATGGTAGTATTGCCTCTGGCTTCGAGTTGCACGTTTATCTTTAGTACTCATCACTTTGATTTTGTTATTACTTCACCCTCCCCTTTGTCTTCTCTTTTATCTGTCTGTGTATTTCCCAGCAACCTGTTTTTACCTCATCTCCCTCTTTTATTATTACCATTTTCATTCCCCTGCCCTACATCCTTGGCTTCCCCTCTAAGCACTTTGAAAAATGAGGTGAATGTTATATTGGTAAAAGATGCTGAAAGGTGAATCTGTGATTCACCCCAGTAGCCTCCTTCCATGTGAGTACCTTCTTTCCATGTAAGCTAATAGCTCTTTTTTTTTTTTTTTGGTGCTCATTCTCTCCAGGCAACCAGGAAAGCTGTCCCCTTCAAGGAATGGGTTGATCTAAGATCAATGGGTTGATCTCATGGGGCACAACTAAAGATAAAAACCTCCTGTTATCAGGTTGAAAATGGCCAGGTATTTGCAAACAGTATTTTGCTTTCTTAAATACCAGACTGTGGCTAGCAGTCTTCCCCCACTTTAGGTTATAGAAATTCAGAGCTCCCTATCTCAAGACCAGGAAACTCCAGAGCAGACACAGGTTGTGTGAATATGACCAGGAATAAGTTATTTCATCTTGGGAAAAAAATAAGGCCAAGATCTAGGGCGTGCTTGATGTTTCCCACTTGTTCTTCCAGTCCACCCTATTCCCTTCATCACTCTTTGTGCCCCAAGTAGGAGGCTGACCTATTAGGCTGTATAAACAGGCTCTTTTGCACTATAGCTTCCTATTGGATTCACCCCATGGGGAGCAGTGGAGATCAGAAAGAGGGTAGAATAGTGAGAGCAGAAGGTCAGGGTATTTATTCACTGGCTCCCTCTCCGTGGGCCACTACAGGCTGGCTGAATATCCCCACTCCTGTCAGGTGACCCTCTCTCTCCAGCACCAGTCACCATTCTGTCCTTTGTCCCATCAGGCCTTCTACTAGCCCAGGGCACTGCACTACCCCTTGTGATTTCCCTATAACCTGCTAATATCTTTATAAGTAATCTCCTTAATAAATCTCCTTAAATTTCTACTCAAATTACCCAATTTGAGTGGACCATTTGTTTCCTGCTGCTGGTTTGATGATCACAAAAGATCTCTGCTTAAGCAAGGCAGAAACAGGTGCATTTGTGAAACGGCAATGGCAAATGATCGGGAACCCAGTTACCTGGAAACTGAGGCCCATGGTAGGAATTCAAGCAACTCTTGGCACAGACAGATAAGGAGAAACTTCTTTACTGAGAATTAGCGATACAGAGAAGTGAATGCAGTTACTGAAAACTGGAGGTACTAAGCTCAGATTATTAATAATAACACAACATTTACTGTGCCCTTACGATAGGCCAAGTACCTAATAAATACCCTGTCACATTCTAGAATTTTTTATCCCCTTTACTGATGAGGAAACTGGGTGAATTGATCATTGCTGTTTTGTAGACCCAAACTCCCTCCTTCAGCATCTTCTAGTAATAAAACTATTCTCTCCTGCAAGGAGCTCATTTCACAGGTTTTAACTAGTGCTAACCCCAGCCTTGCCTGTCAGAACACACCTCCTCCCATGCACAATGCTTGGCTCAATAATGGACATGTGACTCTAACAGGCCAATAAGTTTCTCCAAGATTTGATACTTGGACCTAGGGAAAGACTAGAAGGATGATGATAATAGCCACCACTGCTTCAGACCACCTTTCCCTCTGTTTGGAGTAACCCGTCTCCAGTAAGAAATCATTTAGCGTCAGCAAAGAGAACAGGAGAGAGAGACAAGGGATAAATGGAGGAAGAGCAACAGTGAGCACAGAAGAGATGACCTCATTTGCTACTGCAGCAAGTCTCTCGAGTGAGTTTTATCCTTCAGTTTTCCAGTATTATGAGACAACGAATACTTTGTTTTTACTTAATATAATTTAAGTTGGATCTCTCATTTATATTTCCAAAAAATCCTGTAAGTAGATTAAGGCTGCCTTGCAGAGACTCTTCAGCTGGGCAGTGATCAGCCCATGTGTATGAGAAAACTACCCAAAGCTGGATAAAGGGCCACTCAAAAGGAGCAGGTAGAGCAATCTCCAGAGCTGACAGAGATCCAGAAATGGTTGGTCATCTCATCAGCCAGAGAGGAAAAACATTGTAATGCATGGGACACCAGGTAGAATACTCAGAAGTATATTACATTGGTAGGAGGCAAAAACCATCGGTCCTAGACTTTGTTAGTCTGCATTACAAACCCTAAAAGTAAGCCTTGAAAGGATAAACTGTTTCCAAGCAAATTAACTGTGTCCTAGAAAAAAAGCTCAAGTATGTGTGGAGAAATACAAGCATATTCAGCTCCTAAAAATGTAAACTTCACAACTATTGCCACCCATTCAAAAGTTACTAGGTATATGAAGAGGTAGAAAAATAGGACCTGTAATGATGAAGAAAAATCAATTAAAATAGACCCAGAATTTTACATGGATCACTTAACAACATGGATGTATTCTGAGAAAAGTCATGGGTTGCTTAACAAAAGTCATGGGTCGCTTAAAAACATGGATATATTGTCATTAGGAGACTTTGTTGTTGTGCAAACATCATGGTGTACTTAAAGAAGCCTAGAAGGCACAGCCTACTATACGCACAGCTACTTGGTGTAGTCTATTGCCCCTTGGCTACAACCTGCACAGCATGTTACTGTGCTGAATATTGTAGGCAATTGGAACACAATGGTATTTGTATATCTTAACTTATCTCAACAGAAAAGATACAGTGAAAATATGATATAAAAGATTTTTTTTTAATGGCATACCTGCTGGCCGGGCGCAGTGGCTCACGCCTGTAATCCCAGCACTTTGGGGGGCCGAGGTGGGCAGATCACAAGGTCAGGAGTTTGAGACCAGCCTGGCCAATGTGGTGAAACTCCATCTCTACTGAAA
The DNA here is from genome assembly GCF_049350105.2 of Macaca mulatta. Taxonomy (NCBI): domain Eukaryota; kingdom Metazoa; phylum Chordata; class Mammalia; order Primates; family Cercopithecidae; genus Macaca; species Macaca mulatta. Next base: position 62,873,060 of record NC_133417.1, on the reverse strand, counting down.
ATACAAAAAAATTAACCAGGCGTGGTGGCACATGCCTGTGAATCCCAGCTACTCAGGAGGCTGAGGCAGGAGAATTGCTTGAACCCAGGAGGTGGAGGTTGCAGTGAGCCGAGATTGCACCACTGCACTCCGGTCTGGGCAACAGAGCAAGACTCCGTTTCAAAAAAAAAAAAAAAAAAAAAGGCATATCTGTGTAGGGCACTCACCACGAATGGAGCTTGCAGGACTGGAAGTTGCTGTGGTGAGTGAGTGACTGGGGAGTGAACATGAAGGTCTAGGACATTACTATCCACTACTATCGCTTATATAAACACTGTACATTTAGGACTTGCTAAATTTATTTTAGAATTTCCCTTTCTTCACAATAAATTAACCTGAGCTTATTGTAACTTTTACTTCATAGACTTTTTAATTTCTTTAAAACCTTTTGACTCTTTTGTAATAACACTTAGCTTAAAACACAAACACATTGTGAAGCTGTATAAAAATATTTTCATACTTTATATCCTTATTCTGTAAGCTGTTTCCTATTTTATTTTTTCTCTTTTCTATTTTTTATTTCTTTTTTTAAGCTTCATTCTATTTTATTTACTATGTTCATTCTTGATGAACATTGATGCAAAAATTCTCAGCAAAATACTGGCAAACAGAATCCAGAGCACATCAAAAAGCTTATCCACCACAATCAAGTAGGCTTTATCCCTGGGATGCAAGGTTAGTTCACCATATGCAAATCAATAAATGTGATTCATCACATAAACAGAACTAAAGACAAAAACCACATGATCATTTCAATAGATGCAGAAAGGTTTTCAATAAAATTCAACATGCCTTCATGTTAAAAACTCTCAATAAAATTAATTTCTTGTTAAAAACTCTCCTAGGTATTGAAGGAATGTACTTCAAAATAATAAGAGCCATATATGACAAACCCACAGCCAACATCATACTAAATGGGCAAAAACTGGAAGCATTCCCCTTGAAATTGGCAAAAGACAAAGATGCTCTCTCTCACTATCCCTATTCAAAATTGTATTGGAAGTCCTGGCCAAGGCAATCAGGCAAGAGAAAGAAGTAAAGTGCATCCAAATAGGAAGAGAGGCAGTCACCCTATCCCTGTTTGCAGACTATATGATCCTATGTCTAGAAAACCCCACAGTCTCAGCCCAGAGCTTCTTAAACTGATAAACAACGTCAGCAAAGTCTCTGGATACAAAATCAATGGGCAAAATAACTAGTATTTCTGTACACCAACAGTCAAGCTGAGGGCCAAATCAGGAATAAATTCCCATTCACAATTGCCACAAAAAGAATAAAGTACCTGAGCCAGAGCAGTGGCTCATGCCTGTAATCCCATCACTTTGGGAGGCCAAGGCGGGCGAATCACAAGGTCAGGAAATCGAGACCATCCTGGCTAACACAATGAAACCCTGTCTCTACTAAAAATACAAAAAATTAGCCAGGCATGGTGGCATGTGCCTGTAGTCCCAGCTACTCGGGAGGCTGAGGCAGGAGAATGGCGTCGACCCAGGACACAGAGGTTGCAGCGAGCCAAGATCACACCACTGCACTCCAGCCTGGGCGACAGAGCAAGACTCCATCTCAAAACAAAAAACAAACAAACAAAAAAACCTAGGAATACAGCTAACAATGGAGGTGAAGAATCTCTACAAGGAGAACTACAAACTACTGCTAAAAAAAATCAGAGATAACAGGCTGGGCATGGTGGCTCACAACTGTAATCCCAGTACTTTGGGAGGCCAAGGTGGGCAGATCACTTGAGGTCAGGAGTTCAAGACCAGCCTGACCAACATGGTAAAACCCCATCTCTAGCCGGGTGTGGAGGCAGGTGCCTATAATCCCAGCTACTCAGGAGGTTGAGGCAGGAGAATTGCTTGAACCCGGGAGGTGGAGGTTGCGGTGAGCTCAGATTGTACCACTGCACTCCAGCCTAGGCAGTAGAGCGAGACTCTTGTCTCAAAAAAAAAAAAAAAGAAAGAAAGAAATCAGAAATGACACAAACAAATGGAAAAACATTTCATGCTCATGGATGGGAAGAATCAATAACATTAAAATGGCCATACTGCCCAAAGCAATTTATAGATTCAACACTATTCCTATTAAACTACCATTGAGATTCCTCACAGAATTAGAAAAATCTATTTGAAAATTCATAGGGAACCAAAAAAAAAAAAAAAAAAAAGCCCGAATAGCCAAAGCAATCCTAAGCAAAAAGAACAAAACTGGAGGCATCACACTGCCTGGCTTTAAACCAAAACAGCATGGTACTGGTACAAAAACAGATACATAGGCCAATAAAACAGAATACTGAACCCGGAAATAAGACCACACAACTACAACTATCTGATCTTTGACAAACCTAATAAAACCAAGAAATGGGGAAATGATTCTCTATGCAACAAATGGTGCTGGGATAACTGGCTAAGCATATGCAGAAGATTAAAACTGGACCCCTTCCTTACATCGTATACAAAACTTAACTCACAATAACTTAAAGACTTAAATGTAAAACCCCAAACCATAAAAACCATAGAAGACAACCTAGGCAATACCATCCTGGACAGAGGCATGGGCAAAGATTTCATGACAAAGATGCCAAAAACAATCACAACGAAAGCAAAAATTGACAAATGGGATCTAATTAAACTAAAGAGCTTCTGCACAGCAAAAGAAACTATCAATAGAGTAACAGAAAACCTATAGAATGGGATAAAATATTTGCAAACTATGCATCTGAGAGTTTGAGACCAGCCTGGCCAACATGGTGAAATCCCATCTCCACTAAAAACACAAAAAAGTAGATGGACGTGGTGGCCGGCGCCTGTAATCCCAGCTACTCAGGAAGCTGAGGCAGGAGAATCACTTGAACCCAGGAGACGGAGGTTGCAGTGAGCCGAGATCACGCCATTGCACTCTAGCCTGGGGGACAAGAGCAAGACTCCGTCTCAAAAAAAAAAAAAAAAAAAAAAAAAAAATTTGAAAGGTGCAAAATGAAGAGAAAAACACATTATCTTTTCTACCATTATTACATTAATACTTATTTTTAAAAGTTTTAATAACTTTTTTGACATCATTTCTCCCTCTCTCTCCTTTCCTCCTTCCCTTTTTATCCTAATCCCTCTAGTTCAATCTCCATCTCTTTTGATGTTTTTAGTGTACTTCTCTTATTCTCTCTCACACTCACTGATTCTTTTTGGGTAAGTGTATGTGTGATTTGAATAGCATCCCAAAATGAAAGAGATATAAAATTTTTCTTAAATTTTATTCCATTTACTTTTTAGACTTTTTTGTTAAAAACTAAGACAAACATGCAGGCCTACATAGAGTCAGGATTATCAAGATGTCACTAGGCAATAGAAATTTGTCAGCTTTATTAAAATTTTATGGAACTACTGTCATATACGTAATTCATCATTGGCCAAAACGTTGTTATGTGGTGAATGACTATAGCAGTCATGGTTATTAAAACAGGTTTATAACTATAGTCTATATGTTTAAGAAAGTAGAGGAAACCATAAGTGTGTTAAGAAAAGACATAGATGATGACATAAAAGAGACCCAAGTAGGCTGGGTGTGGTGGCTCATACCTGTAATCCCAGCACTTTGGGAAGCCAAGGCAGGCGGATCACTTGAGGTCAGGAGTTCAGGACCAGCCTGGCCAACATGGTAAAACCTTCTCTCTACTAAAATACAAAAATTAGCTGGGTGTGGTGGTAGGCACCTGTAATCCCAGCTACTTGGGAGGCTGAGGCAGAAGAATCACTTGAACCCAGGAGGCAGAGGTTGCGGTGAGCTAAGATCACACTATCGCACTCCAGCCTGGGCAACAGAGTGAGACTCCATCTCAACAACAACAACAAAGACCCAAATCAAACTTCTAGAGTTGAAAAATACAATATGTGAGATGAAAAATAAACTAGATGGGATTGAAAGTAGATTAGACACTACAAATGAGGACATGTCAATAGAAACTACTCAAAATGAAACACACAGATAAAAAATGACTGATAAAGATCAACAGAATTTCAGTGAAATGTGGGACAACCTCATGCAGCCTACTCTAAATGTAAATGTGGTCTCCAAGATGAGAGAGAAGAGCGGACAGAAAGTTTGAAGAAATGTGGCTGAAATTTTCCCAGATTTGTTGAAGAACATAAACATATAGATCTAAGAAACTCAATAAATTTTATTTGTTTTTATTTTATTTTATTTTTGAGACAGAGTCTTGCTCTGTCACCCAGGCAGTGCAGTGGTGCAATCTTGGCTCACTGCAACCTCCACCTCCTGGGTTCAAGCGATTCTCCTGCCTAGGCTTTCCTGAGTAGCTGGGATTACAGGCGTGCGCCACCACACCCAGCTAATTTTTGTATTTTTAGTAGAGATGGGATTTTACCATGTTGTCCAAGCTGATATCGAACTCCTAACCTCAAGTGATCCACCCACCTGGGCCTCTCAAAATGCTGGGATTACAGGCGTGAGCCACCGTGCCTGGTTGTGAGCCACTGTGCCTGGCCTCAATAAATGTTAATGAAAAGAAAGATGAAGACATGCATCAAGGCACGTTGTAATCAATCAGAGAGCCCATCTCAATGGGCAGCATCCCCCACAGTCATTTCTGACCTTCAAAGTAGAATAATCACAGAGCATTTCAAGGATTCAGAAGTGCCCTCCACTGAAGTATTTCTCAATATCTTAGTGAAGGGAAGGTCTTCAAGGCCTTCTGGTGGAGCATTAGGTGGGAGGATGGGCACCAGGTTGCACATGATAAATCCATTTCAACTTTATGTCTTAAGCCTGTGGATTCCCTTCTCCATAGCATGCCAAGGAAGCTCTGGCATGGCATCCCCATTAAATGTGGAGCACCACTGAGTCCAAGTTTTAGTCAATCCACCTCCAGTTGCATGAGCTAATACATTAAATCCAGAATCTCTACTAAGTACACCCATATCCATGAATTTAACCCAATCTAATATTGTATCTTCTTATGAAAAAGACCCTTAGAACATACTCTTACACATGTTCCCCGGGTTTCGGTTGCTATATATTTATTAGCAAAGTCTTGAAATGCTTGGAGCATGTAAGTTATTTTATCCCAGGTCATTGTGTGTACGTATCCACCTACAACATACTGAGATTTGGCCCTGTCCAAACATTTAGTGGTAAGAGGGGGTGATTGTGGTGCGTCTTAAGGAAAATGAACATCCCCTTTCAAAGCATCTTCCCCAGATGAAGGTTTTCCTAACAATGGTCTAAATGCCTCATCACACATCCAGTCTCTCAGAAATGGCTGGGCTATTTCAAAGCTGGAATAGTTCACTGAAGACTCTGTTATGGTGCCAACTGGGAGACAACAGCTTAAAAGGATGATATTCTGTCTCACAGGATGTGGTACACCTTTGAATTAGAGACCATGGTGGCATCTTCCCCACAATCAAAATATATATGTCTAGGAATCAAGGCATGGAAGTAAAGGAGCAATCTGTCCTCAAAAGTAAATTCAAAATTTTACCTCTAGAGACAGAAGAATTTGCTAACAATTTCAAAATAACTATTTCCAGTTTCTAGTCCCACTTTCCCCTTATTACTACCAGGCAACAGGTTTCCAAAAAATATTAATATCCAATTTTAGCTACCTAAAAATGTGAGGACCTTTACAGATGTTCAATGGTATATTATAAAATGGTAAACTTATAATAAAAGAAATGAGCAAGGTTCCCAAAATGAGCAGTAGAGTGACTGGTAGTAAAATTTAAAAAAAAAAGAAGGAGATTAAAACACAAAATATTATATAGTGTCCCAAATATGTTTTCCTGATTTTTTGATAAGCTCTCTAGTTCATCTTCTTATTTGATCTAATAATCAGACAAGCAGTTCCCTGACATTATAGGCAAATGAATTACCCTTAGAGTTTAGGACACTATTCCAAAGAAACATTTGAAAAGACAATAGGGAAGAACTGCAGCAGTCTGCTACTGCAGTGATGTGAAGACGCACTGTTGAGGTTAAAAGTCAAAGGTCAAGTTGGTGTTATTCTCTTGGTCCTCCTGCAGTTGATTAAACAATATTACTTGAGATGAAAGCAATTAGTGAAAATAATTATGATTATTAGCATTACTTAATAAGTGTCTTTTCAGAATCCAACTTATCACTCAAAAACATGTCATATTGCCCTAAAATTACTTATTCAATTTCTGGCCAGAGATGATTTCTTTATGAGAGTTTCCTATTAAACTTCTCATTGAAGTTTAATCAATATGATTCATCGATATGTGTCCCCTAAAGCAATCCTAGGATTTAGAAGAGGATCTAAGTATGTGGGCTTCTATGAGTAATATCTGAGCTTACTCAAAAGGTTGGTTTTCAGGCTGTTTCTTCTCTAATTCTAGAAAGCTCTAGAAGGCCATAATAAATCCTCACAGAATACAACTAAAGCAAAAAAATAACTTTCAAAGATTTATAATTAGCTGGAATAATTTTCTTTGGGATCTATTTACAAGTCATTTTAGAGACCTCAAATTAAGCAACAACATTGCAACATTACTTCAGGTTGGAAAAAAAAAAAAAAAGCCATACATTTATTCGATAGGGAGTAAATAAGTTCTAGGGAAATATGTGAGAGAATAAATTAATAATATCATTTAGCAAGGAAAAAATAGCTCAATAAATATTATAGCCTAGTTTAAAAAAGAAAGAAAAAGTGTGTTTAGGCAATAGTCATATATCCTCACTAAAGGTATGGTAAACTAAGATATAACCGAAGCTATAGTAAACCAAGAAAAGCTCTTCTCTCCAGTGGAGAGAGGCAATGTTGCCTCTACAATCATGTGGTCACAGTGTGTATGGTAGAGTGGCAAGGCATCTTCTGTTCCCTTTAGTCCAAAGTATGCACCTTGGTTAATAAGCAGCTAGAAGGAGAAAACCAAATAGATTTAGATCTGAACTTTTAAAAATAGGTTTATGGAAAAGGCATTCCCACATTGAGCTGGGACTGTATATTGGTAAAACCAATCTTGAAGACAATTTAGCAATATATATCAAGGTTCTTGTAAGTGTATATGTCCTTTGAATAGGATATTTCACTTTAGCTTAAGAAAATAATCAGATTTTTTTACAACAATGAACTTCATGAAAAAAAAAATACAGGAAATCATTTAAATGACCAAAAAAACTATTAAAGTTTTTTTCAAAACTTATACTGAACTAATGTTCAGTATAAGTAGGAAAAATTCAGATTACAAGAAAGTATGCCCACCATTTTCTATTTTGTAAGTCTGTGTATGTGTGTGTATGTGCATGTGAAAAAAATATGGAAAGATTTAGAATAATTTTTCTAGGGTCTTTCTTTTTGTATTTTCAATTATTTTTCTAATTTTTTAAAAAAAGTATTTGTTAAAGGGATAGAGTGGTCAACTACCTTAAAGAGTGGTATGAATTAATGGTTTAAAAAAGTGGTTGAAAATAAGGCACCAATGTAGGGCTATTCACATAGCATGTTTTTCTAAAATACCCTTTTCCATCGTCTGTAGTAGCTACCTGAATTTCAGTGGGCCTAGCTCTAAAAAAGTTGAGAAATTGTACTAATATGTGTTGCATCATCCCTTAATTATTTGTGCCAATTGATGGAAGCTGAAATGTGGAAAACATCAACCAGATAATTCAAAATTAATTTGTACTGAGACTTGGAATATGACCAGACACATGTGCTTAGACATGAATGTGTTTCTCCTCTTCCCTCACTAATCTTCAGGCCTTGTCCTCACCACTTCTTGGTCTGGGTCCAACTCACAGCCTGGGGCCAGCATGGCAGCACTGGTTAAGTCCCTAGGAACAAAAAAATGTTTGAGAAAAAAGTGGTGACAATGACTGGGCTCTGAATTGTGAACATTTACACGTGTAAATGCAGAAACACCCATATACAATCATCCACATATTAATTTTTCACCTAGACTCATTGATTTTTCATAACTCTGATGAAAAGGGGAGTTTTATTTGTGTAGAATCTTTCAGATTTGGTGATAGTGGTGACGGGAATAATAGTAAGAAAAGATGTCTTGGCAGAACTGGCTGCATCATTTAAGGGACCCAATGCAAAATGAAAATGCAGGCCCCTTGTTCTAAAATGATTAAGAATTTTAATACTGAGACAGCTGAGCATAAAACCAAGCACAGAGCCCTTCTAAATTCAGGTCTCTGTGTGACTGTACTGGTCATAGGCCCATGAAGCCAGTCCTGAGTTTTAGAGTCAGGTAGATATGGGATCAAATTCTAGATTTTTCATTTATAAGCTGAGTATCTTGGGTAAATTATTTAAACTTTCAAAGTTTCAGTTCTGCCATCTTAAAATGGGAGCAATGTGAGTGTGGCATTATTCTCAAGATTGCCGTGAAGATTAAAAGAGAGAGCATTCTATTAGGTGCATAGCAGAGTGCCTGGCTCAGGGAGAATTTGTTCATCTTCTCTATGTTGTATACTGCACTTAGAGTTTGATGTACTTTGAATATTCATTCCCTCCAAATCTCATGCTGAAATTTGATCCCCAATGTTGGAGGTGGGTCCTAGAGAGAGGTGTTGGGGTCATGAGGACGAATCCCTCACAAATGGCTTGGTGCCATTCTCACGGGATTGAGTGAGTTGTCACTCTTAGTTCCTGTTAGATCGGTTAAAGAGTTCGACACCTCCCTCCCCACCCCTCTTCCCCTCTCTCTCATTCTCTCTCTCTCTCTCCTTTCCCTTTACCACGTGATACCTACTCTCTTCTGCCTTCCACCATGAGTGGAAGCTCCATGAAGCCCTCACCAGAAGCATATGCTGGTGTCATGGTAATACAGCCTGTAGAGCCATGAGCCAAATAAACCTCTTACTTTTACAAATTACCCAGACTCAGATATTCTTTTATAGCAACACGAAACAGTCTAAGAAATAGTTCATATTCTAAAATGCAAACTTGAAAGTTTGATATGGTTTGGCTCTGGTCCCTACCCAAATCTCATGTTGAATTGTGACCCTATGTGTTGGAGGTGGGGCCTGGTGGAAGGTGATTGGATCATAGGAGTGGTTTCTGATGGTTTAGCACCATCCCCCTAGTGCTGTCTCACGATAGAGTTCTCACGAGATCTGGTTGTTTGAAAGTGTGTAGCACTTCCCCCTTTGTTCTCTCTCCATCTAGTACTCCGCCATGGTAAAGATATGCTTGCTTCTCCTTTGCCTTCTGCCGTAATGTTAAGTTTCCTGAGGCCCCTCAGCCATGCTGCCTATACAGCCTGCGGAACTATAAGTATATTAAACCTCTTTTCTTCATAAATTAGCCAGTCTCAGGTAGTTCTTCATAACGGTGTGACAACAGACTTAATACAGAGTTTCTCCCTGATTTAAGATTATTTTTGGTTATCCATTATCTACAAAACAAAATGAAAATGCACATCATGACATATAAGGACCTTAACTATTCAGGTTTTATCAGTCTTTCTAAAACTTGCCACCTACTACTCTCCCATATGTTCAAAGTATAATTTGTATTTATTTTCACTTTTCCTTAAGAATCAGTAATTATAATAGGCATAGATGACAAATAATAAATGCTTCTTTGTGCCAGGCACTGTGCTAATCATTCTGTGGGAGGCAATACTCATTCTCCACTCCTGCTGTTTCCTCCCATGAGAGGGAGCCGCATGAGCTGTAACATTCCTGGAGACTTCCACCTCCTCATTTATCCTCCCCTGGCAAGGATAAGTTTGAGAGAATCTGGGTATTTGTATTCCAGCCTCTTTCTCTTTTAGTAGCAAATCTCACAGGGAGCATGATTTTAGGCATACTGTAAGCATAGTGGCAAAGACCTTTTCCCAGTGGAATGACCCATTGTCCAGGACTACCTGATACCAGTTGGTGAACCTGTCTATTTCTGGTATTCAGCATCAGGAAGCCTAAGCTCTCCAGTGTCAACTGTATCAATGATAACAGTCTCCTGCCTGCATTACTCTTGTCTGTTTCTAAATTGGTTCAGAACTTGGGAGGGGAAAATGGGTATTATTTACTGAGTAAGTATCCCAACAAAGTCTACATTCATTGTCTCCTTTATACCTCAGAGCTACCATATGAGGTAAGCATGTCTATCATCCAATTTTTATAGATAAGGAAAGTAAGGATTAGCAATCAAGTAAGTGGCATAATCAAGATCTAAACAGTTCTATCTGATGCCACAGATTATGCCCTTACATTTTCCCATTTTGTTTTTGCATGAAGGTTTAATAATAAACTGATAAGAACATTCAAAATTTGAGTTCATGTTGAAAAGAAAAAAGCTAACACAGTATTATATGCAGTGTACTTACATTCTATCTGGCAGAAAAGTTAGCCAAGCTAAACTTAAATTCAGCACATGCTGAATTTTATTTTAGGGAGAACAAGCTGCAATCATAATAAAGAACTGTATTTACAGCTAACAGCAATACCCACGTTTCTCTATAGGTCTTACACTACAATCTGAAATTGCATTTCATGATTTACAAGGTCTGAGACATAAACAGTAAAAGGTATGTTTCAGGGAATTTTCTCATTAACAGCCACAAAACAAGCAATTTTGTGTGGAATTGCTTTGTTCACCTTTTCTCAAATATGTGCAAGATCTCTCTTTGATGTTGAATCCATTCTGATTTGAACATCTCAATATTTTCGATGTTCTGTGAACTCCTCCACACCCCACCTATCTCTGGGAAGCTCTGACCTCCCTACACACTTGGTGAAAAGAAGGAAATTTAGAACATTTGAGGTCACAGGCTGCCTACTTATGACTACCCGAAGTAGTCATGAGTAAGCTCTGCTTACCCCGTTCCTTCGTAGGTACATGAATGAGTCATCAAAAATTCACTAATACTTGAGTAATGCAGTTGTGCTAGTATGAAAAACAACAAAAGGAGTGCAGTGCTGAAGAAATTCTAGATCTTGCCAATTTAATGCATCCACTGATATCCATAACTCAATCCCTTTTCATATGACACGAGTTGTTGTTGTTATTGTGTTCCATAACTATTCCTACCACGACTCCATTCCAGTGCATACCCCCTTCTTCTTGTCACAAGAACATCAACACTCTGCAGTCTTTTCTTCTTTATCATGTCTTTATCCCTCCATACTTTGCTTACCAAGATGTGTTTTTCCATCTGTCATATTTGTCTAATCCTGTTGATTTAATGCACTATATTTCTACCAAGAAAACAGTACATACAAAACACTCCCAAGCATATAACTACTTTTAAAAATGTAGATCTTTCTACATTACCCATATATATTGCCTGACCTGACATCTCCCTCTATTTTCATACAGTGCTCAGCACTCCTGATAACTGTCTCTTTAATATTTTATCCAAATTTGCACTGGAAAACCAAGAAAACAGGATGAAGGAATGTCATTTGTACTTTTTATAATAATCTTCATTATTTGCCAAATATATTTTTCTTATAACCACCTTTGTAGCACTTCAAGATATGCCTAACAGGCACTGTTAGCTCTTTTACAGGCCTGTGGATAATGGAAAGTATGGAGAATCCTGTCTTGGAAAGGCAATAAATAAGGTTATTTTGACACTACTCTCTATTGGAGGAATTGTGATTGTTTTCATTTTTGTTTCTGTTTTGAGAGAAGAAGTTTGCCTAATGGCAATCCATAAGACATTCTGGAGAACAGTTATAGATTCAAAACATGAGTTTTAGTCTACTTGGATGTAGCACCTTGTTAACAAAAAGGCTTCACTTTTATTGTGTCACTGATATTCACATAACCTGCTGACATAGTGCTATGATCTGAATGTGTGTATACCCCCAAAATTTATATATTGAAACTTAGTTCTCAAGGTGATGGTGTTAAGAGGTGGGGCCTTTGGGAGGTGATTAAATCATGAGGACTCTGCCCTCAAGAATGATGTTAGGTACCCTCTTAAAAGGTCTTGAGTAAGTGAGTTTGGTTCTCTTGTTCTTCCACCTCCCACCCCATGATATTGCAGATTTCACAACAAGGCACCATCTTGGGAGCAGAGAGCATCTCTCCAAACATCAATGCTAGCACCTTGATCTTAGGCTTCTCAGCTTCCATCACTGTAATAAATCAATTTCTTTTCTTTTTAAGTTACCCAGCCTAAGGCATTTTGTTATGGCAGCATAAACAGACTAAGACATATGGAGTTTATGTTGGCCATTTTTAAAAAAATGTACAAAGAACTTGAAGCACTGAGAGGCAAATGACTGGCTCAAGAACATGCAAAGCATGATCAAGTAATTTTGAGGTATTCATTTTTAATCCAAGCTCCCTTGCTAATCAGACTGTGAAAAGAACTTTCAATTTTCAAATTTCCTAGACTACATGCAGCAGATAACTCAGGAGCACGGCATCAACTTATTTTGTCTTATTATGTAGAAGGATATCTGACTTGAGATTGAGAATTCCACATCAGAATCTATAGGCCTTTTCCCCTGCCCAGTAGAGTTTAGTTACCTACCTTCTATCTCTGCCAACAGCAATCCTCTACCCCTCTGGTTTAAGCAGGCTGTTCTAAATAGTTGTCGGTGGTTACCGTGGCAACGGACGCTTAGGTTTCAGCTTCAAATGCCCCTTTTAATGAGGCAATTTCAAGAATATTTGTGATAAATTACCAGACCACAGACTTAACTGCAGGGAGTTTTGCTTTGGAAAATCTAATAAAAGGATAGCAGAAAGAATGAGCAGTAAATGCAATAGAGAAAATGGGGCCAGATTTGGAGGGGCAAATGGAAGAGATGCCAGATCTGACTACCAAAAGCCAAATCAGAATCAATTCAAACCAGAGCTTTAAATTACAAATGGTCCCTGAAGGGCTTCCTGACATGCTGAGCCAAGATTCCTTGGGAGGAGGAATGGTAAAGTGAGAGGCGGTGAGGGCAAGAGTTGAGTATGTCCTGCAGAAGGCTTTGTATTTTTTTTTTTTTTTCATGGAACAAAATCCGAAAGTCATTTTATTTTATCTGTCACTATCCCTACCCGTTTGTTTAGTGAGGCTCATGCATTTTCTGTTCTTTTTTTTTTTTTAATTTATTTATTATTATTATACTTTAAGTTGTAGGGTACATGTGCCTAACGTGCAGGTTTGTTACATATGTATACTTGTGCCATGTTGGTGTGCTGCACCCATCAACTCGTCATTTACATCAGGTATAACTCCCAATGCAATCCCTCCCCCCTCCCCCCTCCCCATGATAGGCCCCGGTGTGTGATGTTCCCCTTCCTGAGTCCAAGTGATCTCATTGTTCAGTTCCCACCTATAAGTGAGAACATGCGGTGTTTGGTTTTCTGTTCTTGTGATAGTTTGCTAAGAATGATGGTTTCCAGCTGCATCCATTTTAAAGCTTCCATTTTCTATTTTATCATTAACTGTAGTGGCTAAATCAGAAACAGTCTTCTTTTGTTTCTCCATTTCTCCATGTATGAGACCAAGAGACATTGCCACCTGGAGAGGACATAATGAATTAAAATGTGGACTTTCGCCTAAGTGAATTTCACAGCAACCTAGGTTACCCACATTTCCCAAAGACGTACCTGTCTTGATAATGGTCCAGGATTCTGTTATTAATCTCTTATCCATTGTACCCATTAAAAATTTCACAGAAGGATAAACGTACTTAAACACGTTGCTACACTATTGTGTGGAAAGAAACATCTCCTAATTACTCAAAGGAAGACATGTCATTCATCCTTATTATGATTGAATATAAAAAGTATGCCTCTGCTATATAAAATAGCTTCAGTTTATACTTGGTTGAAGGCAAGAGGGCAGCCTAAAAGAGCTTTCACTTACACTGTAAGTGCCTTGCCAGGCTCCCTAGGTCCCTTCAGGAACGTCTTACTCTCGCTGCTCACGGAAAGCACCAGGGAACAGATGCATTACAGTTTGTGACAGGAGAACAGCCTGTGGATTCCGCCTACTCCCTTCAGTCCATCTGGGAGGTGGGTGAGACAGGGAGCCCACAGAGAGGGGGGCTCTCCTGGGAATCCCTCAGGATACCATGGCTATTGGTGCCTTATTTTCAGTAGATGGCACTGTGTCTGTTGAGATAAGCAAAGGGAGCTTCTAGATGGGAAATTTAATTGTTTCTAGAGAAAGCACAGGGCATGTGAGAATGCATGGTATTTTTTTTTTTTTTTTTTTTTGCCTTAGTTACATGATAATGCAAATACTATTCAGTATTCAGGTTATATTCTCTTTGGAGCCTAGGAAACTTTATGATTTATTATTCTGGCTCCATCTCAGGTCTGTGGCGAAGCATAGGGCCATCCTATACAGTATATACTTGGAATAAGAATAAATCATTCTGAATGTTTACCTCTGTTACCCAACACATACAGCAGCACCTATACTCCATCTGTGCCCTGGATCCCCATCCCATACACTGGCTGTCTCCCTTTTTTCCAGACAGGAAACTCTGACACTTCAGTTCCTGCCTGGAACCCAGGAGTTTTCACACCCCAAGAATGGGACAACCGGAACAGTTTCTTGCAGACTGGTGGTCCCATGGAGTAGACATTCTCATTTGTCCATCCATCCTTTTTCTTTTCTAATAGATATCCAGTTATTTTTTTCTCTCTTCTGAGTATTTTCAGGAAAGTAAACTCTAGTACCAGAAGATGAATCAATTTTATTTATTTTTTTAATAATACTTCAAGTCTGGGATACATGTGCAGAGCATGCAGGTTTGTTACATAGGTATACACATGCCATGGTGGTTTGCTGCACCCATCAACCCGTCATCTACATTAGGTATTTCTCCTAATGCTATCCCTCCCCCAGCTCCCCACCCCCCAACAGGCCCCAGTATATGATGTTCCCCTCCCTGTGTGCATGCATTCTCATGAATCAATTTTATTTTAAGCCATATGTAGTCTTTTAAATGGGAGGAGAGAACCTCAAGTATGTTTCATAGAAAATGAACTGTAGACACAGGATGGAAGATGGAGTACATGTGGGCCAAACACTAGGTGATGCATTTAATATAAAACTCTTTTATTCCTTATGATAACCTTGAGATAGATACTTTGCTACCCATCTTACAGATGAGCAAAATGGAAGTTCAGAAAGTTTAAATAATCTACCTAAAATCATCCTCGATATTGACTGGGCATATAATGAGATTCTAAACTTTTGAGTAGTTTGCTACGATACTTCTGGAAAGGGACTTGCATGGAGAAACTTATTTCTGTCCCTTGACATTATCTTCTGAACATGACCCCTGGAACTGCAGCAGTCATCTTGAGATTATTATGGAAGCACACCTAAGAGAACGAGATAAAAGTCTGAAGACAGCAGAGCAGAATGATAGAAAGAACCTGGAACCTTGATGATACCTTTTGAGCTGCTGATTTAATCAACCTTCAAACTTCAGATGTGTTTTAGCCACTTTGAGATATGTCTTCTATTACTCGTAGCCTGAAATACCCTAAACAATACTACTTAAACACTCTAGCCATAGATGACTAGAAAATATATTAGTGCCTGAGCCATAGGCAGCCATCCACAGGATGACTGCTGAGGAGGTAAGATATGAGCGTTCACTCATCCAGGCATCCATATTGGATAATATCTAATGAAACCAATCAGATCCTTTCTAGGGGCATCTGAATAAGACAGCATTTTCCCTGTCTCCTCAGGAACCTTGCTCCATCAATTAACTCGTCTCTCCTGTGTCTTCAATGTTTTTTCCTTAAACTAACACTTTTTCTTTTCTTTTCTTGAGACAGGGTCTCACTTTGTCACCCAGGCTGGAGTGCAATGGTACAATCATGGCCCACTGCAGTCTCAACCTCCTCTCGGGCTCACATGATCCTTCCACCTTAATCTCCTAAATAACTGGAACTACAGGCATGTACCACCACGCCTGGCTAAGTTTTTGACTTTTTTTTTTGTAGAGATGAGGTCTCACTGTGTTTCCGAGGCTGGTCTTGAACCCCTGGCCTCAAGCTGTCCTCCTGCCTCAGCCTCTCAAAGTGCTGGGATTATAAGTGTGAGGCACCACCTAACCCCTTCTTAAATACTGTTTAAGTTTTTCTATTAAAAACAAACAAAACATCCTTTGTCAAATACAGAACTTCTTCCACTACCACTCTAAATAGCTCCTCTCTTTCACACTCCACTTCTTAAAATAGATGTCTACAGTTTCTGTCCTTTAAGTCACTCTTCAACCCATTGCAATTTACACCTGCAGTTCCCCAATAGGACAGCTGCTCTTACGGACATTACAAAATAGTAAGAAAACATGTCAATTGCTGAGTAACACGGTACCTCAGAACTTAGTCATTTAAAACAACAGACACCATTGGTTATCTGTCATGATTCTGCGGGTTGACAAGGCTCAGCTAGACAATTTCTCTGTTCTGCACGGAACTGCAGTCACCTGGAGGCTTGACTGAGCTGGAACATCCACTATGGCTCATTGACATGGCTGGCAGATGGTGTTGGCTTTTGGTTGGGAACTCAGCTAGAAGTTAGTCCTTCTCCTCCTGGCCTTTCTACATGTGGGCTTCTCTCAACATGAAGGCTGAGTTTCAAGAGGAACAATTTCAACCTTGTGAAAATAGAAGCTGCTCAGCCTCAGAAATTAAAGAACCTCACTTCTGCCACATTGGTCAATACAAGTCCAATCCAGTCCAGATTCAACAGAAGGCAAATAGACTTCATTTCTTGATAGGGAGAACAGCAAATAATTTACAGCTATCTTTAATGTACCACAGTTGTTAATTAATTTCCTTATTGTTAAATCCAATCAAAACATTGTAGTCCTTATTTTCTGTGGCATCTTGATTCTGGAAATACTTTCTTCCTTCAACTTTCATGACAACACATTCTTCTGCTTGTCCAGGTATTTCTAGGGCTTCTCCTTCTCTTTTTTGGGAAGAATCTTTTCCTCCAACTCAAATATTACTGTTCCTTGGAATTCCATCCTTCATCTTCTTCTATTATCACTGTATTCACTCTTACTGGGCATTCTAATAAACTTAGTAGGCTTCCATTACTATCTACATACTAATCACTCAAATCTATACTCACAGCTCATATTGCTCACTTTAGTTTCAAATCTAGATATCGCACTCTTTATTGATCATCTCCGGGTCTCTATTTGAATATCCAACAACTATCACAAATTCAAAAGGTCTAAAACTGAGCTTGTTGCATTTTCTCCCAAAGCTCCTATTTCAACGTTATCTATTTCTATGAAATGCACCATATCCCTTCAGTTACATGATGCAGAAAGCTAAACATTTTTCCTCTTCTATTTTCCTCAACCCTACATTCAGTCACCATAGCGAGTTAATATTATCTCTTTAACATTTTTCAAATTTGTTGTCAGCCTCTATTCTCTAGCACGTCAGTACTGAACTCTAGTTTAGACTACCATCTTCTTTTATCTGTTTATTCCAGCATCTTGTTATCAATCTTCTCACCTCCTCACTGGCCTCCTCTTTAATCCATTTTTCATGCTGTCAGAGTGAAGTTTTTAATGGTAAAATCAGATCACATTGTGCTCAATTCAGTAACACATATACCAAAATTAGAACAATTCAGAGAAGACTAGTATGGCCTTTGTGCAAGGATGACTTAAGATTTGCAAAGCATTTCATATTTTTTTCTGTATTCAAGGGTACACAATGTACTGGAGATGATCAGTAATGAGTAGGATATCTAGATTTGGAATTATATATTATAACTTGCATGACAATAACAACAAAAAATGAGGGGGAAGGGGATGGGCTACATAGGAACAAAGTTGTGTATATTATTGTAATTAAGTTGGCATTAACTTGAAATAGATTGTTATAAATTATGATGTTGTCATAATTCTAACAGCAACCTGTGATGATTAATTTTATATGTCAACTTGACTGGCCTAAGGAATGCCCAGATAGCTGGTAAAGATTATTTATGGGTGTGTCTGTGAAGGTGTTTCTTGACAAGGTTAGTATTTGAATCAACAGACTGAGCAAAGAAGATCAACCCTCATCAGTGTGGGTGGACATAATCTAATCTGTTGAAGGCATGAATCAAATAAAAAGGCAGAGGAAGGGTTATTTTTTTCTCTCTTCTTGAATTGGGACATTCGGCTTCTCCTGCCCTCAGATATTGAAACTACTGGTTCTCGGGCCTTTGGACTCCAGGACTTCCAAACCCTCCCCAACTCAAGTTCTCAGGAAATGGAGTTACACCAGTGTACACCCCACACCAGGATTAAACTTTTCTGGACGGAGACTTATGTCATTAGGTACTCTTGTTCTCAGGCCTTTGAACTTAAATTATACCACTGGTTTTCCTGGTTTCCCAGGAAATATGCAGACAGTATATCATTGGACTTCTTGGCCTCCATAATTCTGTGAGTCAATCCCTATAATAAATCTCCTCCTACATATCTCTATATACCCCATTGTTTCTCTTTCTCTGGAGAACCCTGGCTAACATACACCCACTAAGAAAACAATTCAAAAATAGCACAACAGAACACCAGGTAGACTTCTACGGTTTTTTACTCTAGTTCTTGGTGCCTGGATGGCCCCCCAACCCACACAAGACCTGGGGGAATTTGCTGCCCTGAAGAGAAGGACATAGGCCTGGCTGGTTTTGCCAGCTGATGATTGTAGAGCCCTAGAGCATTGAGTGAACATAGGTGGTAGCCAGGGAGTCGTTATAGCAGGCCTTGGGCCAGACCCAGTGCTATTCTCGCTTTATGTCCTACCCATCTCTGTCCAAAAGGTGGTGGCCACAGGGGTGCTTGTGTCACTCCATCCCTAGCTCCAGGTGGCTCAGAACAGAGAAAAAGAGACTCTTTGTTTGGAAGAAAGTAAAGGAAGAGAAGAAGAGTCTCTGCCTAGTAATACAGAGAATTCTTCTGGATCTTGTCCAAGAACATCAAGGTAGTACCTCTGTGAGTCTACAAGAACCAGAGCGTTACTGCCTCCTAAAGCAGATACAGCTTAGATCACAAAACCCTAGTCCTTTCAAATAGCTGGAAAGCCTCCCCAAGAAAGATGGGTACGAACAAGCCCAGACTATGAAGACTATGATAAATACTAACTCTTCAATACCCAGACTCAGAAGATCTACAAGTATTAAGATGATCCAGGAAAACATTATCTCACCAAAAGAAGTAAATAAGGCATGTGGGACCAATCCTGGAGAAAGAGATATGTGACTGTTCAGACAGAATTCCAAATAGATATATTGAAGAAACTCAGAGAAATTCAAGATAGCAAAGAGAAGGAATTTAGAATTCTATCAGATCAATCTAACAAAAAGATTGAAATAATTAAAAAGAATAAGTAGAAATCCTGGAGTGAAAAATGCAATTGACATACTGAAGAATGCATCAGAGTCTTTTAATGTAGAATTCATCAAGCAGAATAAATAATTAGTGAGGCTGAAAATAAGCTATTTGAAAACACATAGAAGAGACAAAAGAAAAAACAATAAAGAACAATGAAGCATACCTATGGAATCTAGAAAATAGCTTCAAAAGGAAAAGCTGAGCGTTATTGGTCTTAAAGAAGAGGTAAAGAAAGAGATAGGGATAGAAAGTTTAGTCAAAGGGATAATAACAGAACTTACAAAACCTAGAAACATATCAATATCCAAGTACAAGAAAATTCTAGAACACCGAGCAGATTTAACGCAAAGAAGACTACCTCAATGCATTTAATAATCAAACTCCCAAAGGTCAGAGATGAAGAAAGGATCCTAAAAGCAGAGAAAAGAAACAAATAACATACAATGAAGCTCTAGTACATCTGACAGGAGACTTTTCAGTGTAAAACCTTATGGGCTAGAAGAGAGTGGCATGACATATTTAAAGTGCTGAAGAGAACAAACTCTTAACCTAGAATAGTAAATCCCGCAAAATTACCCTTCAAACATGAAGGAGAAATAAAGACTTTCCCAGACAAAGAAAAGCCAAGTGATTTCATCAACACCAGACCTGTCCTACAAGAAATGCTAAAGGGATTACTTCATTCAGAAAGAAAAAGATGTTAATGAGCAAGAAGAAATCATCTAAAATACAAAACTCACTGGTGATAGTCAGTACACAGAAAAACACAGATTATTATAAGACTGTAACTGTGGTGTGTAAACTACTTTTATCTTAAGTAGAAAGATAAACAGTGAACCAATCAAAAATAATAACTACAATGTTTTAAGACATAGACAGTAGAGTAAGATATAAATAGCAACAACAAAAAGTTACAAAGCAGGGGGATGAAGTTAAGACATAGTCTATTAATTTTCTTTTGGCTTGTTTGTTTATGCAAATAGTGTTAAGTTTTTATCAGTTTAAAATAATGGGTTATAAGATAGTATTTGCAAGCCTCATGGTAACCTCAAATTGAAAAACATACAGTAAATACACAAAAAAGAAAAAGCAAGAAATGAAATAATATCACCAGATAAAATCATCTTCACTAAAAGGAAGACAAGAAAGAAAGAAGGGAGAGAAGACCACAAAACAACCTGAAAACAAATAACAAAATAGTAGGAATAAGTCCTTATTTATCAATAACAACACTGAATGTAAATGGATTAAACTCTCCAATCAAAAGACATAGAGTAACTGAATGGATTAAAAATAAATAAATAAAACTAGGCCCATTAATCTGTTGCCTACAAGAAATGCACTTCACCTACAAACACACACATAGAATGCAAATAAAGGGCTGGAAAAAAATATATTTCATGCCAATGAAAACCAAAGAAGAGCAAAAGTAGCTATACTTACATTAGACAAAATATATTTCAAGACAAAAACTATAAGAGACAAAGAAGGTCACTATATAATGATAAAGGGGTGAAATCAGCAAGAGAATATAACAATTTGAAATATGTATGCACCCAACACTGGAGCACCCAGAAATGTAAAGCAAATATTATCAGGGCTAAAGAGAGAGATAGACTCCAATACAATAGTAACTGGAGATTTCACCACCCCACTTTCAGCATTGAACAGATCTTCCAGAGAGAAAATCAACAAAGAAACACTGGGCCATGGCCCAAAGAAACACTGTACTATATAACAAATGAATGTAGTAGATATGTACAGAACATTTCATCCAACGGCTACAGAATACACATTCTTTTCCTTAGTACATGGATTATTCTCAGGGATAGACTACATGTTAGGTCACTACATGTTAGGTCACAAAACAAGTCTTAAAATAGTCAAAATAATTGAAATAATATCAAGCATCCTCTCTGATCACAACAGAATCATACTAGAACTCAATAAAAAGAGGAATTTTGGAAACTATACAAATACATGTTTAGTATTTGTATGTGTATTAGTCCATTTTCACGGACTAATGGACTTGGGTCAGTCAAGACAGACCCAAGACTGGTCAATTTACAAAAGAAAGAAATTTAATGGGCCAGGCACAGTGGCTCACACCTATAATCCCAGAACTTTGGGAGGCTGAGGTGGGCGGATCACAAGGTCAGGAGATCAAGATCATCCTGGTCAACATAGTGAAACTCTGTCTTTACTAAAAATTCAAAAATTAGTTGGGCGTGGCAGTGTGTGCCTGTAATCCCAGCTACTCAGGAGGCTGAGGCAGGAGAATCTCTTCAACCCAGGAGGCGGAGGTTGCAGTGAGCTGAGATCATGCCACTGCACTCCAGCCTGGCAACAGAGCTAGAATCCATCTCAAAAAAAAAAAAAAAAAAAAAAGTTCCACATGGCTAGGGAGGCCTTGCCATCATGGCGGAGGGCAAGGAGGAGCAAGTCATGTCTTGCATGGATGGCAGCAGGCAAAAAGAGATAAGTTGCGTACAGAAACTCCCCCTTGTAAAACCATCAGATCTCATGAGACTTATTCACTATCATGAGAACAGCATGGGAAAGACCTGCCCAATGATTCAGTTACCTCCCATGGGGTCCCTTTCATGACACATGGGAATTCAAGATGAGATTTGGGTGGGGGCACAGCCAAACCATATCATTCCACCCCTGGCCCCTCCCAAATCTCATATCCTCACATTTCAAAACCAGTCATGCCTTCCCAACAGTCCCCCAAAGTCTTAACTCATTTCAGCATTAACTCAAAAGTCCATAGTCTAAAGCCTCATCTGAGACAAGGCAAGGTCTTCCACCTATGAGCCTGTAAAATCAAAACAAGTGAGTTACTTCCTAGATAGAGTGGGGTACAGGCATTGGGTAAACACACCCATTCCAAATGGAAGAAACTGGCCAACACGAAGGGGCTACAGGCCCCACGCAAGTCTGAAATCCAGTGGGGCAGTCAAATCTTAAAGTTTCAACATGATCTTCTTTGAATCCATGTCTCTCATCCAGGTCATGCTGATGCAAGAGGTGGGTTCCCATGGTCTTGGGCAGCTCTGCTCCTGTGGTTTTGCAGGGTACAACCTCCCTCCCAGCTGCTTTCACGAACTGGTGTTGAGTGTCCATGGGTTTTCCAGGCACATGGTGCAAGCTGTCAGTGGATCTACCATTCTGGAGTCTAGAGGATGATGGCCCTCTTCTCACAGTTCCACTAGGTGGTGCCCAGGTAGGGACTCTGTGTGGGAGCTCTGAGCCCACATTTCCCTTCTGTACTGCCCTAGCAGAGGTTCTCCATGAGGGCCTCACCCCTTCAGCAAACTTCTTCCTGGGCATCCAGGTGTTTCCATACATCCTCTGAAACCTAGGTGGAGGTTCCCAAACCTCAATTCTTGAGTTCTGTGCACGCATAGACTCAATGTTATGTGGAAGCTGCCAAGGCTTGGGGCTTACACCCTCTGAAGCCACGGCTCAATCTCTATGTTGGCGCCTTTCAGCCATGGCTGGAATGCCTGGGATGCAGGGCACCAAGTCTGTAGACTGCACACAGCATGGGGTCCTGGGCTTGGCCCACAAAACCATTTCTTCCTCCTAGGCCTCCAGGCCTGTGAAGGAAGGGGCCACTGCAAAGGTCTCTGAGATGCCCTGGAGACATTTTCCCCATTGTCTTGGGGATTAACATTGGGCTTCTCGTTACTTATGCAAATTTCTACAGGCATCTTTAATTTCTCCTTAGAAAATGAGTTTTTCTTTTCTACTGCATTGTCAGGCTGCAAATTTTCTGAACTTTTATGCTCTATTTCCCTTTTAAAACTGAATGCCTTTGACAGTGCCCAAGTCACCTCTTGAATGCTTTGCTGCTTAGAAATTTCTTCTACCAAATACCTTAAATCATCTCTCTCAAGCTCAAAGTTCCACAAATCTCTAGGGCAGGGGCAAAATGCCACCAGTCTCTTTGCTAAAATATAACAAGAGTCACCTTTGCTCCAGCTCCCAACAAGTTTCTCATCTCCATCTAAGACCACCTCAGCCTAGATTTCATTGTTCATATCATTATCCGAATTTTGGACAAAGCCATTCAACAAGTCTCTAAGGAGTTCCAAACTTTCCCACATTTTCCTGTTTTACTCTGAGCTCTCCAAACTTTTCCAACCTCTGCCTGTAACCCAGTTCCAAAGTTGCTTCCACAATTTTGGGTATCATTTCAGCAGCACCTTACTCTGCTGGTACCAATTTACTGTGTTCATTTGTTTTCATGCTGCTGATAAAGACATACCCAAGACTGGCCAATTTACAAAAGAAAGAGATTTATTGGACTTACAGTTCCATGTGGTTTGGGAGGCTTCACAATCATCATGGAAGGCAAGGAGGAGCAAGTCCCATCTTACATGGATAGCAGCAGGCAAAGAGAGAAAGCTTGTGCAGGGAAATTCCCCCTTATAAAAACCACCAGATCTCATGAGACTTATTCACTATCATGAGAACAGCAAAAGATGGACCTGCCCCCGTGATTCAATTACTTCCTTTGAGGTCCCTCCGACAACATGTGGGAAGTCAAGATGAGATTTGGTTGGGGACACAGCCAAACAAGATCAACGTTAAAATTAAACAATATGCTTCTGAATGACCAGTGGGTCAATGAAGGAATTACAAAGGAAATTTAAAAATTTCTTGTAACACATGCTAATGGAAACACAACATACCAAAACCTATGGGATACAGCAAAAGCAGTACTAAGAGGAAAGTTTATAGCTATAAATGCCCACACTAAAAAAAGAAAAACATCAAATAAACCACCTAACAATGCATCTTAAAGAACTAGAAAATCAAGAGCAAACCAAATCCAAAATTAACAGAAGAAATAAAAAAGATCAGAGCAGAAATAAATAAAATTACAAGGAAGAAAACAATACAAAAGATCAATGAAACAAAAAGTTGGTTTTTTTAAGTTAAACAAAATGGACAAGGCTTTAGCCAGATTAGCTCAAAAAAAAGAGAGAAGATATGAATAAATAAAATCAGAGATGAAAAAGGAGACACAACAACTGATTCTGCAGATATTCAAAGGGTCATAAGTCACTACTGTGAACAACTATAAGCCAATAAATTGGAAAATCTAGAAGACATGGACAAATTTCTAGACACATACAACCTACCAAGATTAAACCATGAAGAAATCCAAAACATTAACAGATCAGTAACAATTAATGAGATGGAAGCCATAATCAAAAGTCTTTCAGTAAAGAAAAGCTCGGGACCTGATGACTTCACTGCTGAATTCTACCAAACATTTAAGGAAGAACTAATACTAATCTTACTCAAACTATTCTGAAAAATCAAGGAGAAGTGACTACTTCCAAACTCATTCTACAAGGCTATTATTTTCCCTGATACCAAAACCAAAGATACATCAAGAAAAGAAAAGTACAGGTCCATGTCTCGGATGAATACTGATGCACAAATCTTCAACTAAATACAAATTTAACAACACATTAAAAAGACGATTCATCATGACCAAGTGGGATATATCCCAGGGATGCAATGATGGTTCCAACATATGCAAATTAATCAGCGTGATACATTATATCAACAGTATGAAGTACCAAAACCATACAATCATTTCCATCAATGCTAAAAATCCATTTGACAAAATTCAGCATCCCTTCATGAAAGAAAACCCTCAAAAAACTGGGTACAGAAAGAACATATGTCAATCTAATAAAAGCCATATACAAAAGATCCATAGCAGATGTCATACTAACTAGGGGGTAGCAGGGGGTACTGAAAGCCTTTCCTCTAATATCTGGAACACGACAAGGATGCCCACTATCACCACTGTTTTTCAACATAATACTGGAAGTCCTAGATAGAGCAGCTAGACAAGAGAAAAAGAAAAGGGCATCCAAATTGGAAAGGAAGAAATCAAATTATCCTTGTTTGCAGATTATATGATCTTATATTTGGAAAAACCTACAGGCTCCACCAAAAAACTATTAGAAATTATAACCAAATTCAATAAAGTTGCAGGATACAATATCAACATACAAATATCAATAGCATTTTTCTATGCCAACAGTGAACAAATTGAAAAAGAAATTTTAAAAAGTAATCTCATTTACTACAGCTGCAAATAAAATTAAATGCCTAGGAATTCACTTAATCAAAGAAGTAAAAGATCTTTATAATAAAAACTATAAAACACTGATGAAAAAAATTGAAGAGGACACCACAAATTGGAAAGATATTTCACGTTCATGGATTGGAAGAATCAATATTGTTAAAATATCCATACTACCCAAAGCAATCTATAGATTCAATGCAATCCCTATCAAAACACCAATGGCATTCTTCACAGAAATAGAAAAAAACAATCCTAAAATTTATATGGAACCACAAAAGACCCAGAATAGCCAAAACTATCCTAAACAAAAATAACAAAACTGGAGGAAGCACAATATCTGGCATCAAATTATACTTCACAACTATAGTAACCAAAACATCATGGTACTAGAATAAAAACAGACACACAGACCAATGGGATAGAATAGAGAACCCAGAAACAAAACTATACATCTACAGTGAGCTCACGTTTGACAAAGGTACCAAGAAGATACACTAGGGAAAAGACAGTGTCTTTAATAAATGATGCTGGGAAAACTGGACATTCATGTGCAGAAGAAAGAAACTAGACCCCTATCTCTCAACATATACGAAAATCAAATCCAAATGGACTAAAGACTTAAAGACCTCAAACTATGAAACTACTATAGGAAAACATTGGGGAAACTTCCAGGACATTGGACTGCACTAAGATTTCTTGAGTAATATCCCACAAGCACAGGCAACCAAAGCAAAAATGCATAAATGGGATCACATCAAGTTAAAAAGCTTTTGTATAGCAAAGGAAACAACCCAAAAAGGAAAGAGGCAACCCACAGAATGGGAAAAATTATTTGCAAACTACCTATCTAACAGAGGATTGATAACCAGTATATATAAGGAGCTCAATGAACTCTATCGGAAAAAAAAGAAAAAGAAAAACTGGCCAGGCACGTTGGCTTACACCTGCAATCCCAGCACTTTGGGAGACTAAAGCAGGTAGATCATCTGAGGTCAGGAGTTGGAGACCAGCCTGGCCAACATGGTGAAACCCCATCTCTACTAAAAGTACAAAAATTAGCTGGGCATGGTGGCACATGTCTGTAATCCCAGCTACTTGGGAGGCTGAGGCAGGAGAATCGCTTGAACCCAGGAGGTGGAGGTACCAGTGAGCCAAGATTGCACCATTGCACTCCAGCCTGGGTGAGACAGTGAAACTCTGTCTCAAAACAAAACAAAACAAAACAAAAAGTAAAAAAAAAAAAAAAAAAAATCTAATAATCCAATTTTAAATGGGCAAAAGATTTGAAAAGACATTTCTCAAAAGAAGAGATGCAAATGGCAAACAGACATATGAAAGATGCTCAATGTCATGATCATCAGAGGAATGCAAATCAAAACTACAATGAGATGTCATCTCACCCCAGTTAAAATGGCTTAAAAGACAGGCAATAACAAATGCTGGCTAGGATGTGGAGAAAAGGGACCTTTTGTACACTGTTGGTGGAATGTAAATTAGTACAGCCACTATGGAGAACAGTTTGGCAGTTCCTCAAAAAATGAAAAATAGAGTTACCATATGATTCAGCAATCCCACCACTGAGTATATACCCAAAAGAAAGGAGATGAGTGTGTCGAAGGGATATCTACACTCCTATGTTTGTTGCACCTCTGTTAACAATAGTCAAGATTTGGAAGCACTGAAGTGTCCATCAACAAATAATGGATAAAGAAAATGTGGTTCTCATACACAATGGAGTACTATTCAGCCATAAAAAATAATAAGACCCCTGGGCAACAACACGGATGGAACTGGAATTCATTGTGTTAAGTGATGTTATGTAAGCCAGGCACAGAAATACAAACATCACATGGTCTCATTATTTGTGGGATCTAAAAATAAAGACAATTGAACCCATTGAGATAGAGGGTAGAAGGATGGTTACCAGAGGTTGGGAAGGTTAGTGGGGGATAGGAGGGAGGTGGGATCATTAATAAGTACCAAAAAGTTAAAATGAATAAATAAGGCCTAGTATTTGATTGTACAACAGGGTGGCTACCATTAATATAATTTGATTGTGCATTTTCTATTAAGAATAGCAAAGACATGAACACAATCTAAACGCCCATCAATGATAGACTGGCTAAAGAAAATATGGTACATATACACCATGTAATACTATGCAGCCACAAAAAGGATGAGATCATGTCCTTTGCAGGGACATGGATGGAGTTGGAAGCCTTTATCCTCAGCAAACTGATGCAGGAACAGAAAAACAAACATCGCAACCAAGAATTTCATATCCAGTCAAACTAAGTTTCATAAGGGAGGGAGAAATAAAATCCTTTATAGACAAGGAAACGCTAAGAGATATTGTCACCAGCAGGCCTGCCTTACAAGTACTCCTGAAGGAAGCACTAAACATGGAAAGGAACAGCCAGTACCAGCCACTGCAAAAACATGCCAAATTGTAAAGACCATCGATACTAGGAAGAAACTGCATCAACTAATGAGCAAAATAACCAGCTAACATCATAATGACAGGATCAAATTCACACATAACGATATTAACCTTAAATGTAAATGGGCTAAATACTCCAATTAAAAGACACAGACTGGCAAATTGGATAAAGAGGCAGGACCCATCAGTGTGCTATATTCAGGAGACCCATCTCACGTGCAGAGACACACACAGTCTCAAATTAAAGGGATTGAGGAAGATCTACCAAGCAAATGGAAAACAAAAAAAAAAGCAAGGGTTGCAATCCTAGTCTCTGATAAAACAGACTTTAAACCAACAAAGATCAAAAGAGACAAAGAAGGCCATTACATAATGGTAAAAGGATCAATTCAACCAGAAGAGCCAACTATCCTAAATATATATGCACCCAATACAGGGGCACCCAGATTCATAAAGCAAGTTCTGAGAGACATAAAAAGAGACTTAGACTCCCACGCAATAATAATGGGAGACTTTAACACCCCACTGTCAACATTAGACACATCAACAAGACAGAAAGTTAACAAGGAAATCCAGGAATTGAACTCAGCTCTGCACCAAGTGGACCTAATATACATCTACAGAACTCTCCACCCCAAATCAACAGAATATACATTCTTCTCAGCACCACATCACACTTATTCCAAAATTTACCACATAGTTGGAAGTAAAGCACTCCTCAGAAAATGTAAAAGAACAGAAATTATAACAAACTGTCTCTCAGATGACAGGGCAATCAAACTAGAACTCAGGATCAAGAAACTCACTCAAAACTGCTCAAGTACATGGAAACTGAACAGCCTGCTCCTGAATGACTACTGGGTACATAACGAAATGAAGGCAGAAATAAAGATGTTCTTTGAAACCAATAAGAACAAAGACACAACATACCAGAATCTCTCGGACACATTTAAAGCAGTGTGCACAGGGAAATTTATAGCACTAAATGCCCACAAGAGAAAGCAGGAGAGATCTAAAATTGACACCCTAACATCACAATTAAAAGAACTAGAGAAGCAAGAGCAAACACATTCAAAAGCTAGCAGAAGGCAAGAAATAACTAAGATCAGAGCAGAACTGAAGGAGATAGAGACACAAAAAACCCTGCAAAAAATCAATGAATCCAGGAGCTGGTTTTTTGAAAAGATCAACAAAATTGATAGACCGCTAGCAAGACTAATAAAGAAGAAAAGAGAGAAGAATCAAATAGACGCAATAAAAAATGATAAAGCGGATATCACCACCAATCCCACAGAAATACAAACTACCATCAGAGAATACTATAAACACCTCTATGCAAATAAACTAGAAAATCTAGAAGAAATTGATAAATTCCTGGACACATACACCCTCCCAATGCTAAACCAGGAAGAAGTTGAATCCCTGAATAGACTGATAACAGGTTCTGAAATTGAGGCAATAATTAATAGTCTACCAACCAAAAAAAGTCCAGGACCAGACGGATTCACAGCTGAATTCTACCAGAGGTACAAAGAGGAGCTGGTTCCATTCCTACTGAAATTACTCCAATCAATAGAAAAAGAGGGAATCCTCCCTAATTCATTTTATGAGGTCAACATCATCCTGATACCAAAGCCTGGCAGAGACACAACTAAAAAGGAAATTTTAGACCAACATCCCTGATGAACATCGATGCGAAAATCCTCAATAAAATACTGGCAAACTGAATCCAGCAGCACATCAAAAAGCTTATCCACCACGATCAAGTTTGCTTCATCCCTGAGATGCAAGGCTGGTTCAACATACGCAAATCAATAAACGTAATCCATCATATAAACAGAACCAAAGACAAAAACCACATGATTATCTCAATAGATGCAGAAAAGCCCTTTGACAAAATTCAACAGCCCTTCATGCTAAAACCTCTCAATAAACTAGGTATTGATGGGACGTATCTCAAAATAATAGGAGCTATTTATGACAAACCCACAGCCAATATCATACTGAACGGGCAAAAACTGGAAGCGTCCCCTTTGAAAACTGGCATAAGACAGGGATGTCCTCTCTCACCACTCCTATTCAACACAGTGTTGGAAGTTCTGGCCAGGGCAATTAGACAAGAGAAAGAAATAAAGGGTATTCAATCAGGAAAACAGGAAGTCAAATTGTCCCTGTTTGCAGATGACATGATTGTATATTTAGAAAACCCCATCGTCTCAGCCCCAAATCTCCTTAAGCTGATAAGCAACTTCAGCAAAGTCTCAGGATACAAAATCAATGTGCAAAAATCACAAACATTCCTATACACCAGTAACAGACAAACAGAGAGCCAAATCATGAGTGAACTCCTATTCACAATTGCTTCAAATAGAACAAAACACCTAGGAATCCAACTTACCAGAGATGTGAAGGACCTCTTCAAGGAGAACTACAAACCACTGCTCAACGAAATTAAAGAGGACACAAACAAATGGAAGAACATTCCATGCTCATGGATAGGAAGAATCAATATAGTGAAAATGGCCATACTGCCCAAGGTAATTTATAGATTCATTGCCATCCCCATCAAGCTACCAATGACTTTCTTCACAGAATCGGAAAAACCTACTTTAAAGTCCATATGGAACCAAAACAAAGCCTGTATTGCCAAGACAATCCTAAGCCAAAAGAACAAAGCTGGAGGCCTCATGCCACCTGACTTGAGACTATACTACAAGGCTACAGTAACCAAAACAGCATGGTACTGGTACCAAAACAGAGATATAGACCAATGGAACAGAATAGAGCCCTCAAAAATAATACCATACATCTACAACCATCTTATCTTTGACAAACCTGACAAAATCAAGAAATGGGGAAAGGATTCCCTATTTAATAAATGGTGCTGGGAAAACTGGCTAGCCATATATAGAAAGCTGAAACTGGATCCCTTCCTTACACCTTGTACAAAAATCAATTCAAGATGGATTAAAGACTTAAATGTTAGATCTAAAACCATAAAAACCATAGAAGAAAACCTAGGCAATACCATTCAGGCCATAGGCATGGGCAAGGACTTCATGACTAAAACACCAAAAGCAATGGCAACAAAAGCCAAAATTGACAAATGGGATCTAATTAAACTAAACAGCTTCTGCACAGCAAAAGAAAGTACCATCAGAGTGAACAGGCAACCTACAAAATGGGAGAAAATTTTTACAATCTACCCATCTGACAAAGGGCTAATATCCAGAATCTACGAAGAACTTAAACAAATTTACAAGAAAAAATAAAACAACCCCATCAAAAAGTGGGGCGAAGGATAACAGACACTTCTCAAAAGAAGACATTTATGCAGCCAACAGACACATGAAAAAATGCTCATCATCACTCACCATCAGAGAAATGCAAAACAAAACCACAGTGAGATACCATCTCACACCAGCTCCACCAGAGCAGATGCCAATATCCATGGCCGAGAAACCCACAGATTGTTCACATCATAGGACTCTGTGCAGACAACCCCCACTACTAGCCCAGAGCCTGATAGACTTGCTGGATGGCTAGAAGAGATAACAATCACTATAGCTCAGCTCTCAGGAAGCCACATCCCTAGGAAAAGGGTGACAGTACTACAAGAAACCACCCCGTGGACAAAAGGAACTGAACAACAGTCTTGAGCCTGAGATGTTCCTGCTGACAGAAGCTACTCAAATGAGAAGGAACCAGAAAACCAACTCTTGTAATATAAAAAAGCTTTTTAACACCCCCCAAAAATCATACTAGCTTTCCAGCAATGGATCCAAACCAAGAAAAAAAATCCCTGATCTACCTGAAAAAGAATTCAGAAGGTTAGTTATTAAGCTAATCAGGGAGGCACCAGAGAAAGGTGAAGCCCAATGTAAGGAAATCCAAAAAATGATACAAGTGAAGGGAGAAATACTCAATGAAAAAGGTAGCATAAATTAAAAATAATCAAAACTTCAGGAAACAATGGACACACTATGCAAATGCAAAATGCTCTGGAAAGTCTCAGCAATAGAATCGAACAAGCAGAATAAAGAACTTCAGAGCTTAAAGACAAGGTTTTCGAATTAACCCAACCCAGCAAAGACAAAGAAAAAAGAATAAGAAAATATGAACAAAGCCTCCAAGAAGTCTAGGATTAGCTGGGCATGGTGGCTCACGCCTGTAATCCCAGCACTTTGGGAGGCCGAGGTGGGAGGATCACGAGGTCAGAAGATCAAGACCATCCTGGCCAACATGGTGAAACCCCATCTCTGTTAAAAATACAAAAAAATTAGCCGGCGTGGTGGTGGGCGCCTGTAATCCCAGCTACTTGGGAGGCTGAGGCAGGAGAATGGCGTGAACCCAGGAGGCGGAGCTTGCAGTGAGTAGAGATTAGGTCACTGCACTCCAGCCTGGGTGACAGAGCAAGACTCTGCCTCAGAAAAAAAAAAAAAGAAGTCTGGGATTATGTTAAACAACCAAATCTAAGAATAATCAGTGTTCCTGAGGAAGAAGAGAAATCTGAAAGTTTGGAAAGTATATTTGGGGGAAAAATCAAGGAAAACTTTTCTGGTCTTGCTAGAGAACTAGACATCTAAATACAAGAAGCTCAAAGAACATCTGGGAAACTCGTCACAAAAAAGATCATTGCCTAGGCACATTGTCATCAAGTTATCTGAAGTTAAGATGAAGGAAAAAATATTAAAAACTGTGAGGCAAAAACATCAGGTAACCTATAAAGGAAAACCTGTCAGATTAATAACATATTTCTCAGAGAAACTCTACAAGCTAGAAGGGATTGGGGCCCTATCTTCAGCCTTCACAAACAAACAATTATCAGCGAAGAATTCTATACCCAGTGAAACTAAGCCTTGTAAATTAAGGAAAAATACAGTCTTTTTCAGACAAACAAATGGTGAGAGAATTCACCACTACCAAGCCAGCACTACAAGAACTGCTAAAAAGAGCTCTAAATTTTTAAACAAATCCTGGCAACACATCAAAACAGAACCTCTTTAAAGCATAAATCTCACAAGACCTACAAGATAAAAATACAGTTAAAAAAAAAACCCCAAGATATACAGGAAACAAATAGCATGATGAATGAAATGATACCTCACATCTCAGTAAAACATTCAATGTAAATGCCCTAAATGCTCCACTGAAAAGATACAGAATTGCAGAATGGATAAGAATTCACCAACCAACTATCTGCTGCCTTCAAGAGACACACCTAACACAAAAGGACTCATATAAACTTAAGGAAAGGAATGGAAAAAGACATTGCATGCAAATGGATACCAAAAGTAAGCAGGGGAAGCTATTCGTATATCAGACAAAACAAATGTTAAAGCAACAGCGGTTGAAAAAACAAAGAGAGTCATTATATAGTGATAAAAGGTCTTGTCCAATGGGAAAATATCACAATCCTAAATATATATGCACCTAAAACTGGAGTTCCCAAATTTGTAAAACAATTATTAATAGACATAAGAAATAAGATAGACAGAAACACAATAATAGTGGGGGCCTTTAATACTCCACTAATAGCACTAGACAGGTCATGAAGACAGAAAGTCAACAAAAAACAATAAATTTAAACAGTACCCTGGAACAAATGGACTTAACAGATATACACAGAACATTCTACCCGACAACCACAGAATATACATTCTATTCAACAGTAAATGGAACTTTCTCCAAAAGACCATATGATAGGCCACAAAACGAGCCTCAACAAATGTAAGAAAATTGAAATTATATCAAGTACCCTCTCAGACCACAATGGAATACAACTGGAAATCAACTCCAAAAGGAACCTTCAAAACCATGCAAATACATGGAAATTAACCTGCTCCTGAATGATCATTGGGTCAAAAATGAAATCAAGATGAAAATTTAAAAATTCTTCTAACTGAATGACAATAGCAACAAAACCTATCAAAACCTCTGGAATACAGTAAAGGCAGTGCTAACAGGAAAGTTCATAGCCCTAAATACCTACATCAAATGCA
Source organism: Macaca mulatta (assembly GCF_049350105.2). Taxonomy (NCBI): domain Eukaryota; kingdom Metazoa; phylum Chordata; class Mammalia; order Primates; family Cercopithecidae; genus Macaca; species Macaca mulatta. The sequence continues at coordinate 62,839,150 of NC_133417.1, read as the reverse complement.
TATTGGGTGGGCTGCTAGAATACTACTGGTTAGACTATGTAGCACAGCAGCCCTCCCAGGCTTACACTACAAGGAGATTCTGAGGCAGGAACGTGGTCCTCATGGTTCCACTCACAGCACCAGGCTTGCCATTGCTGGTAGATATTTGGTTGGGACTTGGTTTGCTGTGAATTGGGATATATACTTGTTTCAGCTTATTCTCAGTTTCTGCTGCTTTAACCATTTCTGTTGCACATATCTGTCAGTAGTTCTCCACAAGAAATAACATTCAGCGATACTAGTCAATGACTTCCAAGGGAAAAAGTTTTGGCACACGTTGTTGAAGTCTGCCATATTTTTTCCAGCGCCTTTTCAAATAAGCTAGATTAAGAGGCTGACCATTCTTCCATTTTATCTCTGCATAAAACAGCTTCTTCAAGTGGTACTGAGACACTAATTGCACTGCTCAAATCATAGCTGTGTCTATACAGTGTATCCATAGCATGAAAGAATATGTAATATGCCTACATCAAAAAGGCTAGAAGAACACAAACAGATAATCTAAAGTCACACCTCAAGGAACTAGAGAAGCAAGAACAAACTAAACCCAAACCCAGCAGAAGAAAGGAAATCACCAAGATCAGAGCAGAACTAAATGAAATTGAAACAAACAAAAAAATACAAAAGATAAACAAAGCAAAAAACTGCTTCTTTGAAAAGATAAATAAACTTGATAGACCATTAGAAAGATTAACCAAGAAAAGAAGAGAGAAAATCCAAATAAGCACAATTAGAAACATCTGGATGTCCTGGCAGAAGTTTGCTGCAGGGCTGGAACCCTAATGGAGAATCTCTGCTAGGACAGTGTGGAAGGGAAATGTGGGCTCAGAGCCACAACACAGAGCTCCCACTGAGGCACTGCCTAGTAAAGCTGTGAGAAGAGGGCCACTGTCCTCCAGACCCCAGAATGGTAGATCCACCAACAGCTTACCCCATGTACCTGGAAAAGCCACGGACATCCAATGCCAGCCCATGAAAGCAGCTAGGAGGGAGACTGTACCCTGCAAAGCCACAAAGGTGGGGCTGCTCAAGGCCATAGGAGCCCACCTCTTGTATCAGCATGGCCTGGATGTGAGACGTGAAGTCAAAGGAGATCATTTTGTAACTTAAAGGTTTAATGATTGCCCTATTGGGTTTTGGACTTGGGTGGAGCCTTTAACTCCTGTGTTTTGGCCAATTTTTCTCCCATTGGAATGAGTGTATTTGCCCAATGCCTGTACCCCCCAGTGTAACTAGAAAGTAACTAACTTGCTTTTGATTTTACAGGCTCATAGGCAGAAGGGACTTGCCTTGTCTCAGATAAAACTTTGAACTTGGACTTTTGAGTTAATGCTGGAATGAATTAAGACTTTGGAGGACTGTTGGGAAGGCATGACTGTGTTTTGAAATGTGAGAACATGAGATTTGGAAGGGGCCAGGGCATAATTCTGTGGTTTGGCTGTGTCCCCACCCAAATCTCATTTTGAATTGTAGTTACCATAATCCCCATGTGTCATGGGAGGGACCCAGTTGGAGGTAATTGAATCATGGGGTGGTTGCCTCCATGCTATTCTCATGATAGTGAGTGAGTTCTCATGGATCTGATGGTTTTATATGGGGCTTTTCCCACCTTTGCTCTGCACTTATCCTTGCTGCTGCCATGTGAAGAAAGACATGTTTGTTTCCCTTTCCATCATGATTGTAAGTTTCCTTAGGCCTCCCCAGCACTGGAGAACTGTGAGTCAATTAAACCTCTTTCCTTTATAAATTGCCCAGTCTCAAGTATGCCTTTATTAGCAGTGTGAGAACGGAATAGTACAATGGTGTTATAATGAAACTCCATAATTGAGACAGTGAGGTCCATTCATATGTAGATTATTTAGGTCTAAATAAAATTCACCCAGCCTGGCTAACACAGTGAAACCCCACCTCTACCAAAAAATACAAAAATTAGCCAAGTGTGGTGGCATGTGCCTATAGTCTCAGCTCCTTGGAAGGCTGAGACATGAGAATTGCTTGAGCCTAAGAGGTGGAGGTTGCAGTGGGCCAAGATTGCACTACTGCACTCCAGCCTGGGTGACAGAGCAAGACCCTGTCATAAATAAATAAATAAATAAATAAATAAATAAATAAATTTTGCCAATTTACACTTAAACAAGGATTTTACACCATAACCAAATGAGATTTATCACAGGAATGCAAGGTTGGCTCAACATAAGGAAATCAATCATTAGGATATACCATATTAATAACCAGAAAAACCCATATGATCATCTCAATTAATGCAAAAAGTGCATTTGACAAAATGCAACATGTTATGATTTAAAAACACACACACACACACACACTTGGCAAATGAGGAGTAAAAGGGAACTTAACCTGATAAAGAGAATCTATGAAAACCCCAGAACTAATATCATATTTAAAGATCAAAGACTGACAGTTTTACTCTTAAAATCAGAAAAAAGACAATGGTTTTCCAGTCTGATATTACTTTATAATTATAAAGCCATGTGTGTTATAATTTAAAATATATTCTATAAAGTCTGGATGTGGTGGCACATGCCTGTCATCCCAGCACTTTGGGAGACTGAAGTGGGAGGATTGCTTGAGGCCAGAGTTTGAGACCAGTTTGGGCAACATAGTGAGACTCTGCCTTTACAAAAAATTACAATATTAGCTGAGTGTTGTGGCATGTACCTGTAGTCCTACCTACTTAAGAGGCTGAGGCAGGAGGATTGAGAGGATCAATCGAGCTCAGGAATTTGAGGCTGCAGTGAGCTATGACTGCACCACTACATCCAGCCTAGGTAATAGAGTGAAATCTTGTATCTAAAAAACAACAACACTTCTTAAAGGATATGCATGGTATAATCCAATTTTCATTCTTTAACACGTATATATGATGCACAGAAATGAGTTTGGAAGGCTGTATACCAAGATGTTGTCAGTGGTGATTGGGATGGTGGCAGTGTTGATGATGTATATAGTTTATATTTGTTTTTTTTTTTAACAACAACTTTATTGAGATGTAACTCAGATGCCATACAGTCCACTCATATTTAAAGTATACAATCCAATGGTTTTTAGCACAATTATGCAAGCATAACCACTATCTAATTCCAGAATATTTTTATCATTCTAAAAAGAAACCTTCTACTCATTAGAAGTCACTCCTCACTTCCTTCCCTTCCAGCCCCCAGCAACCACTAACCATCTCTCTGTTTGTATGAGTTTACTCATTCTGGATACATGCTATGTAAATCATATCATATAATATGTACTTTTTTGTGTGTCTGGCTTCTTTCATGTATAATAATGTTTTCAAGGTCCATCCATATTGTAGCATGTATCAGTACTTTATTCCTTTTAACAGCTAAACAATATCCCATTGTATGGATATACTACATTTTGTGTATGTTTTTATCAGTTGATGGACATTTGTGTTGTTTCTACTTCTTGACTATTATTATTAATGGTGCTATGATCATTCATGTACAAGCTTTTATGTAGACATATATTTTCATTTATCCTGTATATATAGTAGGTATATGTTTAGCATCTTAAGAAATTGCCAAGCAGTTTCCAAAATGATTGCATATTTTATATTTCTATCAGCCATATATGAAATGTATGTATGAAAGTCCTAGTTGCTCTATATCTTCTCCAATATTTGGTTTGATTAGTCTTTTAAATTTTAACCCTTCTAATGGATGTGTCATAGTATCTCATTGTGTTTTAATTTGCATTTGCCTGATGATTAATGATGTTGAGGGTCTTTTCATGGACTTATTGGCTGTTAGCATATCTTCTTTTTTAAAGTGTCTTGCCAAGACTTTCGTTCCTGTTTAAAATTGGGTTTTCATTTTGATACCTGTTTGTAGAAGTTTTTATATATTCTGAACACACATCTTCATGAATATTTTCTGTAGTCTGTGGCTTGCCATTTCATTTTCCAACTTTGAGTCAAGGTCTACTATTAGACTCCAAACACTGGGCAGGCCGAAAGCTTTGTCTTCTGTTCTCCACCCCACTTCCTGTGAAACCATTATAAATGCAATGTCAGCCGGGCACGGTGGCTCAAGCCTGTAATCCCAGCACTTTGGGAGGCTGAGACGGGCGGATCACAAGGTCAGGAGATAGAGACCACCCTGGCTAACACGGTGAAACCCCGTCTCTACTAAAAAATACAAAAAACTAGCCGGGCGAGGTGGCGGGCGCCTGTGGTCCCAGCTACTCCGGAGGCTGAGGCAGGAGAATGGCGTAAAACCGGGAGGCGGAGCTTGCAGTGAGCTGAGATCCGGCCACTGCACTCCAGCCTGGGCAACAGAGCCAGACTCAGTCTCAAAAAAAAATAAAAATTAAAAAAAAAATAAATAAATGCAATGTCAAGATCACCAGAGTTTAGCATATGTTCTTAAGACAAAGGCCTTAGCACATTTCTCACCTCTTAGGAGGTTCCATGTTCACTTTATTTTTAACTTCTGGGAGGCTTTACTTTCTTGGCAGTTCAGTAATGTGTTTGAAAGTTTGTTTGTTTATATTTTATATGGCAGCAGTATTACTTTGAGGGAGAGGATGATAGCTTCCCTTGCAGCTAGCACTGATCATGTGACATAGTTCTGGCCAATAAGAGAAGAGGAAGTCTGCTGGCAATGATCGTTTCCTCTTCCTTCCACTTTTCTGCTTTGAATATAGATGTGAGAACCAGAGATGAAGCACCCATCTTTAATTCATTAGGAAATAACACATTTGCTAAGAATGGCTAAATAGAAAGAAAACAGAAACCATGAACAATGACGACATCATGAGGTGTAAGACCAATCCTGGGTTGCCTAACTTCGAACTTCTTAGTGAAAAGTTATATACTCTAATTTGTCTAAACTACTGTTGGTTGGGTTTTCTGATACTTACAGTCAGATATTAAAGTTATTTTTGGAGATTTAATATTTATATAATCATTCGTCCATCTAATCAATAAGCATATATTAAATACATACCAAGTGCCAGACATTGTTAGCAGGGTTTCTCAGTAGGGGTGGTATTATTATTATTAATTAGCATTTTAAACATTTGTGAGAAAGTTTTTGTAGTGTTACAACTGGAAGCAACTAATATTTAGTGGATTGGTACTGGGAATACAATATTTCTTTTTTTATATATATTTTTTTCTTTTTTTGAGACAGAGTTTCGCTCTTGTTGCCCAAGCTGAAGCGCAATGGTGCAATCTTGGCTCACCACAACCTCTGCTTCCCAGGTTCAAGCAATTATCCTGCCTCAGCCTCTCGAGTAGCTGAGATTACAGGCATGCACCACCACGCCTGGCTAATTTTGTATTTTTAGTAGAGGTAGGGTTTCTCCATGTTGGTCAGACTGGTCCTGAACTCCCGACCTCGGGGGATCTACCCACCTCAGCCTCCCAAAGTGCTAGGATTACAGACGCGAGCCACTGTGCCCGGCCAATACAATATTTCTTAAAATGCATAAGACTGTCCCATGCAGTAAGAATTGCCCTATATCTTGCATGCTTTTCAATGTCCACCAAAGACATATATCCAGCTGAAAAAGGTGTTTTTAATGATCTGAAATTAGAACTTAATTCATTTTGCAAATAAATACCAAGTAGTTTCTTCACATGTTTAATAGATTTAAATTTTCCAGAAATTTTTTTTAAAGAAACAAGGCCTTGCTCTATTGCTCAGGCTGGAGTGCAGTGGCACGATCATAGCTCACTGCATCCTCAAACTCCTAGATTCAAGCAGTCCTCTGACCTCAACCTCAGCCTCCTGAGTAGCTAGGACTACAGGGGTAGTCCTACCATGTAACATGGTAGTAGTAACTACCATGCCCAGATGTTTTTTGTTTTTTTTTAGAGATGGGGTTCTCCCTATGTTGCCCAGGCTGGTCTTGAACTTTGGCTTCAGGAGATCCTCCTTCCTTGGCCTCCTAAAGTGCTGGGATTACAGACACGAGCCACCATGCCCAGCCTCCAGGAATATTTTGTTAGAAATACACCATAAGGTATTCAACATTTAGGAAAATCACATAATCACTAGTAATGCCGCATATGGTTTTAAAGTTTCCAGTATAACACAGCTATATCATACTACATTTATAGCTGTCTCATTTACATTTATTCTATATATTAGTGTAAGCATCTGACTATGTTATTAAGTCTAGAAGTCAAACTTAGATATTTACCTATTGAAATACATACTACTGTATTATAAACAACTTTGCTTTTATTACTCCCTTACATAATTAGGCATTATGTTGCTTTTAAAAATTATGTTCACTTGTAAGTAATATAGTCTATTTAGTTAATGACAGAATTGTAAGCAGGTCTTACAAAATATCTATAATAAGAAGGGAGTTGCATTTGGATAGAGTTAAGAATCATTGGTTTTAATAGTGATTCCTTATTTTTAAGAAATTGTTGGCCAGGCACAGTAACTCATGCCTGTAATCCCAGCAGTTTGGGAGGCCAAGATGGGCAGATCACTTGAGCCTGAGTTCAAGACCAGCCTGGACAACATGGCAAAACTCCATCTCTACTAAAGATACAAAAAATTAGCCAGGCATATTGGCGCACCCCTGTAGTACCCAGGAGGATGAGGTGAGAGGATCAACTAAGCCTGGGAGGTTGAGGCCACAGTGAGCTTTGATCATGCCACTGCACTCCAGTCTGGGTGAGAGTGAGACCTTGTCTCAAAGAAAAAAAAAATTGTTACATAGTATTTAATACTTTTCATTCAAGATGACAAGAAAATGCCTAAAAGCAAAGAAAATCCATGGTTGCTTGGAAAACCTGATCCCCAGCTAGAATTCCCTGCCTATAGATTTTTAATATCTGAGTTTACACTTTATAGCTCTTTGACTCAGATTGCATTTTACTCCGCTGGGCAGCAGAAGTTCCTGCCACTCTCCCAGATCCTGGTGACTACTGGGGAGGGTTGTGAAGTCACCTCCAGTGAATCCATATGGGTCTGCAGCAATTTGATTCTTGCTTCCTCAGAGGAAAAATTTGACTGAGGGGCATAAGGCAGAGTGAGAGACCGAGGTAAGTTTTAGAGCAAGAGTGAAAGTTTATTTGAAGTTTTAGTACAGGAATGAAAGGAAGCAAAGTATACTTGGAAGAGGGCCCAGCAGACCACTTGAGAGATCCAAGTGCCCCGTCTGACCTTTGACTTGGGGTTTTCTACATTGGCATGGTTCTGGGGTTGGCATTTCTTCTTCCTTGATTTTTCCCTTGGAGTGGGCTGTCCATATGCGTGATGGCCTGCCAGCACTTGGGAGGGGCCCCATGTGCAGTGTGTTTACTGAAGTTGTATGCATGCTCACCTGAGGCATTTTTTTCCTTACCAGTTGAGCATTCCTAGAGGAAGGTCATATACCGGTTAAACACTGCCATTTTGCCTCTTAGTGTGCATGTTTGAGCCCATTCGCCCAACTCCTGAGATTTTATCAGAAAGCTACTGATCACCAGCTTTGGGTATTTTCTGTCTATTGGGAGGCTGTCTTTTCCTGGCACCAGCTGCGACCAATTATGTTGGAAAGGCAGTTTAACAACCACCTGAACATCACCTGATGGTCACCTGACATTCCTGGAGGGAGCCCTCTCCTGCCCTGCTCCTGTCTGCCTAACTACCACTCTAAAAACCTAAGAATTTGGATGTATTTCTCCTAAGTTTGACACCATTCCTCTGAAGAGGAGAACACAATTAAGGAGGACTTACTGACTTACGGATGGAGAATGAGTGAAAGAAGAAATGCAACGTGTCTAAGATTATGCAAAAAGCAGTGAATGTTCAGAGGTAGGACCCAAATCTAATTTTCCAGTTCCTGGAGCTAAATTAGGCTTAACCCATTAGTGTATGCTTTATATTTATTTATTTATTTTTGAGACAGAGTCTCAATCTATTGCCCAGGCTGGAGTGCAGTGCCACAATCTCGGCTCACTGCAACCTCTGCCTCCCGGGTTCAAGCAATTCTCTTGCTTCAGCCTTTTTGTATTTTGAATTTTTTTGTATTATTAGTAGAGACGGGGTTTCACCATATTGGCCAGGCTGATTGGAACCCCTGACCTGGGGTGATCCACATGCCTTGGCCTCCCAAAGTGCTGAGATTACAGGCATGAGCCACTGTGCCCAGCCTGTTTTCTATTTTGAGGAAAAAAAAAAAAAAAAGACATGGGAATATCTGTGTGTGGTCAGAAAGACCTCTTTCCTCTTGAAGCTTAATAACTTTTAAAAAGCCGGGCGCGGTGGCTCAAGCCTGTAATCCCAGCACTTTGGGAGGCGAGACGGGCGGATCACGAGGTCAGGAGATCGAGACCATCCTGGCTAACCCGGTGAAACCTCGTCTCTACTAAAAATAAAAAAAAAAATTAGCCGGGCGAGGTGGCAGGCACCTGTAGTCCCAGCTACTCGGGAGGCTGAGGCTGGAGAATGGCATGAACCCGGGAGGCGGAGCTTGCAGTGAGCTGAGATCCGGCCACTGCACTCCAGCCTGGGCGACAGAGCGAGACTCCCTCTCAAAAAAATAAAAATAATAACTTTAAAAAAGTGGCTTACCACAGGCAACAAAAGGAAAAATAGATAAATGGATAAATGGGATTCCATCAAACTAAAAAGCTTCTGTATAACAAAGGAAACAATCAAAAGGGTGAAGAAACAACCTACAGAACGGGGGGAAATATTTGCAAATCATACAAAGAGGTTAATGTCCAAAATATATAAGGAACTTGTACAACTCAATAGTAAGAAAACAAATAACCCAATTTTATTTTATTTTATTTTTATTTTTTGCTGTTCCTCGCAGAGCAGAGCTAATTTTTAGGCAGGGGGCCCAGAGTCAGCCGCAATTTTAAAATGGACAAAAAGCTCGAATAAGCACTTTTCCAAAAAAGATATACAAATGTCCAACAGGTATATGAAAAAATGCTTAATGTCACTAATCATTAGAAAAATGCAAATTAAAATCACAATGATATATCACCTCATGCCTGTTAGAATGGCTATAATAGAAAACACAAGTGTTGGTGAGGATGTGGAGAAAAGAGAACACTTGTACAGTGTTGGTGGAAATGTAAATTAGTACGGCCATTATAGAAAAGAGTATGGAGGTTCCTCAAAAAAATTAAAAATAGAACTAGCATATGATCCAGCAATCCCACTTCTGGGTATATATCCAAAGGATATGAAATTAGTATCTCAGAAAGATATCAGCATGCCCGTGTTTATTGCAGCATTATAAACAATAACCAAGATATAGAATCAACCTAAGTGCCCATCAATGGATGAATAAAGAAAATGTGGTATGTATACAATGGAATGCTATTCAGTCTTAAAAAAGAAAGAAATCTTGTCATGTGACAACATGGATAAACGTGGAGGACATTATGTCAAGTGAAATATGCCAGACATGGAAAGACCATCTGAAAAAGTCAAACTCACAGAAGCAGAGAGTAGAATTAGAATGGTAGTTATCAGGGGCTCATGGTTCCCAGTTGGTTGGGAAAGGTCATGACATAAGACAGGGGGATTGGAGATACAGATGCTACTCAAGAAATACAAATTTTGAGTTAAACCTCAGAAATACATTCAGGAGATCTATTGTATGTCACAGTGACTATTGTTAATAACATATTGAATATTTGAAAATAGCTAAGAGTGTTGGTTTTAAGTGTTCTCAGCACAAAAAAAATAAGTGAAGTAATGCATATGTTAATTAGCTTGATTTAGCCATTCCACAATGTATGCATATATCAAAGCATCATGTTGTACACCATACATATATACAATTTTTAGTCATCAATTTAAAAAAGGAAAGAAAATGTAGCTCACATTTCTCCCATTGAATCTTCTTTTTTTCTAAGTACAGTCATCCCTTGGTATCCTCAGGGGATTTGTTCCAGTACCCCCGAGGATACCAAAATCCATGGATGCTCGAGTCCCTGATATGAAGTGATGTAGTATTTGCTTATTATCTGAGCACATCCTCCTATACACTTTAAATCATCTCTAGATTACTTATAATACCAACACAACATGAATGCTATGTGAAGCACTGTTATATTGCACTCTTTTAAATTCGTATTCTTTTTATTGTTGTCTTGTTATTTTTAATTTTTTTCCAAATATTTTATAACTGAGACTGGTTAAATCCATGGATGGTGAACCACAGATACAACAAAGAACCAACTATAATTTCACTTGTATAAGTTCCTTCGAGCTTCACAAAAATCCCATTATTTCATTTATAAGTGAGGAGAATGAAGGGAAGAAAATTTCAAAGGTCACAGAATAATTAATTGACAAGGTAGAAGCTCAGTTTCCTGAACTTCTAGCCAAGCTTCTTTGATATAGTAAAGTATTTATAAAGGAGTCAATGTTCACCTCTTATTAATATTATGGGTTTAAAATGTTTTCATTATCTAATTATACTTGGTCTCCTATGATTTTGTTACCACTCCCTACTCATGCAACATCATGCTCTCTTACTGGATACCTGATGGTTTCTTCCCTCTTATACTGGGATCTTTCCATTTGGCTCTACCAGACAAATTTCATTTAAGCAAATTATTAGAATCAGATGAGAAATTTTAAAGGCAATGTGACACTTTTTGCCTAAGACTTGGGCAAATGTCTGAAACTCTCTATACTCCAGTTCATTTTAACTTCATATCTGATTGTTTGCTCTTTATAAATACTCACAACAGTTATAATATCCCAGGTATTAACTAAGCCTGTAAAACTGCCTGTGATTTTAGGTGGAGGATTAAGGGGAAGAGACAGAGCTGATTTTACCGGGGATCCAACAGAACTCTGATGATATGGACTGCTTCCTGTTTTGCCTGTGAAGATTGTCCAGAGCTAAAGTAAGAAAACGTGGAGAATATGGAGATAAAATATGAGACAAAAGGTAGAAAATAGACAAAAGGAAAATAATATATGTATTACACATTTTGTAATTAAGAGTGTAAAGGATTAGCTGGATGTAGTGGTGTGGGACTGTAGCCTTAGCTACTTGGCAGGCTGAGGTGGGAGAATTATTTATAAGCCCAAGAGATGGAGACTGCAGTGAACTGTGATTATGCCACTGTGCTTTAGCCTGGGCAGCAGAGTAGGACCTTGTCTCTAAATTAAATTAAAGAATGTAAAGGGGAGCCAGGCAACGTGACACACATCTGTAATCTCAGCTACTTGGGAGGCTGAGGTGGGAGGATTGCTTGAGACCAGCAGTTTGAGGTCAGCCTGGGCAACATAGTGAGACCCCATCTCTACAAAAAAGAAAAAGAAAGAATGTGAAGGAGAATGCTCAGGTGATATTGCTATGAACTACACCGTTACTATATCAAACAGAGTAATTTTAGCTGTAAATGACAGAGATCTTAATCAATGGTGACTTAACCATTAGGAAAGTTCTTCCTCAACGGACAGCAATCTGGAGATAGGTGACCCCAGTTTGCTGGGGAGCTCATGACATAGCAAGGGCCCACACTTTTCCCACCTGTTTAGTGGACCATCCTCTGCATGTCAACCAAGTTTCCCATTTTGATCATAAGGTGGCTACTGGAGCTCCCAGCATAAATTTCTCACACATCAGCTCCTATCAATACCTAAGTAGGAAGGAAGTGGATATGGGTAAAGAGAGACTTTTCTTTTTCTATGCCTTTCTCTTAACTGAGAGGACAGTCTTTTTCTAAACTACTCAACAGAACAGAACTTGGTAGCATGCCCCTAGACTAATTACAAAGAGAAATGGGATTGCAATGTTGTAAACCAATCCTAATTCATGTCTGAGAATTAGACATACTACTACGAGAGAAGGTAGACTGGCCAATGGGTAGGCAAGTATCAGAGTCAGTCACACAAATACACACACACATACACACACACACACACACACACACACACACATACACAGAAACAATGAACTATCAGAATCAATAAGGGATTTGGGCAAGGTTGACAGACACAAGACTATATTAAAAAACTGATTGCCTTTAGCCTCAATAACCAAATAAGAGCATTTTATAAATTATGCCATTCATTTTTGCAACAAAAATAAAGTATCTTAAATTAACCCAGCTATTTTGTTAACATTAGCCAATTGACCAAGAATACACAAGACATCTATGGAGGAAATTTTAAGACTTTTATAAAGGGCATAGATATGAATTTAGTACATGAAAAGACCATACTCTCAAACACAATATTTTAAACATCTGATTACACTAACATAAAAATCTATTAATTAGTATATTTAAAGCAATTGATTAAAGTTCCAGCTAGATTTAGTGAGGAAATTTACACTCTAGAATTTATATGCCAACTAATTTTGTAGACTAAGTTGCCATTTTAAATGTAGACTCCTACATTGTAACATTAAAACATAAACAGTAGTAATAAGGAGCAGGATGGTGTTTATATGAATAAGGAATTGAAAAGAGAAGCAGAACTTCTATTCATAGAATAATGGATTTACTATAGTGTTAGGCTTTAGGCAATTATGGGAGCTGGCAGAAGAGTCTATATAAGCTTTTGCATCTGCATCTAGTGTTGACCTCAAGTGTTTATAGTTCAGACAGACTAGCAGATGGGAAGGAAAGCTAGCTGTGGCTGAGAGGATGGGCAAACTGGAACCAGTGAAGACAAACTGGAGCTGGAACTGGAACCCACAAGACAAAGCAGAACCAGTGTGTGTCTCTTGCCACTTCCAACATCAGTGCTATGAGTGATCAGTAGGAGAAGCTGGGACCTTTCACCATGGAACTGTCCACACACTTGGGGCAGAAACTGGAGAATCTGGCAGAGATTTGACAGGAGCTGGAGGAGCTGGATGTCTCAGTTGATTCAATAAGATAAGCCAGCAGATCAGTAACAATGCATGCAAGATGTTGCTGTACCTGCCACTTTTCAAGGACCTTTAGAGCAGAGAGATGATAGATGATAGATGATAGATAGATAGATAGATAGATAGATAGATAGATAGATAGATAGATAGATAGATAGCTGCCCCTTCACTTACCACTTTTCAAGTATCACACAAAATGCCTCCTGTGGCCAACACAAACTGAGGACCATATGGAAAAAATAATTATAGGAAATGTGATTCCAGTAAAACTAATCTGACACAGTGCAAAGCTATCACAATATTATATTGTTGGTTTGGCTCAAGAACAAACATAGACGAAAAAGAACAGAAGTGAGTGCCAGGGACATGTTTATACAGGAACTTAATAGACACTAAAGGAAAACTAGCTATATTCACACAAAGACTGGATCTTTATATAACATAATAAAAAAATGGACTCCAGATAGATTTAAGAAGAAATATGCTGTAATTCCAGCACTTTGGGAGGCTGAGGTGGGTGGATCACAAGTTCAGGAGTTCAATATCAGCCTAGCCAAGAAGGTGAAACCCCATCTCTACTAAAAATACAAAAAATTAGCCTGGTGTGGTGGTGGGTGCCTGTAATCCCAGCTACTCAGGAGGCTGAGGCAGAGAATTGCTTGAACCTGGGAGGCAGAGGTTGCAGTGAGCTGAGATCGCACCACTGCACTCCAGCATGGGCAACAGAGCAAAACTGCGTCTCAAATAAATAAATAAATAAATAAATAAATAAATAAATAAATATGAATGTTATAACTATAAATTAATAAAACAAAATAAAATATAGAACATTTTTGTGACTTAGGAGTAGAGAAGCGTTACTTATACAAAACTTCAGAAGCACAAGCCATAACAAAAGGAAAAAAAGTAAAGTAATTTGATTACATCTAAATTGAGGCTTTCTATTGAACGAAGAATACTTTGGACAAAATTGGGTAGTTAGGGCTGGGTGCGATGGTGGACACCTATAATCCCAGCACTTTGGAAGGCTGAGGCAGGAGGATAGCTTGAGGCCAGGAATTTGAGACCAGTTTGGGCAACATAGTGAGACTTCATCTCTATTAAATTGAAAAATAAATATTTTTTTAAATAAAAATTTTTGAATGTACAAATAAAATCACAGTTGAGCAAAGGAATACAAAAAAAAAAAAAAACCACTCACCACTCAAGTGTATTAGCTGGATGCATGCATATTTATACCTGCCCCCATTGTGTAAAAGCAGCCCTACTGCCTCCTAAAGAACAGGGTCCATGACCCCTGCCAAGACGATAACTTCTCTTCTTGCCTGCCAGTCCCTGGACACAAGGAGCATGATGGCAGTTGTTGTCTACATTTGCTGGATCCCCTAGCAAAACCATACCTCCTTTGGTAACCAGGACCTCTAACCTTTCAGAACCTAGAGTTGTGGGGAGAGAAAGTTCAAGTCTCCACTAAGTCTTTAGGAGAGATAGTAAGTGGGGTCACTCCTGCTTCTATCCTTTAGTTCTCGGACCCCTGATTTTTCTTACTGGAGATACAGTATCATGTAAAATTGTTTTGATTCAGTCTCCTGGGAGATGGAAGCCAATCTCTCCTGATGCCCAGTAGCTGGAGCTCTTTCTGGAGAATGAAACCCTTTTTTGGTAAAGTATTGTCTCTAAGCTAGCATTTCAACTGTGTCTTGGGCATGACATTTCAATGCTCTCCCAGGCTGCCAGCTTCTGAGTGGTGTGGTATGTGATGTGACCAGTGGATCCAATTGTCACAGGCTCACTCCTATACCTCCTTTGCAGTAAAGTGAACTCTCTGGTCTGACAGTGTCAGGAAAGGATCCTTTCCTAAGGAGAAAACGTTTCACACGTTCTTGGATGGTGATGGTAGCTGAGGCTGTGCATGCAGGAAAAGTAAACCCACTCCCAAAACGTGTGTTTATTCTTATTAGAACAAGCCTCTGGCCTTTCCAAGTTCGAAGGGGCTTGTAGTAGTTAACTTACCACTAAATTGTCTCCTTGAGAAACTATAAATCAGGTGCTCAGCATCAGTGTCTGCCCCTGGCAAGTTGGACATTTGATGCTGGCAACAGCTAAATTCACCTTGGTAAGTGGGAACCCATGCTCTCTGGCCCATACATAACATCTGTCTCTCCTACCATGCCTATTTCATTCATCAACCCATTGTGCCCGCACTGGGGTAGCTGATGACAGAAACTGGTGGAGTAATGCTGTTTACTTGGCTGTTTAGATCGATCTCCACGGTTAATGCTCTTTGGTGGGCATCAATATGTGACACAAAGACTTTCTCACTTCATTCCTACTTCCATTTGTTCAACCACTTGCTTATCTCATTCCTTCAATCTTACTCTTTCATGCGCTCCTGCCCGTGAGTCTGGATTTATTGTTACATCAAGCCACTACTCCTTTTACACAAAGTGGATCAACAGGTGAATCACTCCAAACTACCTGTTAGGAGGATTGTCCCTGTCCCTCATTATAGTCTTTTAAAACCTCTTCGGAGTGAGACTACAGTTCAGTTGTTTCCATTTTTAAGAACCACATACTAACAACTCTTCCGTTTCTAAATCAAGCTTTGGATTTTGGTTCTTCCATTAGCTGGTCATGAGAGATTCCCAACATGACCATAGCGAGATGAGAGACTGGTCCTAGTATGCAGTGGTGAAATTCATGGGGGTCTGGCCTACGTGCTTATGCTGCTTGTTTTTTGCTAGTCCTTCTTATGCTTGGAGCTCATGCTTATCTTTAGACAACTGCTGTGGCGCTTAAGCAACCTTATGATTTGGAGGTTCTGTGTGAATCAAGCTCATGATGGGCATTTCTTGGAGGTATGGCCATTGGTGTCTCCTGGTCAGGCATTTTTGTGAATTCTGTGAATGCCTGGCAGTATCCCAGGAGTTTTGTTTTGGTTTTTTCAAGTACATAATTCTTTTTGCTTCAGAATCTCAGAATCTGGCACTGTTATTCTCCTGTTGGGGCTTACTGTAGCCCCACTGCCACTTTGTATCTTTTCTTGTTACTGGTATTTCTAATAGCATAGTATCTGCAGGGTCTTGTGGTCCAAGTAGTAGAGCTGCTAGTCCTACACCTTGGATTTGGTACATAACTCTTTTCTGCACTAGGACCTTCTTAAAGATGGCAATATTTCTTTCTTTTCTTTTTTTTTTTTTTTTTTTTTGACAGGGTCTTGCTCTGTTGCCCAGGCTGGAGTGCAATGGTGGGATCACAGCTCAGTGCAGCCTCAACCATCCAGGCTCAAGTGATCCTCCTACCTCAGCCTCCTGAGTAGCTGGGACTACAGGCTCATGCCATCACACCAGCTGATCTTTTTTATTTTTTGTACAACCAAGGTTTTGCAATGTTGCTCAGGCTAAAGGTGGCAATATTTCTTATCAGTTGGTGCAGGGGCTAAAGAAGTATTCCCTAGTGTGGAATAGGCTATCTCCAGAATTGAGGGCAATGTATTATGCATACAGTTTCCTTCTTTGTAGTGGGAGGTACAAGATGTAATGATGTCTTTTACTTTGAAATATGTGCCCATATATATTAATACTTCTGACTATGGGACTCTTAAAATTTGCTTACATGTCAGCCCCTGGTTCTCTACAGGCTTTATCTCATATCCTATGGAGCACATGTGTCTTACTAAGTCCTCTAATGCACTAGCCATTTTTTATTCATTAGCTCCAATTAACATAATATCACTGATGTAGTAGGTCATTGTGAAGTTTTATGGGGTGTCCAGATGGTCCAGATCTCTTTGGACTGTATTATTACAGAAAGCAGAAGAATTAGCATAGCTTTGGGACAAAACCATAAATATGTCTTGTTACCCATCCCATGAGAATGCAAACTCGTTCTGATCAGAATATAGAAGAAAGTTTCTGCCAAGTTAGTAGCTATGTACCATGTACCTGAAACCATGTTCATCTCCTCTAGCAAAGATATTAATTATATCTAGTCCTGTGGCTGAAATTAGAGAAACAACTTATTTAAGTTTGCAGTAAACTGACATTTTCCAGGAGCAATCTGGTTTCTTCTGGGGCCAAATTGGCGAATTAAATGGAAATATGAGAGCATCTATCATCTCTGCATCCTTAAAAGCAGTACTAATTTCTGCCCTCTACCAACCTGGGGTGGTAATGTTGTTTTTGGTCCTTTGATGATATCTTAGTTCATTTGTGCTACTACAACAAAATACCACAGATTGGCTAATTTTTAAAGAACAGAAATTTATTTTCTAGCAGCTCCAGAGGCTGGGAAGCCTAGGATTAAGGTGCCGGAAAGTTTGATGTTGTCCAGGGCCTGTTCCCTGTTTCCAGGCTAGCACTTTGTTGTTGCATCCTCATATGGTGGAGGAGATGGAAGGGAATAAACCTGCTCCCCCAAGTCCTTTTATAAGGTCCTAATCTTATCCAGGATGGCTCTGCCCTCATAATTTAATCACCTCCAAAAGGCCCTCCATCTGGCAGATCACTTGAGGTCAGGAGTTCAAGACCAGCCTGGACAACATGTCGAAAACTCATCTTTACTAAAAATATAAAAATTAGCCAGGCATGGTGGCACGTGCCTGTAATCCCAACTACTCAGGAGGCTGAGGCAGGAGAATTGCTTGAACCCAGAAGGTAGAGGTTGTAGTGAGCCGAGATCACACCACTGCACTCCAGGCTGGGCAACAGAGCAAGTCTCTGTCTCAAAAATCAAAACAAAACAAAATACCTCCCCTTAGTACTATCACATTAACCATAAAGTTTCAACACATGAATTCCGGGGGGCACATTTAGACCATCTCAGATGGGATTGAGTAGATGATGGGGTATTTTTAGAGGCTTCCACTTGGCATTTCCCACTATGAGATCCCTTAATCTACAGGCCAAAGACCCAAAGTTAGGGTTGTCCCAAGTACTACATAGGGCAATCCCAATTATACTTTTGTGAACCAGAGGAATGACAGCTAGTTGGGAAAACAAACCCAATAGGCCCACTATAAGCAAGACTTTGGTCATAACACTGTAAGGCCTCATTCTAACAGGGAGACCATGATGTTACCTTGGGTCTCTGGATCTGTTATAACCTCAGACCTTTGCATCCCACAGTGTCCAAAATATTTGGGATACCTAAGTAAGTGGGCATTTGTCCCTTTAGAGAAAGATTAGCAGGTATTATTAACATGGATATTTGGCTGGGTGTGGTAGCTCACGCTTGTAATCCCAGCACTTTGGGAGGCCGAGGCGGGCAGATCACCTGAGGTCAGGAGTTCGAGACCAGCCTGACCAACATGGAGAACCCCCGTCTCTACTAAAAATACAAAATTAGCCGGGTGTGGTGGTGCATGCCTGTAATCCCAGCTACTCAGGAGGCTGAGGCAGGAGAATCACTTGAACCTGGGAGGTGGAGGTTGGCCGAGATGGCGCCATTGCACTCCAGCCTTGGCAACAAGAGAAAAACTCCATCTCAAAAAACAAAGAAACAAACAAACAAAAATGTATATTTGGCATTAGGTTAGGGTCTATCTTCCTGGAAACCTGGCTCTTTCTTCAGTCAATGGGTTCTGTAGCTGAAAACGAACTTAGATCCAGGAGCTAAATTGCTCTCAATTTAGTGGTCACCCATATTCAATTTCCTCTGATAGTACAAGCTGAGTTATACTCTTATAGCCCATATATTTTGCCCCTATGAATACTGTATTACAGCCATCTCCTTTACTCTCTGCAGGTCAGGCCCTCTTGGTTATAACCCTGTGATTCTGCTACTCATTTAGATAATTATGTCAACCTGGCTTCTGGCAGTTCCTACCATTACACACCCTCTATTGTTTTGGAATCCTAACATCCCCATTGCTTTTATTGAGCCTACTCTGTAATGGCCTCTCCTACTATTAACCCTGTCTAATAAAGAAGTCCCAGCACTAAACATTTTAGTGATGCTGGTACCCCTCTCACCAGTGCATTATTGTGGCCTTGACAATGGTGTGCTCAATAGTCCTTCTCATGGTACATAATCATCTGGTGAGTCTTTCAGCATTACATAGATATGTAATGCCCATTTCAGCATGCCCATTCCCCTGAGCTTTTAATCCTTTCCTCCACTGCCTACCATAGCAATTCTGGCATTTCAGCTTTAGTAGAGGTTATCATTTTCTGCATGCTTCTAGGATCTATACTAGTAGTGAGTTGCTACCGTCTCCTCAGATCCTTGACAGAGTATTGAATCTTACATTTTTGGAGAGTGCCCCAAATAAATAAAGTCTCTCCTATCCAATATATTGTTCCAGATTGCTTAATGGTGCACCCTCAGAATCCAGTGCCAATAATGCCAACCAATACATTCTGTTTAGGTCTTGCAATTCCTTTGGGTAGAGCTTCTTTCCATCCTTATCAAACCCAGCAAGTCTGAAGCTGCGTTATGTTGGAACTTAACCCTAGTTATAGATCTAGTGGCCAGGAAGGGAAGTGGGAGCAAATCAGGAGGCAGGCACATGTGGCTACAGGAAAAGGCCTCTCCATTGTCTTCAAGCAAGAAGGATGTGCTAACTCTTGGAGAGGGATGGTCACTTCTGCAGACCAGGAGAATTCAAAGAAGCCTAGGGGTTCAAAATCTTAAATGACATTCACCCAAATTTCCCCAGTTTAAGGGACAGTGTCCTGTTTTTCCTAATCTTGGCCCTAATCTTGGCATAACAGAATTGCTTTAATTCTGCATTTACTCTCTTCCCATTATTATTACTAATTAAGAAAGAAGCCCTCTCTGTCTGTATGTGAACAAGTGTACACACATGCATGTACATCCAATGAAGTGCATGTGAATTTAAAGAAATCTCTAGAAGAAAATATCAAACTTTTAATACTGGTTAAATACATGGAGGGGAGTACAATGAAAAGCTCTGGAGAAAGAAATTTGCACAATTTTCTATACATTCTTCCATGTCTAAATATTTTTGCAAATATTTGTTTAACATTTTAAAGTATTAGGAAAAGTAAAAGGATCAATCAATGTAGGGGAAGAGAACTGGAAGAGGGAAGAAAACTTTAGCAATGTTCTTTATTCTCTCCTAAGAAGTTTGACCTTACTTCACCCAACCCAAGAGAAGAGAATGAATGGGTGATAGGCATTGAGAGCTTGTATGATGAGTCATTTCCTTGCCCCTGGAGAAGGTGGGAATGAGGAGAAAGGGGCTTACTGTCCCTAGTCAGCTATACTCTTTCATTCCTCCTTCAGAAGGGGCCCAAGGGCTTAGGGATTGCAGCTCTGATCCAGGGACCATGAGAACCACATGAGAGGCATATGAACCTGGGTGCATTACAGAAGGATGATTCAACTAGGGACAGTTGTGAGCCGCACCACAGGAGGAGGTGTATCTGGGCAGAAACAGCTCTTCACAGCTTTTTGGAACATTGGCATGGTAGGAAAGCGCAAAATAATCTATATAAATAAAATTAAGTTTCTGTCTGTTAAAACAATTGATTAGACAGATTCTCAATACATTTGACAAAGGTACTTAGAATCACATATTGGTTTTCTGTAGCTACTATAATAACAAATTACCACAAACCTGGTGGTTTCAAGCAACAGGAATTTATTCTCTCACAGTTCTGGAGGTCAGAACTCCAAAATCAGATTCACAAGGCAGAAATCAGGGTGTTGGCAGGACCATGCTCCCCTGAAGGCTCTAGGGGCCTTGACTCTTCCAGTTTCTGGTGGCTGGCAGTATTCCTTGACTTGTGGCCATGTCACCCCAATTCTCCTCTGACTTCACATCATCTCTCTGTGTGGATAAAACTTCTCTCCCCCTCCCTCCCTCCTATAAAGGCCCATGAGATTCCATTTAAGGTCTACCCTAAATGTAATTTGAATAATCTCCCCATCCCAAGATCCTTAACTTAATCAAATCTACAGAAACTCTTTATCCTTATAAATTAACACTTACAGGTCCCAGAGGCTACAACCTGACATGCTTGGGAGCCATTCAGCCTACTGCAGATGGACTGATTTAAAACATGCAACACACATGAAGTTAACGTTGGGAATTCTGGTTTTTCAAAGAGCAGTCTGCTTCTAGAGAACCCAAAATTGAGAAACAATAGCAGTTTCATGTATCTGTCAGTCAGAAGAGAGCTATGGTATGTATTAAGACACCAATTAGAGAAGATAACTGGTGGCTTCAAAGTCGAGCTCTGCCTCCCCAACTCAACCTAGTGAGTAGAATTTCTACATATGATTCTTACCCTGACTAAAGGCATAAGAGTCGACACTGATGTATAGGCTTCAGTTCACAGGCAGGCTGCTTCTCACATGAGCAACTCCCTATAGCTGACTTCTCAGTAATAAGTAGGGATTTATTTGTGTAAGCATGTAGAATCCAAGTAGGAAGTCAAATTGTAGTAATAATACTAGCTACCATTTACTGAGCATTTATTATATCCCTTGTAATGTGCTAATTGCCTCTCATGTATTGTCTTATTTAATTTCAAAGCAAACTTTTGAGGTAGCTTGACTCACTAGGCTCTTTGATTATATCCACCACAATCAAACAAGATTAATTGAAAGGCTTCTAGGCTGGCTCACAAATCAGGAGAGCTGCAAAAACAGAGTTGGTAAGGACAGAAATAACAGCAGTTCAAGTGTGAAGAACTCAGTCACAGCTCTTGGTGATTTTCTCAGTTCATGGCACTATCATTGATAACTATCTAAATGACCTTTCCCCTCTGTGGGTTTCCACTCAGAGTTTGAATTCCAAGCAGAGGTAATCTCACCCTGGTGGGACAAAGCCACAATCATTGGCTTTGCCTGGGACAAATGCCCATCCTGGGCCAGCAGAGCAGGTTCAGACATGAAAAAAGAGTGAGGAGTTGGGTGCAGTGGCTCAAGCCTATAGTCCTAGCACTTTGGGAGGCCAAGGCGAGCGGATCACCTGAGGTCAAGGGTTCGAGAACAGCCTGGCCAACATGGCGAAACCCCATCTTTACTAAAAACACAAAAATTAGCCCGATGTGGTGGCACATGCCTGTAATCCCAGCTATTTGGGAGGCTGAGACAGGAGAATCACTGCAACCTGGGAGGCAGAGGTTGTAGTGAGCCTAGATCATGCCACTGCACTCCAGCCTGGGTGACAGAGCGAGACTCTGACTCAAAAAAAAAAGTATGTGTCTCAAACACTATTTTGCAAGCGTGAAAGAAGGAAGAGATAGAATTGTGATGTTAAGTTCCCCAAGTCACTAAGCAAGCTGATAGTGAAACTATAATATATCTTTCAGTCTGTGACCTTTGGAACTCTCTGATAAGATGCAGACTACTTTAGCTATGTAGTAGACAGCTAATGTTTTTGCTAGGCCAGTACTGTGGATTAAATTGTGTCCTCCCAAAATTCACTTGTTGAAACTCTAACCCCCCAATGTAATGGTATATGGAGATAAGGCCCTTGGGAGATAATTAGGTTTAGATAAGGTCATCAGAGTAGAGTCTTCTTGATGGGATTAATGCCCTTATAAAAAGAAGAAAAAGTTACCGGAGCGCTTTCTCTGCCACGTGAGGACACAGCGAGATGACAGTTTTCTATAAGTCAAGAGTGCGTCCCCACCAGAACTCATCCATGCCAGCGCCCTGATCTTGGTCTTCCAACCTCCAGAACTGTGAAAAGGGTCTCTGTTGTTTAAACCACCAGTCTATAGTATTTTGTTATAGTTGGTGCCCAAGCCAACTAAGACAACCAGCATTCTTATCCCTTATTTTGGAAGCAGCTTTCCAATTCTAGGAAGTCTTTTTTTTTTTTTTTTTTTTTTGAGACAGAGTCTCGCTCTGTCACCCAGGCTGGAGTGCACAGTGGCACGATCTCAGCTCATTGGAACCTTCGCCTCCCAGGTTCAAGTGATCCTCCTCCCTCAGCCTCTCCAGTAGCTGAGATTACAGGTGCCCACCACCGTGCCCAGCTAATTTCTGTATTCTTAGTAAAGACGAGGTTTGACCATTTTGGGCAGGCTGGTCTGGAACTCCTGATCTCAGATGATCCCCCCATCTAGGCAGTCTTAATAAGAAAATCAAGGCCGGGTATGGTGGCTCACGCCTGTAATACCAGCACTTTGGGAGGCCGAGGCAGGCAGATCACGAGGTCAGGAATTCGAGACCAACCTGGCCAATATAGTGAAACCCTGTCTCTACTAAAAATACAAAAATTAGCCGGGCATGGTGGTGTGCACCTGTAATCCCAGCTACTCAGGAGGCTGAGGCAGGAGAATGGTGTGAACCCAGGAGGCGGAGCTTGCAGTGAGCCGAGGTCGCACCACTGCACTCCAGCCTGGGTGACAGAACGAGACTTTGTCTCAAAAAAAAAAAAAAAAAAAAAAAAAGTCAGGCACAGGGCCCTCTACCAAACCAAGTCAATTAGACTCTCCAGGGAGAATGACAGAGAGACTCTGGGTGGGTGAAATGGGGTTATTTCCATGACATGACCTAAGGAAAGACTTAATGTATATTTCTGACTAAGATTCGGTAGCTTCCTGTTCCTCTTTCTTCCCAAGACCTGGCTCATCAGTGTTTCCTTCAATTCTGTGAGCTATAAAGCGTCCTTCCAATAAATTCCTTTTTCCATCTAGGTGAGTCAGAGCTTCTTTCAGTTTCTTGCAGAACTGATTCAGAAATGGTACCTGGGAGTGAGCACTGCAAGCAACAGAACTTTGCTGTGGAAATAGCAGAATTAGGTGCAAGGCAATGAGAATTCTCCAATTTAGTTTAGAAAGCTGAAGCCAGTTATTTTTATTGAACTTCCCAATTCATATATTCGCCAATAAATTTCCATTTTTGCCCAATCTAGTCCTGATTAATATAAGCTACTTATGCAAAATACAAGGACTTATGCTAGTAAGGTGTTTCTCTTCTTGTGGTTATTTGGTGAATTGATGTGGGCTGCCATTGTGTATCTGCCTGGTAGCACTTTTTTTAACCCATTAGAGTAGCCTCAATGCACATCAATACCTGGCCCCAAACCAAGCCTTTGGCTTTTATAACCCTCAAACTAATAAATGAGAACTGGAAATTTAGGTGCATAGAGAAGTACCCAGCCACACTCCCCTTCTAAGATTATTGTATTAGAAAGAGCTTATGGAAAGCAAAAAGGTAGAGCACAGCAGGCGAGCATAATAATAATGATGACCACCATTTGTTAAACCCTTACTGTGTGCCAGACATTGGACTATTATGTCACTTAATCCTGGAAGAGCAATACTATTATGTTTTGTTTTATTTTGTATCTAAGGTTGAGCTGCAGAGGCTCAGAGCTGAATTGATTCAATCAGTCATTCTTTTCCGTTACGGGCATGATATAATCATCTGTCTAGACATGACCCCCATTTTTTCTTATCTTCTTTATCCTTCATCCCCAAGTGTATCTAATGTGTGTCCTTCCAATCTACTTTCCATAGACTTACAGATCCGTAAAAATATGTAGTATAGTGTCTGCTTTTAAACTGTATATAAATGAATCATACTGTATGTCTCACTCTGCAATTTGCTTTTTTTATTCAGCATTATGTTTCTGAGATTCATCCACGTTGATATATATAGAGAGAGCTAGTTCATCTGTTTAAACTGCTCCATTGTATATGATCATATCAATATACTGTACCTTACTTAGGTATTTTCTCCTGACAGATATCTAGACTGTTTCTAATTCTTTCCTAATACAAAAAAAAAAAAAATACTTCAATGAATAATCTTGCACACATCCCTCCAGGCATTGTGCAAGAGTCTCTCTAAGATTTACCTAGAAGTAGAATTGCCTTAGGCTATATATATTTTCAGTTTTAGGATATCTTGCCAAATTACTTTTCAAAGTAGCTTTACTAATTTACACTCCCACCAACAGTATATGAGAGTTCTTGAGAGAGATACTATTTAGTATCTCTATTTTGCAGGTGAGGAAACTGAGGAAACACAAAAAATGTCCAAAGTAAAACACTGTATCTATCTGAACCATGTCTATCTAGCTCCAGAACTACACTATTCAATGTCACGATAAGATATATCCTAATTAACATAAGAAATACATTCAGCTGCAAGTGACAGAACCATCTACCAGTAGCTAAAGCAGTATAGGCATTTACTATCTCACTTAACACCATGGACTGAAGTGAGGTAGTTCCAGAGCAAGTCAGTAGCTCAGCTATGGCAACACAGGTACTCTTCAGTTTTTTTATTCTGCCAACCTGTAGCTGTTTTCACCCTTATCTTATCTCTTCTCAGTCCTAGGATGTCTGACATTGTTCTGACATTGTGTTTGAGTTCAAAGCAGAAAGAAAAGGGTTGGGGGTGGTGGTGCATGCAGCAGTGGCACCATGAAGCTCTTTGCTTGTTCTTCTCCTTTTTATTGGAAAGAAAAATGCCTTCCTTGAATCTTTACTCATCTAAGCCTACTTCCTTTATTTGTCTCATTGGTTAGAATTTGGTCAGATCCCACTACTGAAAGAATTTCAGGTAAAGTGAAATGAGATATCATGCATGCTTTAGATAACCATGACTCAGCTACTGGGACTACAGGAAGGATCTGCTTTCCTGGATCTAAAGTCATCTTCAAGACTAAAACCTGTTCTGTTAGCAAGAAAGAAAGGAAACAACTCTTGGATATTGACATGGCTTTTCTTCCAACTTGGTATCTTCCTAGATTTCTTTGCTGACATCCTCATCCCACTGAGATGTTAAATTCTTGCTTGGTCCTGGTCCTCTTCTCTTTCCAAGATATTTAAAAGAAGGCCAACAGATGGCCAACAGGCCAAATTTGAGTTTTTAACCCCTGCTGTATGCTCCCTAGGCTGATAGTATCCATTTTTATAGTTTTAATTACCATTTACATATTGATGACTCCTAAATTTGTATCTCCAGCTTCCTCCTCTGCCTTGAGCTTCAGATCCATATGTACCATTGCCTACTTGGATATTCCTAAGACACATCAAAGTCAACGTATCCCAAACTGAGTTTTTCACCTCCCACCCAAACTTGCTCTTTCTTCTTTGGTGACTCCTATCTCAGTGAATACCACCCCCTTCCACTCAGTTACCCAAGTTAGAGACCTGCAAGATATCTTGATATTTTCACTCACTTCCCACATAATAACTCTCACATTTATCTGCTTTTCTTCATCTCCATTGCAACCCTGACCTAAAATTTTGTGATTCAAGTGTTTGTAGTGTGGACCAGCAGCACAGCACCTGGAAGCTTGTTAAAAATGCAGAATCCCAGGCTCTACCTGAGATCCACTAAATCAGAAATCTGCATTTTAACAAGGTCCCCAGGCAAAATTCTTTAAAATTTGAGAACATCTCTTCTCGTCTTTTGACATAGTTTACTATGTCAAAGTAAATCTCTGGCCCCCTAAAACTTTTCCTTTACACTGCAAACCTCATAAGTCACCTCCCTCATTAAAGTCCATAACTAGCTCCCCATTGCTTTAGAGACAGAATGCAAAAGCCTACAGAGTACAAAGCCCTGTGGAAGTTCCCCCGCTGCCTAGTCTCCAGCCCCATTCTGCCTTCCCTTGTGGATGCCAGCCACATTAGTCTCTTTCCAATTCCTGTGCCAGGCTATATTTTTTCCAACTTGGGGCCTTTTTGCCTGCTGCCCACCCCTATACCCAGCATGATCGCAACTGCCCTGGCACATAGCTAACTCCTACTCTTTTGCTTCCTCAAAAAAAGCCCCTTCTCTCACAGCCCAACTGACATTAGCAACTCTCCTGTTAAGCTCTCTTTGCACATCATGCTCCTTTAAACATTTATCACAGTTGTATTTAAATAATGAAGTGTGTGTTTCATCATTCAATGTCAGTCTTCCCAATTGAACTGAAGTTATACAAACAACTGTATCGGCTCTGTGCATTGTTATATCCTTTCAGCGCCTAGCACAGTGCTGGATGGACATTAGGCTGTTCAATCAGTACCTGTTGACTTAATGAATATGAATGAATAATCGTTCCCTGGGATTTGTCTTGGCTCAGGGTGGCCCCACTTTCTTAGTTCAACTGGAATTGAGAATCAGAAAAAGACCTCAGAGGGCCAAGGAGGTATAAATTGACCACCAGCAGCTAATCAGGGATGAAAATGTCCAATTCTGACTGATGGACCCCATGCACGTGCTGAAAGGAAAACAGAAGCAGCCCGCCTGAGGGTGATGGTAAACATTTTGTTCCCCAGCCAGTGCCCTCCTCCTCAATACGCTCCCAAACTGACCTTTAGAAGCACTTTTGTATTGTGGGAGGTCTCTTTTAACCTCCAGTGAATAGGGGTATGAAGTGGTGTTTGCTTTTTGCCCTTTGTTCTCTGGCTGAGAAAAGTCTGGAGGCGGTGGAGTGAGGCTTAGTAATACAATTGCCTTCCCTTTCATATGCTAAAGAGGGTTTTTCCTCCTGGTTTAGTATAATCTAAGAGTTGTGGAGGTCTGGAAGGGATCCACTCCTCTTCCTTTTGGCATCTCATTTCCTGCAGACTAAGGATAACTTTGCAATTAATAGAAAAACCAGAGCTATAAAAGTATCATCAACATTGCTCACCAAGCAACTCTGTGAGTTGAGCCAGTGTAGGATCATTAAATGCTAAGTTTACAGGAAGGACATCCAGGTGAAATGCAGGGAAGTCCTGCCATCGTTGAAGCTGGCCAGAGATCCTTGCATTCCTGCCATTCTCCACACCTGGAGGAATAGTTGAGGTTGACTTGCTCAAGAGAGCATGTTATCACAGCCTCTGACTCTCATACAGGGGCGGATCTGGGTTTTGGGGCATTACATTTATACAGTTCGGAGGGTTCCCCAAATTAAGAAACAGAATGTTATGAATAAAATCAGGTTCCGGGCTTCAGAAAGATCTAGTGCAACTGAGGTCAGGCTTTGTGACATATCCACGTCTACCCCCAGCTGAGTATACTGGAAGAGCTAGGCTTCAAAGCCCTTGGGCAAGTGTCTCACTACCTAAAGGCTTTATCCAGTAATCTGTAAAATGGAACTCTCAATCCCTTCTCCACAGAGATAAGGTAAAGATACGTAAGACAACGGCAGAGAAAGTACCCATTACTTGACAGGAAGTACTCAGTAAAAACGTTGTGGTGGAGACCTCTTTGGGAATTTACAAATCCCTTCTGGGCTACCTTCTCCTTCCCTTTAGTATCTCCTTTGCCTTTAAGTTTTTGCAGGTACTTCTGTGATCAATCTAGGAATCTAGGATGAGTATTCTTACTGGAGACTTAAGGAAAGCTCCCAAACAGGCAGCTGAAGTCAATACATTTGTTGGGACATCACAAGATTTTTTAAATAAATTTAATTTGCTTTACTTTTACTGTTTTATTCTTAGCTTTCTTTTTTCATATTTTTCTTTGTTTTACTTCATAAAGAACCAATGCAATGTTATTTGTTTGTTTTGTTTTGTTTTTTCTTGTTTGGTTTGTTTAATTTGATTTTTCATTTAATTTTTTGCTACTGTGCAAAAGGCAATCCAAAGGTCAGTCTAGTGTGTGTGTGTGTGTGTGTGTGTGTGTGTGTGTGTGTATACCGAATTAGGTCCATATTGTTTACCATCCCTAATGTTTACCATCCCTTACCAGCTCCATGTTTATAATCCCGAGGGCATCTGAGTTTGTAATAAATTAAAATCAGCTAGCAAACACACAGAGGAGTAGGAAAGGAATAAGGAAACTGCTGGGAACTAATACACAGCAAGCAGGGAAATAGCACTGGAGTTTGTGAGGGAGCCTCTGGCCTGGTACTACCTGGTTCAATTCCCACTTTAGCCACTTACCAGCTTTTAACCTATAGCTATATTCATTTGAACTTTCTAAATCTCACTTTGCTCATGTAGAACACTGGGATATTTATAGAGCTTTCCTTAGAGTTTTGCTGGGAGGATTAAATGAGAAAATCCTCTCGAAGTGCTAAGAATAGTCAGTGGAACAGGGTAAACCCTCAATAAATGTTAGTTATTATTAACAGCACCTCCTGTGTAGCCCATAGTGAGCTTTATATATGTCACCTCGTGTCACAGCAGTGAGAGGTTAAATGGCCTCCCCAAGATGGGGAAATGTAAGAGTTTAGACAAAGAAGCTATTTTTAATGAGTTTCCATTTACTGCTTTTTACCAAATCAAAGACTAATGGATTTGTAAGATTTGTAATGCTTATTTTCAAGCATTAAAACTTGAGAAAAAATATATGTCTCAGAAACAAAAGATAATAGTGCTCTTTCCACTATACTACATCATGTATCTCCCCCCAAATTTTTCTTCATTAGCACATTGTCCAATGGTAGATGTGCCCATTGCCAGCATTATTTATTAGCTAGATCATGTACAGATACCTCAGTCTGGAGTCCTGTAGCACTTATTGTACCTTCCATTGTCATCACTTCAAGATGTGATCCAGATATTTGGCAGATCAAGCTGGGAAGGTCACCCTGCTCCCAGCTAAAAAAAACCACTAGGCCACTGTATAGTAATGTTCAGTTTCTAACCTAATCCAAGTTTTGTGCTGACTTTCTCTGCAGAGCACCTTAGTAGAGACTGGGGAGACCTGATTGTGGAAACTGCCCTGTAGAAATGGGGTGATGTAGAAAATAAACTCAGAATTTGGTGTGAAGAACCTGAGTTGAGTGACAACCTTTTCAACACAAGTAACTATGAGACTTGTGGGAAAGGACATCGTCTATACAATGACGGGAATAATCCCACCCCACTTACTTCTGATCATCAGAGTGAAGATCTATGATATGCGGGTTGAGCATCCCTAATCTGAAAATCTGAAATCTGAAATGCTCCAAAATAAGAAACTGTTTGAGCACTGGCATGACACCATGAATGGAAACTCCACACCTGACCTCATGTGATTGGTCACGGTGAAAACACAAGCACATAACACACAGGTTTTCAGCATTCCCAAAGGAAAAAAGGCCCTCTCAGCCCTTCGTTAACTGTGACATCTTTTCCATACATGCCCAGATTTCCCCACACAAGCACACCCACCAAGATTCATAAAATGGCACATGTGCAGGCCAGACACGCCAATGGCAGGTTCCCCATGATGCCCTACACAAGGCCAAAACCTACATGCATTACTCACTGTGGGTTTTTGCTTATTCTCTGCTCTGTGGTGTAAAAATTTGTTGAACATGTCAAAAGTGCCTGCGGATACTCCTTTGGGTAACAGTGATAAGGAAAAGAGGAAGCATTTATGTTTATCCAAAGCACACAGAAAGTCAAGCTGTTGGAGAAACTGGACAGCAGTGTAAGTGTGAAATGTCTTATACAAGAATATGGTGTTGGAATGACCTCCATATGTGACCTGAAGGAAAAGAAGGATAAACTGTTTAAGTTCTATGCTGAAGTGATGAACAGAAGTTAATGAAAAATAGAAAAACACTGCATAAAGCTAAAAATGAAGATGTTGATTATATATTGAAAGAGTAGGTCTGTCAGTGTCACAGTGAACTTATGCCACTTAACAATATGCTGATCATAACACAAGTGAAGATCTTTCATGATAAACTAAAAATTGAAAGGAACTGGTGAATATTCAACAGACTGGTACAAAATGTTTATGAAACCAATCAACAATGATGTCCCTGGGGATCCATGTCTTTTTGTTAGCATAATAATGGACAGGTAAGAAATTCACTCCAGAAATTTAAGAAAAGACATAGCATTAAATTTTTGAAAATCTGTTGTGATATACCAGGTACAGTGGCTCATGACTATTATCCCAGAACTTTGGGAGGCTGAGGCGGGCAGATTGCCTGAGGTCAGGAGTTTGAGACCAGCCTGACTAACGTGGTGAAACCCTGTCTCTACTGAAAATATAAAAATTAGCCGGGCACGGTGGCACATGCCTGTAATCCCAGCTACTCGCGAGGCTGAGGCAGGAGAATCGCTTCAACCTGGGAGGCAGAGGTTGCAGTGAGCCGAGATCACGTGACTGCACTCCAGCCTGCACAACAGAGTGAGACTCTGTCTCAAAAAGAAAAAAAAATTACGGTGGTAAAGCATCTGCTAATCACAAAGCAGTGAAGAAACTCATTGATGAGTTTGCCAAGGTCATTGGTTATGAAAATCAGATGCCAGAACAAGTCTATAATGCTGATGAGACATCACTGCTCTGGCATTATTGTCCCAGAAAGACATTGACTACAGCTGATGAGA
Organism: Macaca mulatta; assembly: GCF_049350105.2. Lineage (NCBI taxonomy): Eukaryota > Metazoa > Chordata > Mammalia > Primates > Cercopithecidae > Macaca > Macaca mulatta. Next base: position 62,808,086 of record NC_133417.1, on the reverse strand, counting down.
CAGCACTTACAGGAATTAAGGCTGCCAAGGACAGAATAACTGTACTGGGATGTGCTAATGCGGCAGGCGTGCATAAGTGTAAACTTACCGTGACAGGCAAAAGCTTACATCCTCCCTATTTTCAAGGAGTGAATTTCTTACTGGTTCATTATCATATTAACAAAAAGAGATGGATCACCACGGAATCTTTTTCTGATTGGGTTCACAAACACTTAGTACCAGTGGCTTGTGCTTACTGTGGATGGCTTACTGTAGATGGCTTGTGCTGAACTAGATGATGACTGCAAGATTTTGCTGTTCCTTGACAACTGTTCTGCTCATCCTCAGTTGAAATTCTCACCAGAAATAATGTTTATACTATGTACTTTCTCCCAAATGTGACTTCAGTAATTTAGCCATGTGACTCAGGTATCTTTAGGTCAATGAAGAGTAAATATAAAAACATTTTCTTGAACAATATGCTAGCAGCAGTGAACAGAGGTGTGGGTGTGGAAGATTTTCAAGAGAAGTTTAGCATGAAAGATAACATATATGCTGTTGCCAACACTTGCAACACAATGACTAAAGGCACAGTGTACATGCCTGACACAACCTCTGGCCTGCCACTATGTTCAGAGTTGATGATGAACAAAGTGGTGACTTTGAAGAATTCCATATGTCGAGTGAGAAAAAAAAGTCTCTGACCTTCTTACATATGCAAAACAATATATATTTTCAGAGGCTGTTGTAAGTAAGCTGGAAAAAGCAGATATTAAAGACATTTTTAACATGGATAATGAGTCTCCAGTTGTTCACTTATCAACCAATGGTGAAATAGCTGAAATGACTCTGAATCAGTATGATGGTTATAGTCCAGGCCTGGTGGCTCACACCTATAATTCCAATGCTTTGGGAGGCCAACGTGGAGGGTCACTTAAGCCCATGAGTTCAAGACTGGCCTGGGCAACATAGGAGACTCCCATCTCTACAAAAAATTAAGAATTTGCTGGGCATGGAGGTGCACACCTGTAGTCCTAGTTACTTGGGAGGCTGAGATGGGAGAATCACATGAGCCCATGAGTTCAAGGCTGCAGTGAGCTATGATCTATAATTTATGATGAAGCCATTGCACTCCAGCCTGGATGAAAGAGTGAGACCCTGTCTCTACAAAGAAAATTTAAAGAAACAACAACAACAAAAAGATGATAGTGACAATGAAGTTGATCTTAACATTACAGAAAAAGTGTCTATAGGCAGCGTGCTGAAAATGTGTGATGGGTTTATTGAAGGATGAAAGCTGCATGTATTCATAACAGAACAAGAAGTCATGTCCGTTAATAAAATCAGAGGCTTCTAAAACAAAAACCATTGTTAATGAGGCAGATGACTTTGGAGGAAACATTTTAAAAAGCTATCCAGCAGAATGTCTCCTCATTGCTACAGGACCCACTTCCTGGTCCCTCAACTGCTTCTGATGTTTCTTCTTACCTGAAAAAAAAAAAGTACAGTGTACTGTAACCTTTTAATCCAAACCTTTTAATTGTAGGTGGAGACAGAAAGTCCACAGTTGTTTGTTTTGCTGTTGTTTGACAGTTGATACAAATATCCTGATGATGTCACCGTGCTGCTCAGTTAGCCCAAACACATCATTTTTTCCCTGTATTAATTGTATGTCATACTTTTTCCTGTATGTATGTGTAAATAAGTGTAAGAAAACAATTGCTTATCAGTAGCATATAAAATCAAAGTCAAGAATGATGGTGATGCCAAAGAACCACATATCGTCCACATGGGTGGGTAAGATAGTGACACCTTTGCTTTCTGATGGTTCAGTGTAACTGTTTCATGCCCAAAAATGATCAAACATGTTGTATACAATTACCTTCAGGTATGTGTATAAGGTGTATATAAAATATAAATGAATTTTGTGTTTAGACTTGGGTCTCATTCCCATGATATCTTATCATGTACATGCAAATATTCCAAAATTGGAAAAAAATCTCAAACCCAAAAAATTTCGGTTGCAAGCATTTCAGATAAGGGGTACTCAACCTGTAACATTTGTGAAATATAATATGTGTGGATGTGCTGTACAAATATAACCTTTATTAATGTCATTGTTAATTGCTGTAGCTTGTTACTTTTAGCAGAAAATAGGCAATAAGATGGTGGGGGTTGGGCAAATCACTTACAGAAAAGGTATATGCATATATGATTGTGTATGTATTCTGAAAATTCTAAAAGGGTATGTTCCAAATGGTATATGGTAGTGGGGCTTACTTCCATATTTGTGGATTGAGTTGTTCTTTTTATTTTTTATTTTTTTTAACATTTCTTTGTCAATATTCAATAAAAATATGTAGTTTTAATAATAGTAAACTACATATTTTTTTATTTCAATGAATCTATAAAAACAACAAAGAATCCCATGCTATAAAGAGATTCTTTCCAGGCCAGGCACGGTGACTTGCGCCTGTAATCCCAGCACTTTGGGAGGCTGAGGTGGGTGGATCACCTAAGGTCAGGAGTTTGAGACCAGCCTGGTCAACCCTGTCTCTACTAAAAATACAAAAATTAGCCAGGTGTGGTGGCGCATGCCTGTAATCCCAGCTACTCGGGAGCTGAGGAAGGAGAATCGCTTGAACCTGGGAGGTGGAGTTTGCAGTGAACCAAGATCATACCACTGCACTTTAGCCTGGGTGACAGAGCAAGACTCCATCTAAAACAAACAAACAAACAAACAAACAAACACAGTAGAGTTTCCAGAAACTGTGGTTTGACCAAATTGAATCAATTCTTAACACATCTTATTCCAGCCCACCACCCTGCCCCTGTAGGTTACAGATCATGTGAAAAAACAGCCCCTACTAACCAACTCTGTTTTAAATTCTATGGCCTAATTTTTTTTTTTGATGGAGTCTTGCTCTTGCTGCCTAGGCTAGAGTGCAGTGGGGCAATCTCAGCTCACTGCAGCCTCCACTTTCCGGGTTCAAGCTATTTTCCTGCCTCAGCCTTCTGAGTAACTGGGATTACAGGCGCCCACCACCATGCCCAAATAATTTTTATACTTTTAGTAGAGACGGGGTTTTGCCATGTTGGCCAGGCTTGTCTCGAACTCCTGACCTCAGGTGATCCGCCCGCCTCGGCCTCCCAAAGTGCTGGGACCACAGTCGTGAGCCAGCATGCCCGGCTATGGCCTAATTTTTGATGGTTGTTAGTTTTGGTTTGTTTTTTTCTTACAAAACTTTAGTTAGATATCTTCACTTAAGAAGGGAGTACCTCTTTGAAAGAAAAACAATGAATTTTCATACCACTAATTATTAAGATTTACAATCAAAAGAATCTCAATTTGAGCAGAGAATCAGCAGTTTCCTCAAACGAAAAGCACAACATCTCAGAAATTGGAAATTTCTCATACAATTTTAAAAACCAAAACAATTACTTTTTTTTTTTTTTTTTTTTAGACAGTCTCGCTCCGTTGCCCAGGCTGGAGTACAGTGGCGTAATCTCGGCTCACAGCAAGCTCCGCCTCCCGGGTTCACTTTTTAAGAAAACTAAAACATTCATCATTTCACCTCCATGGCCAGTCTACAACAGGCTCTTTTGCTGATAGGACTTCCTTCTCTCACCTTTGAGATTGATAACATGCTTATAGCTCTCTCCTCAGACCTGGTCTTCTAATAGGCTCTTCTTTGGAGATCACACATCTGGTACCACCTCTTTGCATATAATTTCCAAATATTATTTTCTGGCTTGAAACACCCTTTTCATTTCTGTAAAACTTTTCACTTATCAGTTAGCCCAATTTACATTCATTGCTAATATCTCATCCCAAACTTGCTCAGAGCCAAATTAATCTTTCCTTCTTTTTGTTTTGTTTTGTTTGTTTTGGTACACCATAATTCTTCCCAGTCAACCAAGACCAGCCAAGACTGACATGTTTTTTCTTTGACTTCTTCCTTCTCTATGCCCCACAATTCTTTGCTTAGATTTTTATTATGCCCTTTGCTTCTTCCCATGTCTATTCCCACCTCCCTGGTTCAGGCTCTTGCTTTCAAAGCAAGCAACACAAGTGAAGAGAAACAAGCAATAGGAGGTGAGAGAAGCACTCACAAAGGGTCTAGCATGTGACCGAGAACTTGAAAGATATTCTCCTTAAGTGAAATAGGTATTCCAAAATAATAAAACAGCATCAATAGAGGCACCCCAGGCACAGATATGCCAGGCATCATGAAAGAAAAGGAAGAAGCTGGTGGGGCTTTTGTGTTGGGGCTGTATAAAGATTCTCAGGGATTAGGTTGGACAGGTAGGTTCATTCCAGAAAGACTTTGAATTACATTCTCTAAGCAGTGGAAAAATAAACTTATGTGGCAAGAAAATCTGTTATAAAACTGGTGTGGGCCAGGTGCAGTGGCTCACACCTTTTATCCCAGCATTTAGGGACACTGAGGCAGAAGGATCACTTGAACCCAGGAGTTTGAGACCAGCCCGGGCAACAAAGTGAGACCCTGTCTCTACAGAAAATTTAAACAAAATAACACAAAAACTGTTGTGATAGCCAAGGGAACAAACCATGGAAGTACTAATTATGGCAATAGGAATTGACACACAACATATTTGACTCTTAGAATCCACTGTTTTGGTGACTAGTTGCTTGTGGGAGAGGGGCAGGTGGGAGATGAAGAGGTAACTCTGAGTTTGGTAGCCTGGGTACTTAAAAGCATGATTCACCTTGAAGAGCAATGCAAATTGAGCTTTGCATTTCTGAATGACAGTAAAGCTCAGTTTTAGGCATGTAGACTGTGATGTGTCAGTGGGATATACAGGTGGAGAGGCCCAAAACACACTATTACCTCTGTGAGAATGATCTCCTAGGAAATCTATTCCTAGATCCCTGTTGGATATATGCCTTTTATTTATATATCCCATCAAAACAAAGACAACCTGTCTAGCCCTGAACCTATCATGATTTATTTGCCACAAACCATCTTCACATTCCCACTGCTCTATTTTGGATAATGACATTTTCATTTTCCAAAGTCCTTGTCTAGTACCTATAGGTTGTTTTCAATTCCTTTCTCCTTTAATGCTTATCTTTACTTAGGCACCAAATCTTATTAATTTTTTCCTTTACAGCGTTTCTCACATCCACAAATCTTCTGCCTCATCTAACTGCTGTTGCCTAACTCTGGCCCTTATTTTTTTATAGCTTAGTAATCACTTCCTAACAGGACCCTTGCTGCCAGGCTGCCCTCTAACAACCCATTCTATCTCCCACAATAAGGTTACCCTTCCTAAAACCCTATATTGATCTTGTCACTCCCTTTCTCACAAACCTTCATTCCAAAGCAAGCAACACAAGTGAAGAGAAACAAGAAATAGGAGGTCAAAGAAGCACTCACAATGGGTCTAGCATGTGACTCAGAACTTGAAAGATATTCTCCTTAAATGGAAAAGCCTGGACAACATAGGAGGTGCTGTCTCTACAGAAAAATGTAAACAAAACAACACAAACCCTTTCTCACAAAATTTCATTGACTTTCTATTATTAATAAGATAAAGTTCAAATTCCTTAATATGATTCAATTCATGATATGTATAGTCTAGCATTTTCTCCAGCCAAACTGATCTGCTTAGCGTCCTAGGAAACTACTCTACTCTCCCCAGGTTTTGCTTCATTGTCTGCATTTTAATCAGAGTATATGGAGGGCAAAAACTACTTTTTTAAAAACACCTTGAAACGCAAAAGAAAGGTGTTGGTGTCTTGGCATAGTCTCAGATGGGACTCCATTGAACACATCTGGCCAACTTGCCATGCCAGGGGCTCCAATCACAGATCTAAAGACTACATAAAAGAAGGGAAAGAAAAAACAAGAGAAAGTAGGGAAGAAAGGAATAAAGAGGAGATCAAAGAAAGAGATGTATAGGAGTTGGCCATAAACGACACACATCAGAGTTCTCATCCCTTTCTAAATAACCAGTCTTTATAAACTTAAAAGTGATTATCCTCTTCCCTTGGAGTGCCTCAAGGGTAGAAATCAAGTCTTTTTTTTTTTTTTTTTTTTTTTTTGTCTCCAGCGCCCAGCACAAAGGCTGGCACATAGATAGTGCTCAGTAAATGATTCTCAAATGAATTGCCAGCAACTGACTCATCTTCAATTAAAGGATGTTGGTGACTTCACCATCCTCCCAGATTACATTCTGCACTTGTAAAGACTTCTTTTGCTTTCTGTGTGCCTTTTCCAAGATGTCCAGAACAACACTGAGGAAAAACACAGCACTCAAAAAGGGATTTTTAAAAATACAGTATATATTGGGAAAATTGATTTACTCCGATATACTCCTATTTGTTGGTCCTTTTTCTAGAATCATATTTGACTTTCTGTCTCATTTCCAGTTATGAGTAACTTCCACCATTAACTCCTTCAAGCAGTAATCATTCATTGCCAGTCACTGTTCTTGCTATGTTGGTATAATCTGTTTTTCCCTCTTAATAAACGTATTACTCTGTGATAGTTGCTAATGAAGTTCACTCTTTCTGCCTCCACCTCTTCCCCATCTTGCCAGACCATTTGGAATTCTAATCCTGTCCTGGATGCTCGCCTTCCTAACTGACGATGGGTGTCATCTGCTAACAGCATGCTATCATCTGTCAGCTCTAGGAGCTTATTTTCTGTTCTATCCATATAAATCATTGATGAAATATTAAAGAATCAGCCCCAGAATGGAGGCCTGTAGGACATGATTTCTAATATCCCTGAGTTTGACATGAATACCATTGACAATAAATTTGTCGTAAAACTACCTACCACAGAGCCAGACTTCCCCCAGTGTATTGGTGGAATACACAGTCTTAGGGAAGGTAATCAAAAGTCTTCCTGGGGCCAAATAGCCATGGAAAAGTTTAGGGAGAAAACTAATGTACTGACTGCCCACATTTCTGTTAAGCAGGCACTTCATGTATGCTAATTTAATGAATCCCTCCACCATTCTATAAGGCAGTATAGTATAGTGGTTAATGCCAGGGATCCTAAGGTTAACATGTCTGAGGTTGAATTTTTACTCCATTACTTTTTAGCTGCATGAAATTGGCAAAACATTGAAATTCTCTGTGTTTAATTTTTTCATCTAAAAATAACAATAGAATTCACCTCGAAGAATTATTTTGAGGATCCCATTGCATGTAAAGCACTTAAACAGTGCCTGACACACACTGAATTTTCTACAAATCTTAGCTGTTATTATTATCACATATTAAAGTTGAGGAAACTAAGGCTGGTATGTAGCAGAGCCAAAATTTGAGACCTAAGTGTGTCTGACTCCAAGTCTCAGCTCTTTCTACTCTATTGTACAGACTTTTAGATTTATATTCAACATATTTCCAAAAGAGATTTCAGATGAAAATGACTCTAGCAGTCAGAAATGCATTAGATTGTACCTAAGCCTCATAATTTAAGCCACTATTTATTTGTTGGAGAGGTATATATATTTGGTTGAGTTCTGTTTGAAAAACAAGTTATATTATAAGAGAAAAAAAATGACCTAAGTATAAAATGAGAATCATATAATACTAGGTTTGAAAAACCTCAGGGATCAACCAGTTAAAACTATAGACTAATGACTAATGAAGGGATTTTTGTTAATTTTTTTTCTAATTACATAATGGTAAGTGCTTAAAGTAGAAAACTCGGAAAACTCTGACAAGCCCTGAGGAGAAAAATCACCCATAATTCAAATAATACTGATAATCACTATTAATGTTTTCATGTGTGTACTTTCTTTAATTTGATCTTTCTTTATAAAATGAAAAAAATAGCAAAATGAAAAAAATGTATATTTGTTTACAAAAATTTTCTTTACAAAGTTGTATCACAGTACGCATGCTATTTTAGTAGGCTGCTTTTTCACTTAGCAATAGATCATCAGCGTTTTTCTATGTCATTGTTGTACTGACTTTTAATATTTGAAAAATCTATAAAAAAAAACATAGGAAAGTACCATAAATAACTAATCCCCTTTTGTTGGACATTTAGGTTGATTCTATTTTTTCCCTTACTATTATAAATAAAACTGTCATGAAGAGCCTTGTATTATGTTGTTGCATAATTCTCTCATTATGCACAAATCCTTCTTATCCTTAACAGATGGTTAGCCAGCCTCTGTTTGATCACTTCCAGTAACAGGGAGCTCACTTCTTTGCCAGACAGCTCATTCCATTTATGGACAACTCTAATTGTTAGAAAGTTCTTTATTTTTAACCCAAATCTGTTCCCCTTAACTTACACTCATTGATTCTAGTTTTGTGGTCTGGAATTACCCAAAGCAATCTTTTTTTTTTTTTTTTTTTGTACTTGGAAGCCCATCAAATACTTGAGGAAGGCCATAATGAAACTCCCTAAGTATTCTCTTCTTGAAGATAAATATCCACGTTTATAAGTCTTATGATAAAAAAGGATGAGAAATTGGTTGTGGTGAAGGGGTTCCTCAAGAAAGATATAAATTTGGTGACAGATCATATTTCCCTTTTTGCTTTGGCCTCCTGGAAGCTCAGAGCCTACTTGGCTGCCCTGTTTTTGTAACAGTAGATCCTTGTCACCTGTTTATATGTGCAGTATCTTTTCTCTTGGACCTAATCATCCTATTTTGCCTACATTTTTATGTCTATAAGTTTTCTTTAAAAAAAAAAATACTTACTGGTAGATCTCGTGAAGATACAAAGTAGATTGGTGATTACCAGAGGCCAGGAAAGGTAGAGGGGTGGGGTGATAAAGACAGGGTAATTAAAGGATACAAATACATAGTACAATACAAGAAATAAGACTTGGTATTTTGTAGATCAGTAGGGTGACTATAGTTAACATTAATCTCTTGTATATTTCAAAACAGATAGAAGAGAATAATTAGGATGTTCCTAGCATAAAGAAAAATAGTTAAGGTGATGGATATTCTAATTATCCTGATGTGATTATAGGAATGCATCAAATGATCACATGTACCCCTGAAATATGTGCATCTATTATATATCAATTAAAAACATAAAAATAAATAAATAATAACAATTTTAAAATTTACTGTAAGCTCTCATAAATCCTCTGTAGTACAAGATGAAATATAATCATGTAGGTTTCTCTATTATCTTTAGCCACTCTGTAAAAATTAGTTGATCCTTTTGGTTCTCTCTTAGTATTTTAGTACATATGCCCATCTTTAACTTCCAAAAGCTATCAGAGCAAAGCAATCGTTTTAATTCCCTGCCCCTTTTCTCTGGTGGGGGAACTGAATGGAATGGGAGGATAGAAAACAGACGCTCATTCCTCCAAATCATTAGTTGTTTCTATCAAATTTTCAGTATCTCCTCTGTCATCCAATGGCATCATTTTCTGTCCTTAAAAGACACTATAACACGTATCTCACTGACCCTCAGAGCAATGATCACCACGCATGACACTGCAGGGTCCACAGACTATCCATACACATGTGAGGATGGGTCATCCTCCCCGCAGCACCTCTGATAGCAAAGTACCATTATCCTCATTGTAGCCTCGGAGAACAGAGGCTCAGAGAGGTGAGACTTGAATCCAGGTCCTCTAACTCCGAATCTGAGAGCCCATCCATGCCCCTACAGTGTATGGACTTCAGAAGAGCTCTGGACAGACCCAAGCCAAGAGGATTTCACTCCTGTTGGCCAGGAGGCAGGCAACTCTGCATGTTTCTCCTTTCAGTCAGGAATCCAGCTCTGATGATCCTCTTCCCACAGAGAGAAGCGTGCTAGCTGCCAGTTGCATATGGCTTGACGAAGATAGGAGAGGACATAAAGACACCCCCCTCCTCCCTGTGCCCCCGGAGGAGAATCAAGCAGATTGTTTCCTGCGTGGAGGAAGTGGATGTGAGAAACCCAAGGCAGCAGGCAGACCTCAAATGGGTGAGAATCACAGTGACTCCCCTGACCCCCTTGCAAGCTCTGTCTTGAGGAGCCAGGTTCGAAGGCACCAGGGCTGCCTGTGGGCCAAAGAGCTAGACCATTTCAGCCCCAGGAGCTTCCTCCCTGAGATGCCCACCTGAAGAGAAGCCGCTCTTGCCTTCAGCCTCCCTGGAAGACCTCCGCTGCCGGCAGGCTGGTCGATGTAACAGCTCAGAGTTGAAACCCTCTCAAAAATAGCTCTGTTCCCTTCTGGGTTTAGCAACTCACACTTGAAAAGCTCTTTATTCTTTATAATGAATAGAGAGCAGGAACTTTTCATTGACAAAGAGGAACTAAAATACAAAATAAAGGCAGACCCATGGTAGTTATTCTTTTGAAGCGGTGGACAGAGAGGGCTTCAGTACTCAGCTTTCACAGATATCTACCCTTTCCGTGGGTTATTCCTGGAATAGAGGCATGAAGAGGCTTTTGAGCGGCTCTTGCTGTCAAAAGCTCATGTGTGGTGGGCAGTATTTCAGGTGACAGCATTAGCTAGAGACCAGCAGAGCAGTTTGAAGTTGAAATTTCAATCTAATTAATCGACTGAAGGAGAAAAAGACCTGAAAGAAGGACTTAACTCTTTGCTCTCCAGGCCTTCAAGACTCCTGACCACACTGAGGAAGGGCTGAGCAGGTCTGACAGTAACAGGATGGGAGTGAAAGGTCAAGAAGCCAATACTTATCTGGGTGGGAGGGACCACCATTAGGTACGTGTTGGGGAACCTTGTCTGTCAGACCAGGATTACTCAATTTATGTCTTGCCCATAAATCAAAAGTAATACAGATGGAGGAATAATGTCAAATCTAGTTTCAAAGTAATTTATTTTCTTTAAATCAAATGAAATGCATCTCTCAGAGTCCCAATGAGTTGGTGAGAAATTTAATCTCAGTTATTATTTGGGTCTTCTTCCCTCCTTCCAAATATAAACATCTGGGAGGCATATGAGTTACCTGGGAAAGAGGGAAAAGATGTGTACATTATGCAGGGTAATTGAAGCTGGTCATATGCCAAAAACTCCAAATCACATTGTCTTAAGATAGGATGTTTATTCCTTGCTCAAAGTCCAATGTGGATGTTCATGATCAGGAAGTCATCCCAGGCAGCTCTTCTCCAAGCAGTGACTCAGGGATCCAAGCCCCTTCCATGATGGGGCTCTGTCATCATCTGGGCTTTGAAATCATTTGCTTCCTGCCACTCTGACTGGAAAGGAATTAGAGGTAGAGATAGAGAGATCATGAGGATATATTTACGAATCAGGTCCTAAAGTGGTATATTACTTTAGCCCACATTCAATCAGTCAGACTCAACCACTTAGCTGTAAGTTGATACAAGGAGGCTGGCAGAGAAATAGAATTTAACTGTGTGCCCAGTGAAGAGAAATATCTATTGATAAAATTTAGCATTCTGTACCAATGTATCTAATCTTTGGGTCATATGGCTTTTTCTGTTATTCTTCTCGTTCATTCCACATGGTCCATAGTAGCTTGATGCTCTCTCTTTGTCAGAAGGATTCAGTGAGGCTGGAAACCACACCTGCTACAGTCTTGCTGCTGCTTCTGCAGAGGGGTGTCATGGACCCATCAAATTCTAACTCTTCTTTTTCTCTTTCCTCTAAAGCATCCTTTTCTATTCTCCTAGGATTTCTAGTATAACTTTTTCTTTTTTTTCTTTTTTGAGACAAAGTCTTGCTCTGCCGCCCAGGCTGGAGTGCAGTGGCACGATCTCGGCTCACAGCAACCTCCACCTCCCGAGTTCAAGTGATTCTCCTGCCTCAGCCTCCTGAGTAGCTGAGATTACAGGCACGCGCCACCACACCCGGCTAATTTTTGTACTTTTAGTAGAGACGGGGTTTCACCATGTTGGCCAGGCTGGTCTCAAACTCCTTACCTCAGGTGATCTACCTGCCTTGGCCTTCCAAAGTGCTGGGATTACAGGCATGAGCCACTGCACCCGGCTGTTCAGCATCGTTTTCATACAGACAGAAAAGACATAATCACTGTGAAGAGAAAAGAGTAAGAATATGAAGCACACAGTTGAGACGGGCATGTTAGGCAGTTGGTTGGGCTCAGCTAGGCATGCTTATGTCACTTACAATTATGACAGTGGGCCAGAGTCCAATGCCTCAGCAAAATAACAAATTACTACCTACCATGTATTTCTGAGTCTATTCATAGTTGAAAACTACGCATGACAGTTGCCATAGTTTGTTTTAGTTTGCCCAAGAGAGACAAGATTTCACCTGGTGGTTTTTATGAGTTCCAGTGTCTAGACCTTGAGAATTACATTCCATGGTTCTGAAGGAAATTCAGGTACCATGTAACTACTACAATGGGCAATCTCAGAGGAAGTGTGGCTCATGGGAGTAGTTTCCAAAGACAAGAAATGGGTAAGTAGTCTGATTTTTAGGAAGGAGAAAAAGTGGGAATCACAGAAAGTACAAATGTGTAAGTTTGAGGTTTGAGGCCAGTTCTTTATTTTTTATTTTATTTTTATTTTTTGGAGACAAGATCTTACTCTGTTGCCAAGGCTGGAGTGCAGTGGTATAATTATAGCTCTCTGCAGCCTCAACCTCCTGGGCTCAAGGGATCCTCCCACCTCAGCCTTCTGAGTAACTGGGACTACAAGTGTGCAACCACGCCTGGCTAACTATTTAGCGGTGGCTCACGCCTGTAATCCCAGCACTTTGGGAGGTCGAGGCGGGTGGATCACGAGGTCAGGAGATTGAGACCATCCTGGCTAACACGGTGAAACCCCATCTCTACCAAAAATACAAAAAATTAGCTGGGCGTGCTGGCGGGGGCCTGAAGTCCCAACTACTTGGGAGGCTGAGGCAGGAGAATAGTGTGAACTCAGGAGGCGGATCTTGCAGTGAGCCGAGATCATACCACTGCACTCCAGCCTGGGTGACAGACTGAGACTCTGTCAAAAAAAAAAAAAAGTTTTAAAAGGAACATAATAATCACTTCATATTATGATCAGTTTGCTCAAAATAAGTCATACTTTTGAACCAAAATGAACCAAACATTACCTTTCCTTTTTTAGTTTGGAGTATTAAGTTGTCAGGTTAGGGGACTATGACAGACTTACTTTTCCTGGAATTGGTTGAAGGCCTCAATAATAGTATGTTTTGATAGATTTTAAGCTGTTGAACAATCAATCTTGAGTGTTAAGATTGAGCTTTGGGAACAGTCCATTAATAACAAGTTGCTCTTACCCATCTAAGTTCTGAAGCGATGAATAAGTAAACACAGGTGTCAACCAGATGGGGAAAAAGGAACCCCTCACCTCTGCTTTTGATTAAACTGATAAGAGAAAGTGACTTGTTGTGTGTCCACAACCTGGCCCTTAATCCTTGCTAATATTCCAGGCCTGACACAGTTAAACATCCCTCTCCAGTCATAGGCACAGCTGAATTGCCTCTGGCCTCCCATTCAGGGGCAGCTCAGTGATTGGTGGAAGAGGAGAATGTAGGTGTCCTGCACAGAGGCAACTTCAAAGAATTCGGAGAGGGATTGTTGAGGCAGCTTCAGTTCCTTCTCCAAAATTCACCAACCATCAAGCATGGTTGGAGGTAGAAGGAGTGAACTAGAAGCAGTAGAAGTTATGATCCTGACATTTCTGCAAGGGCAGAAGGTCTCATTTCATGGATCAAGTTAGGAATGCATAGAGGGGAACAGAGAGATTCCTTTTAGCACACAATAGGGTAACCTAGAGTTCTTTCCGCTTGTGCTGTTACGGTCAACATTTTGCTATTTGATGCATATGAAGGCACAGAAGGAATGTGTAGCTTTTTTGAAGTTCTTACCAGAATAGGAAGAATAACTGACATGACAAATGATGGAAAATTAAAAATCACCTCACCTGCCCGGGCGCAGTGGCTCATGCTTGTAATCCTAGCACTTTGGGAGGAGGTGGGTGGATTGCTTAAACCCAGGCATTTGAGATCAGCCTGAACAACATAGCAAGAACTCATCTCAAAAAAAAAAAAAGTGGAAAAAAAAAATCACCTCAGCTGAGTGCAACCTATGCTGGAGTCTCCTAAACTCAATTAATTTAGGTTAAAAAAAATTTTAAAGGAAAACTTCATACACTATGCAACTGCTCAGATACAGAGTGAAGAACAACAGTGATGGCATCAGTTTATATTAAAATATGGCCGGGCACGGTGGCTCACACCTGTAATCCCAGCACATTGAGAGGCCGAAGCAGGCAGATCCCTTGGGCTCAGGAGTTCGAGATCAGCCTGGCCAACATGGTGAAACCCCATCTCTACTAAAAATACAAAAATTAGCTGGGCGTGGTGCCACGTGCTTATAATCCCAGCTACTTGGGAGGCTGAGGCAGAAGAATCGCTTGACCCCGAGGGGTAGAGGTTGCAGTGAGCCGAGATCGCGCCACTGTACTCCAGCCTGGCTCAGGCCTGTAATCCCAGCACTTTGGGAGACCGAGGCGGGTGGATCACCAGGTCAGCGGATCGAGACCATCCTGGCTAACACGGTGAAACCCGTCTCTACTAAAAATACGAAAAATTAGCCGGCGTGGTGGCAGGCGCCTTGTAGTCCCAGCTACTGGGGAGTCTGAGGCAGGAGACTGGCGTGAACCCGGGAGGCGGAGCTTGCAGTGAGCCGAGATCGCGCCACTGCACTCCAGCCTGGGCGACACAGCAAGACTCCGTCTCAAAAAAAAAAAAGTTGTGTTACAATTTTCTAGGGATTTTTAGTTCACCTGAACTGATATAATTATTATGCATCCACTAAAAATGTTAGTGTAGTCTCCAGTTGCATTTGTTCAACAAATACTTGTTTAGCATGTATTCCATGGCAGGCACTGTGCTGGGTGGGAGTTAATTGTACCACAGTGTCTGGAGTAATCTGCCCATTTAGGGGCACATACTTTAAGAGCAACATTAATGAATTAAGTTGGAGGATTGGTGGGTGGAAACCTAGTCCTATTTCTTCAGCTTTTCATGAGGCAATTTCTTTTCCTTTGTGCGTGTGTGTGTGTGTGTGTGTGTGTGTGTGACAGAGTCTTGCTCTGTCGCCCAGGCTGGAGTGCAGTGGAGCATCTCCGCTCACTGCAACCTCCGCCTCCCTGGTTCAAGCCATTCTCATGCCTCAGCCTCCCAAGTAGCTGGGATTACAAGTTTGTGCCACCACGTCTGGCTAATTTTTGTATTTTTAGTAGAGACGGGGTTTCCCCATGTTGGCCAGGCTGGTCTTGAACTCGTTACCTGAGGTGATCCGCCCACCTCGACCTCCCAAAATGCTGGAATTACAGGCGTGAGCCACCGTGCCCAGTCCCATGAGGCAATTTCTACTAAATCATAGAAAAAATATTTGAGTATTTTATTGGTAGAAATTATTTTAGCCGGAAATAACAGAGACATTGACATAACCAGCTTAAACAATTTAAAAAATTAGTATTATTTTAAATAACAACAACAAAAGCCAGAAGTAGAGCAAGTATCATAATTGGGACTGGAGATTTATTGCTTTGCTGTTCTTTGAGCTCCTTTGTCCTCCAGATAGGGGCGTTTTCTTCAGGTTGCTTCCTCCTGGTGACTGCCATCAACTCCTGGAACAGCATGCTTCCTCATTAGAAAATTCTTTCCAGGCCAGGTGTGGTGGTTCATGCCTGTAATCCCAGCACTTTGGGAGGCTGAGGCAGGCGGACCACCTAAGGTCAGGAGTTCAAGACCAGCCTGGCCAACATGGTGAAACCCTGTCTCTACTTTAAAAAAAAAAACACAAAAAAATTAGCCAGGTGTGGTGGTGCATGTCTGTAACCCCAGCTACTTGGGAGGCTGAGGCGGGAGAATCGCTTGAACCTGGGAGGTAGAGGTTGCGGTGAGCCGAGATCACGCCATTGCACACCAGCGTGGACAATAGAGTGAGACTCCTGTCAAAAAAAAAACAAAATCTTTCCTCCCACCTTTGAACAAAAGTAGTCTGATTAGGCTCGTCTGTATCACTAGTCCATCTCTCATCCAATAGCAATCTCTAGGAGTCATGCCATGCACTGATTGGCTGAAGCCTAAATGCTGAAACTAATCACTTGCAAGGAGATTAGATTTAATAGGATTGGCTTCAGTTGAGGATAGTGCTGGCTTCCTGAGACACTAGGGCACCATGAAAGGGGTTGCGGTGGGGCTTTTGTAGATAACATTAGGGTTCTGTTTGAGAAAAGGAAAATGGTGGGAAGGATGCTAAGGAGGCAACCCTGGGAGAAGGAAGCCTCTTGGGATGGGTGGATTTGATGGAAGAGAAGGTAGAGATTTTTCCTTTCTCTCTCCCAGGAAAACCTGATCTCTCCTAGTGCTGTTACATTTCTTTACGTGGCAATAGCTGTAACTCATACCCTTAAAACCTTGCACAGTGGTGTGGAGTCAACTGTCCTGCTTCTTTGTATATGACTCTATTACATAAATTCAATTAAGTGGGGGTTCATAGGAAGGCTGATTGTGGTCAAGGTCCAACTTCTACCCTCCAATCTATGCTTACTGGAAATATAATTGATCTTTTGATCTTCATCTGTTGGATTCCTATATCTGTTTCTAATTAACTCATAACCAGGGGTGGGGGGACATGATTATCACCCCTGAAAACCTTAACAAGTGTGCCTTTCAGAGCAAACCAGGATCTAAAGAATTTGGAGAACTGTCACAAAGAGGAAATGTAAAATTCAATATTGAGACTTTGTGCAGCCATCAGAAAAAATATCGAGACTTTCTGCTGCCATACATCAGCTAGATGTATCAGATATTCGGAAAGTTCAAAGGGCACAAATTTCAAGAGCATAGCCATCAAGAAAGCTGCACTGCTAGTAAAGGGGACTCTGTCTTTGGAAGTATTCATGCAATGGCTGGATGGTCACCTCCCAAGTATGCCTAAACATGGAATTCTGCACATTTGGGAAGTGGAACAGTTACTTCCATGGTACAATCCAACTTTTGTTCCAAGTAATCCTGTTTTGCTAATTGTTTGACCTGTGGTTTTCAAAGTGTAGTTCCTGTAACAGCATTAGCACCAGCTGCGGAACTTGGAAATGCAGATTAACAGGCCACACCCTAGCCCTCCTGTTATGGGTGGAATTGTGACCCCAAAAGGATAGGTTGAAGTCCTAACACCCAGTACCTCAGAATGTAACCTTATTTGGAAATAGGGTCATTGTAGATGTAATTAGATAAGCCAAGATGAGGCTGTACTCGCTTAGTGTGGGCCTTTAATCCAGTATGACTAATGTCCTTATAAGAAAAGGAGAGAGAGACACGGATACACAAGGGGAGACCTCCATAGATGATAGAGGCAGAGACTGAAGTTATATACCGGTAAATCAAGGAACACCAAAGATTGCCAGCAAACTACTAGAAGCTAAGAAGAGGCAAGGAAGGACCTTCCTTACCAATTTCAGAGGAAGTGTGGCCCTGCTGATGCTTTGATTTCAGACTTTGAGCATCCAGAAATAGGAGCTTGTTTTAAACCACCTATTTTGTGGTAATTCATTATGGCAACCCTATGAAACTAACACACCTACTGAATTAGGAACTCATATATTGTGGCCCAGCAATTTGTGTTTATAAGTACCCCAGATGATTCTGAAATATACTAAAATTAGAAAATCACTGATTCCTTCCTTCCTTCCTTCTTTTCTTTCTTTTTCCTTCCTTTCTTTCTGTCTTTCTTTCCTTTCTTTCTTTTTCTTTCTTTCTTTCTTTCTCTTTCTTTCTTTCTTTCTTTCTTTCTTTCTTTCTTTCTTTCTTTCTTTCTTTCTTTCTTTCTTTCTTTCTTTCTTTCTTTCTCTCTTTTCTTTCTCTTTCCCTCCCTTCCTTCTTTCTTTTCTTTCTTTCTTTCTCTCTTTCTTTCTTTCTTTTCTTTCTCTTTCCCTCCCTCCTTCCTTCCTTCCTTCTTTCTTTTCTTTCTTTCTTTCTTTTTGTAATTTCAACTTTTATTTCAGATTCAGGGGGTACATGGGCAGGTGTGTTTCATGGGTATATTGCATGATGCTGAGGTTTGGGGTACAAATGACCCCATCATGCAGGTAGTGAGCAAAGGGTTTTCCAATCCTTCCCCTGCTCTCTCCCTCCCCGCTCTAGTAGTCCCCAGTGTCTGTTGTTGCCACCTTTATGTCCATGAGTGCCTAATGTTTAGCTCCCACTTACAAGTGAGAACATGTGGTATTTGGTTTTCTGTTCCTGGGTTAATTTGCTTAGAATAATGACCTCCAGCTGCGTCCATGTTGCTGCAAAGGACATGATTTTGTTGTTTATGACTGTGTAGTATTCCATGATGTATATGTACCTTTTCTTTATTCAATTCACTATTGATGGGCACCCAGGTTGATTCCATGTCTTTGCTGTGGTGAACAGCGCTATGATGAGTGCATGTGTCTTTTTGGTAGAATGATTTGTTTTCTGTTTGTTTTTGTTTTTGTATTTGGTTTTTTGAGACAAGGTCTCATTCTGTTTTCTAGGCTGCGATGCAGAGGCGTGATCATGGCTCACTGCAACCTCAACCTCCCAGGCTCAAGCAATCGTCCACCTCTGCCTCCCAAGTAGATGGGACTACAGGCATGCCCACCATGCCTGGCTATTTTTTTTAAAGATGGGGTCTCACTACATTGCCCAGGCTGGTCTCAAACTCCTGGAATCAACCGATCCTCCCATCTCAGCCTCTCGAAGTTTGGGGATTATGGATGTGAGCCATGACGCGCTATCCTTCTTTTGGATATATATCCAGTGATAGGATTGCTGGGAAAATGGTAGTTTTGCTCTTGGTTCTTTGAGAAGTCTCCAAACTGCTTTCTACAGTGGCTAACTAATTTACATTCCCACCAACAATGTATAAACATTCCCTTTTCTCTGCAGCCTCACCATCATCTGTTGTTTTTTTACTTTTTAGTAATAGCTATTCTGATAGGTGTGAGATGGTATCTCATTGTGGTTTTGATTTGCATTCATCTGATAATTAATGATATCAAGCATTTTTTATAAATTTGTTGGCTGCTTGTATGTGTTTTTTTGAGAAGTGTCTGTTCATGACTTTTGTCCACTTTTAATGGGGTTGTTATAGATTCTGGATATTAGAGCTTTGTTGGGTGCACAGTTTGTGAATATTTTCTCCCATTCTGTAGGTCTGTTTACTCTGTTGATAGTTTCTTTTCCTGTACAAAACCTCTTTAGTTAATTGGTCCCACTTGTCAATTTTTGTTTTTGTTGCAACTGCTTTTGAGGACTTAATCATAAATTATTTCCCAAGGCCGACGTCCAGAATGGTGTTTACTAAGTTTTCTTCTAGGATTGTTATAGGTTGAGGTGTTACTTTTAAATCTTTAATCCACCCTGAGTTAATTTTTGTATATGGCAAAAGGTAGGGCTTCAGTTTTATTCTTCTGCATATAGCTAGTCAGCTATTCCAGCATCATTTATTGAATATGGAGTCCTTTCCCCATTACTTATTTGTGTTGACCTTGTCAAAGATCAGATGGCTGTAGATGTGTGGCTTTATTTCTGGGGAGAACCCCTGTTTCCTTTCTACTTTCTTTAAAGTTTTTTTAATGAAATCCTTCATGAATTTGCATGTCATCTTTGCACAGGGGCCATGCTAATCTTCTTAGTATATATACTGCTGAAGCGAGTACAGAACCACTGTTTTCTATTCTAGATCTAGACCAATGCCTCTCTCACATTTATGTGCATGTGAATGAATTGAGGATTTTGTTAAAATGCAGATTCTGATTCAGTGGATCTGGAGTAGGACCTGAGTTTCTGCATTTCCAATATGCTCTCAATACACGCCCAATATGCTCTCCAAGGACTGGACTTTGAATACCAAGTGTCTAAATCAGTGCCGTCTGGTAGAACTTTTCATGATAATGGAAATGTTCTATACTTCTACTGCCCAATATGAAAGTCACTAGCCACATCTAGCTACTAAACACTTGAAATGTGGCTTGACTGAGAACTAAATTTTAAATTTTTATTTCCTTTTACATTTTTTTATTATTATTATTTAATAGAGACAGGTTTTCCCTATGTTGCCCAGGCTGGTCTCAAACTCCTGGGCTCAAGGGATCCTCCTGCCTTGGTCTCCCAAAGGGCTAGGATTACAGGCATGAGCCACCACACCCAGCCAAAAACAAAATTTTTAAATGCTATTTAATTTAAATAAATTAATAGCTACATGCATTATATAGTACAGGTCATCAATTTCCTGTTTCTAGTCTTAAATGGCATGTTTTGCAAAGCCTTCAGGGCTCTCAACTTTTGTTCATCTTGAAATATCCATAATTTGATAGTCAGGACTGGTGGTGTTCCCTATGCAAGACTGTGTGCTCAGCAGTATATTAGGAGCCACTGGAGAGCATAAAATAAATAGATTGCAGGGTCTTTGCCCCTGAGGAACTTCCTGTTTATTAACCAGCTCTCATTGTGTTTTCTTCCAGTTTCTGCCAAGCCTGAAAGTGTTCAATGTTAAAGGGTGGGGGGAGGAGGAAATTAAGCAATAATTAGGAGAGATGATGCTTGGCAGGGGCTTTTTTATCTCAAGGCTACCAGATTTTGTTCATGGAATTTGAGAACATGAGTGATTTGCATATGTTGCATAAATTTGCATCTTGTATTCAAGAGACCTGACTCCAAGTCTATGAAGTACAATTTAATTAATTAGTGAAACCTACTATGGCTGTATTCAGAATAGAATTCATGGCATAACACACATGAAATTGCTAGCTGTTGATAGCTGGGATCAGGAGATCCCAGACCAGGTCAGGAGACCAAAAAAAAAAAAAAAAAAAAAAAACAAAGCAGAAGAGGTTGACAGTTAAGGGGGAAGAAAAGGTACCAGGACCTTTGTTATCATCCCTCACCTCTGCCTTCTGTGCACCTCCAGCCTTTGTATATAGGGTCATTAATTTCCCACAAACAGCACTATGTAAAATGAAGTTGCACCAAAGAATGGAATTAGACCTCTTGTGCCCACTAGTGTCAGTTTCCTTATCTTTGGCATACCCCATACTTCCTGCCTTGCTTCTCTGCCTACAACTGAACTCTGCATGAGTGTTAGCAGATAGTTAGATAGTTTAAAAAAGGAAAGATAGAGTGAAGGAGAGGATGTCTAAAGAAAAGAAGTGAAGAGTCAGGTCATTTTTTCTGCTCTCTCTTCCCTTCTCTTTCTTCTCTCCTCTAGTAAGCACCTACTCAATGTCTGTGCCAGGTCTGTGGTAGGCCTGGGAGATACAAAGGTAAAGTAACACAGCCTTCTTGTCTCAAAGGAGCTCAGCACTGCAGCAGGGGAGATGAACATATAAGCAGCAACTACCATACTGTGCATAGAAAGAAACGATAAAGGTATGTCCTAGGAAGGGGACCCAGAGGAGACAGAGATGCCTCTGTTGATGTGGAGAGGTAGAGGGGAAGTTTTCTCACAGGAAGAAAGGGAAAGGACTTGAAGAAAGAGAAAGGACTTAAAGAAAGAGAAGGATTGTGGTGGGGCAGAGAGAACAGCATGTGTAGAAACAGCACGATGTGCTTAGCGTACAGTTAAGTATCACAAATGTGAAGGGAGGAGGGAGGTCAGGGAGAGGTACGAAATCCAGACCAGCCTATAAATGCCTAATTAACTTGCTTTCAAGCACCAAGGGAATGGAACTAAAGTAGAGTACTTTAGACCACCTTACCTAGGAATGAAAACATGGCACCTACCCCAGCAGCAGGGCGAAAGGATCTTTCCCTTAGGAGTTAAGTCTCCCCTCCTAGCATCTCTTGACCAATGTTAGTTAGCTGTAGATTTGCCCTTAACATTTCCTACTTGTGCCCTTTTCTAGGAGAACTTGAATTCTATTATGACTCAAGTTGACTAGAAATAGGCATCTGTATATCTTCTATCTGTTGTCTGTAACCAAATATACCCCCTGCCTGCCAGGCAGCCTGGAGAGGTCAGGTGGAGCTGAAGGGTCATCTTAAAATGGTCGTGTTCACCACCTGAATGATTCCCCTGATTCTCTCCTCTCCCCATCGTGTGGGTATTTACTCCTTCTTTCTTTTCGGAAACTCAGAACCAAATGTGGCAACTGCGTGTGGCCCCAGAGATACTAAAAACTCCCCTGCTCCCCCACCACCTCCATGGCCAAATCTGGGAGCCATAGAGCTACCCTTCACTGCAGAGCTAGTGGGATGGCATAAGGATAGAGACTGTGTCTGGTGCCTCCTCCCACCTCACCCATGCAACTCTATACTCTGTGGGAGAACTGGCTGCCATATTTCATTGATCTACTACTAAATGTTTTAGCAAAACAAAAAGCACAGACTATACAATCGCTAATTCATACCTGCTCCTCAGCTTAAGAAATACATTTCAAATTCAACTGAAGCTCTTCTGTTTCCCTCATTAATTACCTTCCTTTCCTTCCTCTTAAGAAGTAATCATTATCCTGAATGTGGTATTTATTTTACCAAATACTTGTATTTATATGATACTATGGTATATTGTGTTAAGTATTTTAAAATTTATAAAAATGTTATGCCTCAAATGCCATCAACAACCAACTCTGTTAGTTTCCTGTGTGGGAAAGCTTCTGAATTGTGTGGTCTTGCCCCTCTGGACCCAATGGCTATATCATAATAAAAAGGTAGCTTTTGGCAAGATTTTATCTTATGCTATTGATCTACATTGTCTCATATTTTTCCTTTATTCTTGCATATTCTATGAATATGGTGCTATCCTGTCATTTAGTTATTGTAATGTGTGTGAACTGCTGGGGACAGACTGATGTGAGTGCAGTTCTTAAACTTACAAAGTCCTAGACATCACAGTTTTGGGGTTCAAGGTATGAGGAACAGCTCTACAAACAGGGGTTGATTGTATTGAATATTCTTCCTGCTGAGGCTGCCTTGTGATGGGGGATCTTGGAGATCTTGGAGCAAAATAAATGGCTAATCGTTCAATAAAGGTCCTGTAATATTCATCACCCATGAGCAGTTGGTAAAAAATGGCTGTGAAGCCAGAGTTAGGCTACTAACAAGGAATTTATGTAGATGTGCCATGTCTAGCCTGTGTTCTGGAACTATAGAGATGAATAAGGTATGGTCCATTCTCTTTGGAGGCTCATAATTGAATAGGGAGTATTAATAATCGAATGACTGCAATTCAGCATGGCAAATGCTAAAACATACGTATGCAGCAGCTATAATAGGAACAGAGTAATAGTGAGAGTCAGAAAGTATGGTCAAAACACAAAAAAAGTCAGGTATATAATATGTGTATATTTGGTATATACATGTAAACTCTAACTATGAGGTAATAATCCCTGGTCTGTCCTTATTACCTGTGTGGATTGGGCAAGTTACAACACTCAGCCTGTTTCTTCATCTGTGAAATGGTGATAATATCTCATAGTGTTGACATATGGATTAAATGAGATAATCTAAAAAAATGTTATCCAGTGATATCCTGGTTTTAACAACAGGCTCTATAGGGAAAAAAAGACAACTTAATTTAAAGCATCTGCCAATTTCCATGCTTACATACTCCCACCATAAGCAGTTAGTAAGAATGGCTGCAAAGCCAGAGTTAGGCTAATTCCAATGCCAAAGGCCAAATTCAAATGACCACATTGTGTCAGTGAAGAAGAAGTTAGGAAGAGACAACCCCAATACATGTGAGCCAGCTCTGGCACCCCACTGATTTATTATGCTCTATGTTCTTCATTAACTTGATTTTTTCCTCAACATTATTATATTTGAGATTTGTTCATGTTGATACATGTAGGTCTAGTTTTGTTTTGTTTTTGTTTTTGTTTTTTTTTCTTTCACTTCTACTGCTATGTAGGGTTGAATGTATGAACACACCAAAATTTATTTTCCCTGCCAGGCACAAGAGGCTCAGGCCTGTAATCCCAGTGCTTTGGGAGGCTGCAGTAGAAGGATCACTTGCACTCTGGAGTACAAGACTGGCTTGGGCAATGTAGCAAGACCCCTTCTCTACAAAACATGTTTAACAATTAGCAGGGTATGGTGGTGCACACCCTGTAGTCCTAGCTACTCTGGCGGCTGAGGTGGGAGGATCACTGGAGCCTGGAAGTTTGAAGCTGCAGTGAGCTATAATCACACCACTGCACTCCAGCCTGGGCAACACAGCAAGACCCTGTCTCAGAAAAAAATAATTAAATAATTTGTTTTTCCTTTTTTTTTTTTTTTTTTTGATGGATATTTAGGTTGCTTTCGATCTGGGGACTCTTGAAAATAATGCTGTAAAAATCGTTTTGAATGTACTTCATGGTGCACAGCTGTAAAAGATTTCCCAAAATCAGAGTAGAATTCATAGGTTTTGGACATACATGTTCCAACATGAATAGATTTTGCCAGATTTTCCTCTTAGGTAGCTGTGATGATTTACTTTCCCACTAGTATATCAGTGTTTCCATTACCTTCATTTTCTCCTGTTCTTAGTTTTGACAGATGTTATAAACTGAATTGTGTCCTTCCAAAATTTATATATTAAGTTCCAACCCCCGATGTGACTGCATGTGGAGATACAGCCTTTATGGAGGTAATTAAAATCAATGAGGCCATAAGGGGGGGGCTTTAATCCTATATAATTGGTATCCTTATAAAAAGAGGAAGAGACACTAAAGCTCCCCCAACAACTCCACCCAACTCCCACCCTCTCCCCACTATGTGTGCATAAAGGAAAGGCCATATGAGGACACAGTGAGAAGCCAGCCATCCATAAGCCAGGAAGGGAGCCCTTACTAGAACCCGAATTTGCCAGAACCTTGATCTTGGACTCCTAGCCTCCAGAAGTGTGAGAAAATAGTCTCTTGTTTCAGCCACTCAGTCTGTGAGATTTTTGTCATGGCAGCCTAAGCAGATTAATGCAACAGACTTAAAATTTTGCCTTTAAACAGATGTAGTTTTTCTTTATTTTAATTTTAGAAACTCTTTGTTTCCTTCTAATCAAGCCTCAACTCTTATCTAGTTTAAACAAACTCTCAAACTGACCTCTTCCTTTATAACCCACCTAATTTACTTATTTCCAATTTACTTCATTTGAAATTGCTCTGTTCAGGCTGATTTTCTCAGATTCCCCAAATATAGCATGCTCATTCTTTTTTTTTTTTTTTTTTTTTTGGAGAGGGACGGAGTTTCGCTCTTTTTGCCCAGGCTAGAGTGCAATGGCACTATCTCAGCTCACCGCAACCTCCGCCGCCTGGGTTCAAGCGATTCTCCTGCCTCAGCCTCTCGAGTAGCTAGGATTACAGGCATGCGACACCATGCCTGGCTAATTTTTGTATTTTTAGTAGAGACTGGGTTTCTCCATGTTGGTCAGGCTGGTCTTGAACTCCCGACCTCAGGTGATCCACCCGCCTCGGTCTCCCAAAGTGCTGGAATTACAGGCGTGAGCCACCGCGCCCGGCACCATGCTCATTCTTATCTCTGGACCTTCATTAAAGCGGCTCTACTTGCCTGGACTACCCTACCATTTTCCCTGGACACATCAAAATCCTGCCCATTTTTAAAATACACAAGTCAAATCCCATTCTCTAAGAGTTAGGACTCCTTCTTGGTCAAATGAAAGAACATCCAAAGCAAACTTCTATGGCATAAAAAGGAAATTTGGTTTTATGAAAAACAGAACAGCTTGCTTCAGAGATGTCAGGGACCTAGATAGTGCAATTAGGTCCCTCTTCTCATATCCAGTCTCACTTTACCTTGCACTGGATGTATTCTCTCCTTCTATAGACATCATGCCTCCATACTGAAGGACCAGCACAGGGCCACGGAAAGCTCCATACTTACAACATCTTATGCATAACCCACAAGACTTCCTCTCTCCCATCCTCCATTTGTAGTATCTTGGCTGTGGGGTGGGGGTGGGGGAGTTTTCATTGGCCTAATTTGGATCAAATGGCATCTTCTTGTTCAATCGTTTCATCTAGAATGGTGGGGTACTATGATAGCTAAGCCCAGGGTATATGCCCACATCTGTAGCCAGGGAGGTACAGCATTATGACTGTCAAACCCATTAAAACCACATGGAGTGTGGAAGATCAAATCCCCTTGCTATGGTCTGAATGTTTGTGTCTTTTTAAAACTCTTATGTTGAAACCTAATCCAGGGCTGGGCATGGTGGCTCACACCTGTAATCCCAATGCTTTGGGAGGCCGAGGTGGGTGGATCAATTGAGGTCAGGGGTTCGAGACCAGCCTGGCCAACATGGTGAAACCCCCATTTCTACTAAAAATACAAAAATTTCCCAGGTGTGGTGGTGGGTGCCTGTAATCCCAGCTACTCGGGAGGCTGAGGTGGTAGAATCGCTTGAACCCAGGAGGCAGAGGTTGCAGTGAGCCGAGATCCTGCCACTGCACTCCAGCCTGGGCAACAGAGCAACACTAAAGAAACAAACAAACAAATAAAGAAAGAAACGGAAACCTCATGCCCAACATGATAGTATTAAGAGGTGGGGCTCTTAAGAAAGGGTGCAGGTGAATCATCTTGAGCATTGGAGTTTGAGATCAGTCCAACACGGTAAACCCCTGTTTCTCTTTTCCTTCCTTCCTTCCTTCCTTCCTTCCTTCCTTCCTTCCTTCCTTCCTTCCTTCCTTCCTTGCCTTCCTTCCTTTCCCTCTTTCTCTTTTTCTTTCTTTTCTTTCTTTCTTTCTTTCTTTCTTTCTTTCTTTCTTTCTTTCTTTCTTTCTTTCTTTCCTTTCTTTCTTTCTTTCCTTCCTTCCTTCCTTTCTCTTTCTCTTTCTCTTTCTTTCTTTCTTTCTTTCTTTCTTTCTTTCTTTCTTTCTTTCTTTCTTTCTTTCTTTCTTTCTTTTCTTTCTTTCTTTCTTTCTTTCTTTCTTTCTTTCTTTCTTTCTTTCTTTCTTTCTTTCTTTCTTTCTTCTTTCTTCTCTCTGTCTCTCTCTCTCTCTCTCTCTCTCCTTTTCTTTCATTTTTGAGACAAGAGTCTCACTCTGTCGCTCAGGTTGGAGTGCAGTGGCACCATCTAGGCTCACTGCAACCTCCACTTCCCAGGTTCAAGTGATTTTCGTGTCTCAGCCTCCTGAGTAGTTGGGATTACAGGCATGTGCCACTATGCCTGGCTAATTTTTGTATTTTTAGTAGAGATGGGGTTTCGCTATGTTGGCCAACCTTGAACTCCTGGCCTCAAGTGATCCACCTGCCTTGGCCTCCCAAAGTGCTGGGATTAAGGCGTGAGCCACCGCGCCTGGCCGCAGAACCCTGTTTCTACAAAAAATACAGAAATTAGCTGGGCATGGTGGCTTGTGCCTGTAGCCCCAGCTACTGGGGAGGCTGAAGTAGGAAGATTGTTTGAGCCCAGGAGGTCAAGGCTACCATGATCTGTGATTGTGCTACGGCACTCAAGCAGAGAGCAAGTGTTTGCCAGACACCAAATCTACTGCTGCCTTAGACTTCCCAGCCTCTAAAACTGTAAGAAATAAATTTCTGTTGATTATTAATTGCCCTGTGTAAAGTGTTTTGTTATAGCAGAATGGACTAAGATACCCTTAAAAAAGGGTCCTTGACAGACACAAATGACAGAATCTATCACATGCATTATCCATGAAGCTACCCCATTTCTCCAGCCCTCACAGCTCCTCTTTACTTTTGAATTGTTACTGTATCTAGAGCATCTCTCACTTAATTATCAAAGTATCTTTTGTTTTACGTTAAATCATAATCTTGTTAATATTAGGAATCATGTCTTCACTTACCATGTATCTCTCACAGTCCATTTTTTTTTTTTGAGACAGAGTCTTGCTTTGTTGCCCAGGCTGGAGTGCAGTGGCATGATCTCAGCTCACTGCAACTTCTGCCTCCCAGGTTCAAGCGATTCTTGTGCCTCAGCCTCCTGAGCAGCTGGGACTACAGGCGCCTGCCACCATGCCCAGCTAATTTTTGCTATTTTTTAGTAGAGACGGAGTTTTGCCATGTTTGCCAGGCTGGTTTTGAACTCTTGACCTCAAGTGATTCGCCTGCCTTGGTCTCCCAAAGTGCTGGGATTACAGGTGTTAGCCACCATGCCCAGCCATCTTCACAGTCCTTAACAGAGAACTGAGTATGTATCAAACACCCAACAAATACTAATTCTCAGAACCTGTGGCCTGCTATTTCTAATGGAAGCAGATCTTTAAAATCCACTCCTATTGACTTCAATTGTAGTTTAGCTGAAATTTGAATTTTGAAGCTATGATGCAATTTTGGAGATATCATGGCCAAAAATGTATATGGTGCATAGCAGTTTAGAAAATACTCTCACATTCTACGATCTTCACAAACAGACAGAAGGCAGGTTCTGCCCCTTAGGAAACTGAGATTTACCCATCAATGCATGTAATTTTTTTGCCCAAAGTAGACTGGCTAGTGAGTGGCAGAAACAGATAAGCCACAGTTTGACTGGGCCTTGGGAGAAATTTACCTTTTGTCACAGCCCTACAGAGGGCTGAATGTTCTGGGAGGTGTGGTGAGAGACTCTTCTAGAAATAGTGCTCTAGGGGGCTGCCTTCAAGAAGCTCTGATTGCCCCTCCATCCTGTGAGGGTTGCATGAATGAATCAGCCCATGGAAACTCTACCTACATTTGGACACTCACTGTCTGGAACATGTGTTTGGCGCCTGGAACCAAAGCATCTCTGTGGCCCCGAATGCTACTGAGGAGAGATTCAGCCCACATCTAAATGCCAGATGATAGAAGCAAGTGGCCAAGCAGTGCAGGCATTTTTGCCAAGTTGGAATGGGAGCAAGTGTGACTAAGCCAATGGGACTAGAGGTGGCAAACAATTCGTGTCTGGTTGGAATCAAGCACTGTGTTGGTGATAACACTTCCAGAACAGGCAAGGGTGACCATAAACTTGCGTTCCAAGGCACCCTGTAAAGGAATGAGCTGTATACGCTCATGCTATTTAACAGAAATTCACCAATGAGGCCCATCTTTTAACGTCAGCTAGAACAGCAATGTCGACAATGGCATCACTAGGCTTCCCCTGCCTGCTGCTAGCCCAGCAGAAGCTTGTAAAGGCAGAACTTTCGGGCCCAGACGTCTTGTTTCTGTTGCTTTTGCCAGAGAGCTGCTCCAGAGGGGGGTTGCATTGTGTTATAATCACATGGTTTGCAAAATGATAGTTAAGAGTCTGTTAGCATTTCCACCCCAAACCTCATATTTTCAGCTGCTCGGAGTGACTCAAATATAAGAATTCTCTTTAGGCTGAAATTTGGCACACAGGGTCTCAGGCCCAGCTGGGGAGCAATTTCAACCTTTCTTGGGACCGGATTTCAATAACATCCATTTGGCTGTTTTTGAATAACAGCAGAAGTACAACAGAAGAGAAGTTAGCATTTTTATAGCAAAATGTTGCCATTGTGTGACTCAAGAATTGGTGGTGAGGGGTGGGTGGGACCCACCCTAGCAACTCCCAATAAACCCTGGCAGGTGATTAGCCTTCGAGTGGACTAAGCATGTATACTTTTCTCAAGTATGTATTAAAAAAACCAACTGCTAGTCTGTTGTTCAGAACAGAGGGGAGATTTTGTTTAATAACATATTGTGTTTTTGAAAAGCAAAGTTGACTCAGGAACAATGACACATACCAGTGGATATTGAATTTCTACTACACCCACTCCTTGGTGCAACTGGGGCAGTGGCAAATTGTAGGATGCAACTGAGTTCCCAAATGTAAAGGCAAAAACTGCGAGGGGGCAGGAGAAAGGGAGGGGAGGGTAGTACCATGACCGCAAATATGGTATGAGGAATATTCTCGATGGTCTAAGATCTCAGATCTGGTCCTTCCTTCTGGAAGCAAGAAGACATCGGAACTCAGTTCCTCTTCTGCACCTCCCCACTCACTACTGACAAAGCATCAAATTACAAATGACAGATTCCAAAAAGGCAAAATGATACCAAGCTTTTCTTTTTTAATGACATATTCCAGGAAAAAAAAGCATAGAGAATAATAAAACACACATTCATGTGCCCACCACTCAGTTTCTGAAAGAAAACATTGCAAACATAGGCCAGGCGCAGTGGTTCACACCTGTATTCCCAGCACTTAGGGAGGCCAAGGCAGGTGGATCCCTTGAAAACAGGCATTTGAGACCAGCCTGAGCAACATGGTGAAACTCTTGTCTCTACTAAAAAATGAAAAAAATTAGCCAGCATGGCAGTGTGAGCCTGTACTGTAATCCCAGCTACTCGGGAGGCGGAGGCAGGAGGATCACGTGAGCTCGTCTCAAAGAAAAAAGAAAGCCAATACAATCAAAGTCCTATCTGTGTATTTATCAGCATTCTTGATGATTTCCTTGTTTCTTTTTTTTTTTTTTTTTTGAGATGGAGTCTTGTTCTGTCACCCATGCTGGAGTGCAATGGCACGATCTTGGCTCATTGCAACCTCTGCCTCCCAAGTTTAAGCGATTCTCCTGCCTCAGCCTCCCCAGTAGCTGGGATTACAGATGCCTGCCACCATGCCTGGCTAATTTTTGTATTTTTAGTAGAGGCGGGGTTTCACCATGTGGGCCAGGCTGGTCTCCACCTCCTGACCTCAGGTGATCCGCCTGCCTCAGCCTCTCAAAGTGCTGGGATTACAGGCATGAGCCACCACACCCGGCAATTCCCTTGTTTCTTAATATGAAGATTTATTATTATTCTCTTTATATAGGATGTTATATCTCCAGTTCGTATTTCATAGGAGTAATTATCTATGATTCCTCCTCCTCTTCTTTCTACGTTATTCAGATTTATAGAAATTCTGTTTAAATTTATGCCTTTTCTTTCCAGAAGTTCCTAGTTTCCAACACTGAATGGCAATCAGCTATAGCAGGTTTGCCCACGTGGGATCCAAAAGCACCTTTCCTGGTTAAAGTCAAATGAAGACAATTTTCCTCAACCTCTGCTAAAATGATACCCCAACATACCTTAAGAATTTTCTGGCTATTACATTATAGGGATTGATACCCACAGTCTCTCAATTCTAGACTTCATATACTTTCTGCTACATCAAAGTGTCTTTTCTGCAGTTTAGGAGACTGCCCCCTGCTGTAACCATCAGTTCTATCCCTTCTGTGCTCATCAACATCTTTGCAAATAGAAACCTTGATTTACAAGCCCCTTATATTCTGCGTAAGCCACCTCCAGTTCTATCCTGATCTCCTAACCACGACCTCAGGGAGAGCTTCTAACTATAAATACAGTGGTTTTTACCAACTCAGTCAATTCTCAGATTTGAAGATACATTGGTCCCAATGAGCAGGCTATAGAAGTCGCAGTAGTTTCCCCTCTAGAAGCCATCCCCACCTATTCTTGGGTCATAGACCCCTGATTTTGTTCGGGCATCAGGTAGCCACATGCTTCAGGAAGGCTGGGCCCTTCTCCAGCCCCAGAGCCAAAAGACCAGCACTGTATTTCAGTTAAGAGTCTGGTCTCATGGTTCCTCCATAGGCTCTTGTGTGACTTTAGGTAAGTTACTAAAACTTTATGTGTCTTGGTTCAATTCCTGTTGTCAGGGATTGTTGTACCTGACTTGCTGGGGTTGGCAGAATTAAAACAAACAAATAAAAAATCTGAGAATTTGTTAATGCTGCTGAGTCACAGAATTGACCAACCATAGAATGTAAGCTCCCTGAAGGCAGAGATTATTGCCTGCCTTATACATCACCAGCAGTGCCTGGCACTTAGTAGGTGCTCAATAAGTACTGGTTAAATTGCATTGACTTGAATCTCAGACTCACTAAATTTCAGGTAAGACTTTTTGTTATGTGACATAATAAATAACCAGCCCAAAGCACTTTTTTTTTTTTTAGATGGAGTCTCACTTTGCTGCCCAGGCTGGAGTTCAGTGGCATGATCTTGGCTCACTGCAACCTCCACACTCCCAGTTCAAGCAATTCTCCTGCCTCAGCCTCCTAAGCTGTTGGGATTACAGGCGCCTGCCACTGCGCCCAGCTAATTTTTGTATTTTTAGTAGAGACAGGGTTTCACCATCTTGGCCAGGCTGGTCTTGAACTCCTGATCTCGTGATCCACCCACCTCGGCCTCCCAAAGTGCAGGGATTACAGGTGTGAGCCACCGTGCCCAGCCACGAAGCATCCTGATACATAAATACCCTTTGTCTAGTCAGTACCATTCTTTCCTAGGAACTGTCCCCTCCACATGTTTATAAATATGGCAGCGATGGGAGCTGAGTTAATACATTGTGACCCAGTGGCTACCATTAATTCATTCAGGGGTGGCTACCTGACCCAAAAGGGATCAATCTTAACCCTTTCCCAGGAGTTTGGAATTAGACTAAGACTCAGGCCAGTCTTGCTGCTGTTCAAAAAGGAAGAAACATAAAGATGTGGCCTATTGGCAGTTGCGTTTCCCATGTGCACGCATGAGCACTACAGCAGGTTAGCTGGCAGTGAGCAAAGGAGGAAGCCGACTGGCAAAACAAAGACAAAAGATGGACAGAGAGTGCTTGTGGTATTTAAGTGTGGTTAAGTGTGACCCACCTACATTCCAGTTCTTGGAGTCTGGGAAACACATGGATTTTCTTATGATAGTCTTTTCTCCTTAGGCTATTTTGAGTTGGGCTCCTGTTAATTGCAGAGAAAAGATCCTAAGAGGTTTTTTTGTTGTTGTTGTTTTAATTATAGCTATGAATTCTGAGCAAACCACACCTTACTTCCTGTAACTATTATATGCACCCATGAAAAGTAAACACTTTTTAAAAATTAGGGCCGGGTGCAGTGGCCCATGCCTGTAATTTCAGCACTTTGGGAGGCCGAGGCGGGCAGATCACGAGGTCAAGAGATTGAGACCATCCTGGCCAAGATGGTGAAACCCTGTCTCTACTAAAAACACAAAAATTAGCTAGGCATGGTGGCATGTGCCTGTAGCTCCAGCTACTTGGGAGGCTGAGGCAGGAGAATTGCTTGAACCTGGGAGGCGGAGGTTGCAGTGAGCCGGGACCGCACCACTGCACTCCAGCCTGATAATAGAGCGAGACCCCATTTCAAAAAAGAAAAAAAAAAAAAAGAAAGAAATGCTGCGGGACAAATATAACCCAAAACATAACCATAAAACCTTTGGAAACTTAAATGAGAAACAAACTCTGAGTAGTTGTCTCAAGTCTGCCTTTAAGCCATCCTCTACAACCCTTGCAATCCAGTCCTCTTCTTTTGTCCATGCAAACATGGTGACCCATGAGATTCTTCACTGTTTACAATGGCGTGCTCCTCTGTCATCCCCTGGTTTTTCCATGTGGCAAACTCAATAACTGGAAACCCTTTCTATTCTAGCTTTTTAGTACCTAACTCCTAAAGTTCTCTCTTCTCGTCAGCTTTAAATGACTTCATGGTTGGTTTTGCTTTTATTTTTCTCTGAGGTTTCAACGTACAGTTCCAGGAACTAGCTATCTCTATCAACCTGAAACTGAGACTGGGTTCTATGTTGATAATTTTTTACTAAGCCACAGGGACCATCTGGTCTAAGGTCATGACTCTGTTTGCCATTTGTGCAGCTGCCTGCACATCTGTAGGTTCCGATGCATTCTTTTATTACGGTCTTTCTATTGCATGTTGTCAAAGGCCTGGGGACTGCATCTGTTTGAATTTTGTCTGTAGGGCTCCGAACATAGAGCAGTGTGTGGTTGGGAACTCAGAAAACATTACTTTCAGCAAACTGGATTCATAAAGAGTCATGATGAATGGAAATGATGAGGGAGATTTGAGCCCAGGAATAGGGACTGGATTTCCTATTTACCTCCTCACTAGCAATGATGATTTTAAATGTTCTCGCTCTGAACAACTAATGCTTTGAGCTGAGACCCACTCACATAATGATTATTTCCTTGTAAGTACTTATTATTTAGTTGAGTTAGCTGTTTAAATATGAAGTTTTTATACTGGTTTTTAGAATTGTTCACCATATATTCTCTTTAATATGCATTCTCTTAGTTTCTCTTTCTCTCTCTCTCTCTCTCTCTCCACACACACACACACACACGTGTTCATTTGAAAACTCAAGTTTTAAGGCTGGGTCTATACTTGGCCAACATCTTCAAGGTCACTAATGTTACTTCTTGCCTCTGCTGTGTGGGAGCCAGAGTGTGAGTCACCAGGGTGAATAATGCCTCTGTAATACTACCAGATTGTGTTTGTCTCCACTTCAAAGCTCTTAGTTTTAACAGAATAGTATTTCTCCATCCCGCCCACCCAAACAGCAGTCTAGATGGCTGAGAGGCAACAGTTATATGAACAGTACTATCATTTCCATAGGATGGGCTACTCCCCACCCAACCCATACCCCTCAAAAAACCTGCAGGACCCTTTATAGAAATTATCAGGCAACATTCTAGTCAGGTTTTGTTGACTAGAGATTACAGCTCATCACCTCTTTTTTTTTTTTCTTCTTTCCTTCCTTCTCCTTCTTTCTCTCCCTCCCTCTGTCCCTTCCTCTCTCTCTTCCTTTCCCTTCCCTTCCTTTCCCTTTCCCTTACCCTTTCCCTTTCCCTTTTTGAGATGGAGTCTCACTCTGTCACCCAGGCTGGAGTGGAGCAGCGCAATCTTGGCTCACCGCAACCTCCGCCTCCGGGGTTCAAGTGATTGTCCTGCCTCAGCCTCCCGAGTAGTTGGTATTACAGGCGCTACCACCACACCCGACTAATTTTTTGTACTTTTAGTAGAGACGGGGTTTCACCGTGTTAGCCAGGATGGTCTCAATCTCCTGACCTCATGATCCACCCACCTCGGCCTCCCAAAGTGCTGGGATTACAGGCACGAGCCACCACACCTGGCCTCCTTCCTTCCTTTTCTTTTCCATTCTTTTTTTTTGCCTCAGATAGGTCTATAAATCTATTTCTGATCCATCTTCAGTGACTTTTTTTTTTTTCATAGTTCACTGCAGGCTTGAATTCCTGGGTCCAAGCAATCCTCCCATCTCAGCCTCCCAAGTAGCTTGAACTACACAGGTGCACCATGGCTTCTGTTTTTCAGTTACTGCTCTTCCCTTTAGTCTTTCACTTTCTTTTTCATTCACCAAAGACTTTATGACTGAGTTTGTCAAAAAAAGAAAGAATCAGTGAAAGGAAGAACAGAAGAAAGGAAGCAAGCAAGCAAGCAAGCAAGCAAGAAAGACAGGGAAAGACCAGACGTGGAGGCTCATGCCTGCAAGCCCAACCCTTTGAGAGGCTGAGGCAGGTGGATTGGTTGAGTCCAGGAGCTCAAGACCAGCCTGGGCAATGTGGTGAAACCCCATCTCTACAAAAAAGACAAAAATTAGCTGGGCGTGGTGCACATGTAGTCCCAGCTACTCAGAAGGCTGAGGTGGGAGGATTGCTTGAGCCCGGGAGGTTGAGGCTGCAGTGGGCTATGATCATACCACTGCCCTCCAGCCTGGGTAACAGAGCAAGACCTCTCAAAAACAAAAACAAAAACAAGAACAAGAAGTCTTTAAACCCAAGAATCAATTCCCATTTCCACAGCCTCTCCATGGCTCCTCTCACAAGAACACTTTATTTTAAAAGTCATGTGACTCTGGTGAAACTATAGTGCAGAGTGGCCACGATGGAAAGAATAATGGTGGAACCGCCATCATTGAGCACCTAATCACAGTGCCAGCTGGTTTACATACATATTTCATTAACTCCCCCAAACTGAAGTAAGCCTTATTATCTTTTCTACGCATGAGTAAAGTGAGGTTCAGAGATACTCAATAACTTGGCCAAGATCATAGCCATTAAGCAGAAAGGAGGAAAATAACTAACTGTACGGTGCTGAGATTCACGCTTTTTTTGGCGGGGGGAGGGGGGCTCAGTTGCTTGGTGAGAGAGGAGATATTAGCCTGTCTAGACTTCCTAGTTTTTCCATGTCCTGCTTTCCTGCTGCTAATTTATGGGATAACGTGAGAGTATAATTTTCTCTGATCATTCCTATGTCACTTCCCAAAGCATCTTCTCATTGTTGTCAATGATATCTGGGTATATTTCCCCATACTCATGAATAACTCATGAATAACGTATCTTAGAAATTTTGCCAGTCCTTATTCATGTCCTACATGTGTTAATCAAATGTCTTCTAGGCCTAGGGTAATGGTATATAATCTATCATCCAAACGCTTTTGAGATGAAAAAGAGTGCTATTAATAATTATGCTGGGAACACTGGGATGTATGGCCACCCATTTAGAAAAAACTATAGTCAACCTAATGTCTCCTATGGACAAGGAGGATATGAGTAGAATAGTCCAGTCTTAACTAGACAGAGAACAGAGGTGGTGGGGGAGAGAAGCTAAATCTACCAGATTCCAACCTTTTTGTCTCACTAGCAGTTGTTGTATTTCTGGGCCTGAGTGTGTGTGGTGAAAGGAGGAAGGTAGCTGAAAATCACTCAGAATTAGAATTCTCACTATCTCCATTCCTTAAGGAAGTGGTGCTCAAACTTCAGTGTGCTTAAGAATTACCAGTCGTTTTTAAATAAAATGCAGATCCCTGAACTATATGCCTTAGAGATGCTGAAAATACAGTCTGAGATGGGCCCTGGAAACTGCATTTTAACATGCTCCTGTAAAGATTTTGATCTAGGTAATTTATACATTACCCTGCGAAGAAAAACAGTATTCCTTGATAGAAAGATTCCTGCATACTCACTCTACAAAGACAGGCAAAATTTCAGAAGAAGGCCTTGCGGGACTCAATAATACAACTGTTTACAACACTGATATTTGTTCAGAGATACTGTCTATATGGCCTGAATCACTATTTGAATCAAATAATTTAAACCACATTAACCT
Source organism: Macaca mulatta (assembly GCF_049350105.2). Lineage (NCBI taxonomy): Eukaryota > Metazoa > Chordata > Mammalia > Primates > Cercopithecidae > Macaca > Macaca mulatta. The sequence continues at coordinate 62,771,386 of NC_133417.1, read as the reverse complement.
TACAATTACTTTCAGCATAGATTCTTAGGGATACCTAGCCAAATATATATAATTTATCTTTACATATATGGTGTTATATATATTCTTCGTATCTTTATATTGTAGTCAAAGGAAAGAGAATAACATTTTGTGTGCTTTCTGGTAATCACAGTAATAATAGTTTTTATATATTAAACACTGCTCTTGTGTCAGGCATTTATATACATTACCTTGAAAACAAAAAGCCTTGAAAGAAGTCAGTCAAGCGAGCTCTGTTTTGGACAGGAGGTACTACAGGCTCAGAGAAGCTAGGTGACTTGCCTGAAGCCTCACAGCTAGTAACTGGCAGAGTTGCCATTTAAAACCAGATCACCTGCCTCACACTTGAAATATTTAGTGAACTCATAAGCGCTCTGTGAATACTGAAAAATACTGGTTGGAAGGCTACATCATGCATGTAAGCTAGTATGACCTTTCTAGAATAGTAATTCCTAGAGAGAGAGAACAACTGAATGGTGACTTTGAGACATGAAAAGGCATTTCTCTGAAATAAAAGGCTGAAGAAAGCCGATGATCGGTTAACATTTGGGAAACTCTGGGGTACAGCTAACCATTTGCCAGGCTAGCCTTTGGATTTATTTCTCTTTTGTTGGCTGTGCCGCTGCTACGCTCTTTATTCATATTTTCAAGGAAACACAAGCAAAGCGAATGTTCTCTAATTGCGCTCCCTTCCTGCAGTAAACCCGCTCCTCCTGAGCACCCGGGCTGGTTCCATACGCAGCTCGTTGTGTGGAAGGGCTGGTGGCAGCTGCAAGTTGGTGTGTGACACATTGAGTAGTCATATTTCTCTTCTCTGTGGCCCTCCAAAGCCCTTTCCAACATAACTTTTCCCCATCTGTTCTCGTTTGCACTGCATAATAGGGGACAGGTTTTGGAACTTGGGATTCAAAAAAACATTAAGAGAAAATAAAAATGAGATGGAATTTGAGTAGAAAGAAACTCACTGGCTCTCCCCACCACAGCCCCCTTCCTTAGTTGCTGGGATCATTACCAGAGCATTAAATCGATCAAGTTTTTACTCTCGTCTAGTTGGTTCTCTTTATGGGGTAGTGGGGAAACGTGAGACCATTAAAAAATCTCTTCAAACTGTCTGCAATAAAGTAAGCGCAGGGCTGAGTCATTAGTAGGAATAATGTTGCCCAATACCTGACAAAGTTTTTCCACGTTTGCTTAGAATCTCTAATAAGTTACATGAATCGTCTCCTGCCTCAGGTTCCTTCTCTATGAAAGGGATGCCTGAAGTGAATTTTAGGAATATTTAGAGACAGTGTTTTCCCGGGTGCCATAAGCCCATCTCTGTTGTATGCACTAAATAATTTTGGAAATGATAGGAACATTTTAAAAGTTTGATAGTAATAAATTTCTTCTAATATACATTAGGAAGAAAACTGGCAATAGCAAAATATACCCCTGATTTCACAATTATTTTTGCTTAAGTAGAGGCTAAACTGGGCATGTAAGTTTAAAAAGTGAACAAATTTAAAGAGGAATATTAAGTAAATAATAAAAGTGAATATGGCAAAACAGAGAATACAAGAATGGGTGCTTAAAAAGCAACTATATCAAGGCAGTGGTTCTTACATTCTTTGTTTGTGGAAAGCTTTACTGTATGGTATGGGCCTCTGGTTCTCAGGGTTGGATTAATCACAATCCTTGGGTCATGGCATATGCTATCATTGTTGGTTTAGCAGGGGCTTGGAATCCTTAATGGATAGCAGCCTTCTTTGAGAATCTGATGAAAGTTATGGGTTACCCTGGAAAAATGTATATTCCCATATACAGACAAACTTACATAGAATTTCTGGGTTTTCAGGACCATTTGGAGTGCATCTGTGAGCTTCTGGAAGTTTCAGGTGCATTCAAGGTTGTGTCCACTTGCTTCTTTGCTTTCTTAAGCTCACAGGCCAGCCAGCAGCTGAGCCTTTAAGTCACACCTACTACATTTCTGCAAGGAACAGCATCTTCCCTCACTGCAGGCACCACCCAGCCTGCTGCCTAGGATCATGTAGATGGTATAGAAAATATCCACCCCCAACCCACCTCCCCACTTTCGCCTTTTCAAAAACAGAGATACTACAAAAATGTCAGTAGCCAGGACCAGTTGCTGTGTTTGCCCAGTTCACCTCCTCATCCACTGAGATCTGTTCCTCCTCACTCCAACAGCTTGCACCTCTGAGCACTGCTATTTCTTTCACTTGTCCAGAGACAGGCACCTACCCCAAGCCAGACCAATCAGCACCTTTCCATTTTCCACATCAGAACTTGGAAAGAGAGGTACATGACATGAAACTCAGTGGGAGTGCTTGTTTGTTAATTCTGCAGAGAAGAGCACTAGGTACAGACAGGGGGTTCTATACATGCTTCTGATGATATTGATTCCTTCAGCATGTCTTTGGAGCTGAAAAATTTTTAAGTAATCACTTCCATAACTCCCACCACGATAGTGCGCACTGTTCTTCAAGTACTCAGTTATTTATGAGAAGGTTGGTGATAATATTAATCAGAAAGATCATGGTAATGCCTGGCATCTACTGGACCCAGGCACTGTGCCACCTCCACTGCATGCTATATGCACGCCTTCTCGCTCATGAGGCAGGTAATATTATCTACTCCACTTTACAGAAAAGGACTCTGAGGTTATGGTGTCAGAAAGTGCTAGAACCAGATGGGCATGGTGGCACGTGCCTGTAGTCCCAGCTACTCACAAGGCTGAGGTGGGTGGCCTGGCTGAGCCTAGGAATTCAAGCTTTGCTTGGGAAACACGGTGAGACTCCATCTCTAAATAATAATAATAATTTTATATATAAAGAAAGGTGCTAGAACTAGTATACAGAACCAGGACTGCCTCGCTCCAGACTCTACAACTTTTTCTTCTTTTCAATTTTTGAATAGGTAATTCGTTCACATAGTCTTTCTTTTTCTGTTCAAAATAGTGAAACATCTTGCCCTGTCCTTTCCTTCCTTCTCGTTGTTCAAAGCCCCATCTACTTCTGAGAATTTGTGTCCAATTATACTACCCAACATAGACGTGTATCTCTTTTTTTATTTAAATGATAGCATATGGTAGCATACGATCTATTTTGCTGAACCTTGCAGGATTTTTTTTCCTACTTACTGCTAATTGAGGAGCTCAGTTCTTATCGATACATTGAAAACATCTTTATTATTATTATTTTTAAAAAGCGGCTTCATAGTGTTCCATTTTAAGAATGTTTCATAATTTACTGACTCAATATCCTATTGATAGGCAGGTTGTTTTCAATCTTTTGCTTTTATATATAGTGCTGCAAAGAAAACCTCCTACATCTGTCATTTCAGAATTGGGTGAGTATATGTGTAGGAAATATTCCTAGAATGAAATTCCAAGGTCAAAGTGTATGTGAATTTATAATTTTGCAAGAGAATGTCAAATGCCTTCCATGGACCTTGTATCAACTTCCACTTTGACCACAATGTACAAGAGTAACTTGTAGTATTCTTGATGATTTCAAGGTCTTCTTCTCCTCTCACATTTAAAAGTTTCGTCCTCTCTAGAATGTCTTAAATTGCTTTTCTAAAAAGAAAAACGAAGAGCTGGGCATGATGGCTTGTGCCTGTAATCCCAGTTACTTGGGAGGCTGAGATGAGAGGATCACTTGAGGCCAGGAGTTAAGACCAACCTGGGCAACACAGCAATACCCTTCTCCAACTGTCTCTATAAAAAACTCTAGCCGGGCGCGGTGGCTCACGCCTGTAATCCCAGCACTTTGGGAGGCCGAGGCGGGTGGATCACCTGAGGTCGGATGTTCGAGACCGGCCTGACCAACATGGGAAACCCCGTCTCTACTAAAAATACAAAATTAGCTGGGCCTGGTGGCACATGCCTATAATCCCAGCTACTAGGGAGGCTGAGGCAGGAGAATTGCTTGAACCTGGGAGGCGGAGGTTGCGGTGAGCCGAGATGGTGCCATTGCACTCCAGCCTGGGCAACAAGAGTGAAACTCCGCCTCAAAAAAAAAAAAAAAAAAAAACTCTAAAAAATAACAACATAAAACCAAAAGTCTTACAACCAGTTTCTCCCCTGGCTCCATCCGGCACGCACATACATACAGAACTTTTTTCTCTTGTACATTTTTACCTACTTTGCTTAGAGCTCCCCCAACTTTGAAAGGAAGCTATGAGGATAAATGGTTTAAGGGCTTGGGATTCTTTCAGCAAGTCAGTCTTGCTTAACCACTCAACGAGCCAATGCTGCATCTCCAAGCCATTTACCACGAAGTCTTTCCAAGGGGGTCTCTGATACCATTTCCATGTTCCCCATCGCCAACCCTCCCTCCATCAGCTCACTGTCAGGCATCTCCACGGCAAAACCCCTGCCTCCAGCGTTCCTGATAGTTTGTACCAACTCCATCTTTGGGGCCCTGCCACTCCACTTAGTATTCTCATTCTTTGGGAGGTTAATGACTTTGTGGAAATCTGAAACAGCCCCTCCTCAGGAAGTGGTAAAAGTCTCTTAGAATAACAGAAACAAGTCTTGAAAGAGCTCTTGAGTTCATCTGCATTTTAGGCCAATTAAAATCCCTAAAGAAACAATGATATGCATAAAAACTCAAGATTATATAATTGGCAGTGGCCAAAATCTCATAAATTTATATAGATATTGTCCTTTACAAACAATGAAAACATATCTAAAGGGGGAACACAAGCATTCCCCACTCTCTCTCTCTTCTTCACAAATTAATGACCCTTTCCCTCCTTTAAGTCATTTTAGATATCAATTATTTAGCCAAGAAGAACCAGGAGCAGTATCTTCTTTGTAGTAATGAGGCTTTGTCTTCACAGGAACTCAAGTTCAGTTCAGAAACTTTCAAACATGGTTTTAAAGGCTTTTGTGAGTCAACTGTTAGTGAATCACACAAAGGGGGCCTTTATTAATAAACATATTCTGTTCATTATAGAGAAATGAAAGCCTCAGAATAATTCGCCAAATGTTTAAAGAGAAAACAAAAACAATGTGGTAAACATATCAGGCCTTGATGAGCTGTCTAGGTAATTGGTTGTTTCTGTGCACCTGGTTCCAAAGACAATATTTAATGTGTAATCTGTTTCATTTGCTTGGGGAAGTAAGTGTAACTCTACCCCCTGGATCACATCTGCATTAAAATGAGGGGAGGCAGAGTCTTGTTTCAGCGAGTGGAAATTTATGCACATGAGTTGTCTTTTACATGGAGACAGCAATTATACCCCTAGAAATGCAGTCTGTGGGAGAAAATGACATATTCAATACCGGGGAACAAAAGCCTAATGCTAAGAGGACATTAACAAGGTTGGGAACCCCCTCCCAACAATTAACATGATCATTTACAAACTCTGCAATCTATAAAATTATTTTTAAAACATGTTTTTCAAAACAATGTGGTTTTTCTCCTTCTTTCTCAAAGAAATAAAAAGATTCAGCAGCAACCATACAGAATCTATTAGCTATTCCACAATAGCAAATAACGTTTTGAAATCTCTTAAGATATATCTGGGGATTGAAACAAACACACACCAGGGAGTGACAGGTGACAAGTGACAAGGTTTAACAGCCTTATAATGACTGTGGCCAATAATTTTTCATTTTTACGTAAGAAAGTTATGGTGTTTGAAAGCAACAATTAGAATTCTAGAATACAGACTTAAAAAAAAATAGAGCATATGCAAATAAAAGTTGTTTGTTAAAAGTGTTTTTTTAAAAAATAATTTGTTGGTTGATTTTCTTAAAGTCCAGAAGGGCAAAACTGGAACCATTTAAATGAATTTAAGTTTGTGCTTCTCCCTGTCTTCTCTGGAGACTTTAAGAAACGGATGAGGAAGGATTTGCTCTCTCTCCTCAATGCCTCTGTGTCCTTTCCACTTTTGTGCTTCCTGGACACACAGAAAGGCTTTATTTCACACACCGTACTTTATTTCATGTACTAATTGTATCACCAACAGAAAACTATGTGCCCTGCTTAACTAAGATAGAATACAGTAAGTCAATGAAAACTCCCATTTGTTTTTGAATTTTTCTAAGTTGATAATGCTTAATCTTAAGTTTTGGTGCATACTCTTTAATTAGTCCTGCTACAAAATCTGAGTGACAGCACTAATACTTTTTATTGATTTACTCTGAGATTATTTATTTGGGTTCTTGGAAAACTTAAGGTTTTCTATCAATTTTGGCATATTTTCAGAAAGTAACATTGAAAGAGTAACTTCAATGGGTCAGGCTTTGGGGAAAAGCAAGCTGCAAATTCTAAATCCCGACTACCTTTTGGAAAATACTAGGAATTGTAAATGTAAACAAATATGGAAGAAGGAGTGTTTAAAATGTTTTTAATATATTCTGAACCACCATAGCACTAAAATCGTAGATATTGTAAAATTATGGCATGGCAATATGATATATTATAGAAAACAGCATGATAGAATGGAATTAGAAAACCTGAATTCTACTCTGCATTGGGTAACTACCTCTTTTGGAGGAATTAATTCAAATTTTAAGCCTCCATTTCTTCAGCAATTGAAAAAAAAAAAAGTAAAATGGAGGTGGAGTCCACTGACCTGGTTTCATCAAGTCAGTAGCATTGCCATCATGATCATCATCAACAACAACACTAAATATGGGTAGGGTTAGGGGAATAGGGAGGACTAACTGATCTCAAAGTTAAAAGAGACCTAAAAGGCCAAACAGATAAATGCAGTAAGTGGTCACTGTCTGGATTCTGATTTGACAAAAGACTTTTCTGAGAAACTTCAGGCTATTAGAATCTGAACTGGGGATTAGAGGATACCAAAGAATCATTAATTTTGTTAGATGTGATAATAGCATTATGGTTGTGTAAGAAAATGTCCATATGCTTGTTTATTTATTTATTTATTACTTATTAAGATACTGTCTCACTCTGTCGCCCAGGCTGGAGTGTAGTGGCCCTATCTCGGCTCACTGCAACCTTCATCTCCCAGGTATAAGTGATTCTGATGCCTCAGTCTCCCAAGTAGCAGGGACTACAGGCGTGCACCACCACACTCAGCTAATTTTTTGTATTTTTAGTAGAGATGGGGTTTCACTATGTTGGCCACGCTGGTCTTGAACTCCTGGTCTCAAGGGATCTGCCCATCTTGGTCTCCCAAAGTTCTGTGATTACAGGTGTGAGCCATGGCGCCCAGGTGTCCATATGTTTTAGACATGCTTAGTGAAAGATGTCAGGATGCAATCACATGATGGCTAAACTTTACATCAAAATACTTTCAAAAAAAAAAAAAAAGAGAAAGTGGGAAATAGACAAATCAAGTAAATCAAGTCTGGCTTGATATTGATTGTTGTTCAACCTGGTGATAGATATATGGCATTCATTACACTATTTTTCCTCTTTTTGCTTATGTTTGAAACTTCATTAAACAGAAACCCTAATATCAAATTCTCAAAAAGAATTGAGGGCTGTATTAAATTAGTTCAAAATTCTCTTCAAAATAGAAAATTCCATCATTCTACTTCAAAGACTGAGTAGTGATAATTGTAAACATCTAAAGCAATTTTTGTTTTATTTTCAAGATCAAATAGTATCTAAGTAAAACTGTGTTATGATTATGAAATTTCACTGGTGCCTAATATCTATCTAACTGAGAATCAAGTGGAAGTAGAAAATTCACTGCAGAAAAACTTCTGATGAACACTTGATTTGTCAACAAATCCACACTTGATTTGCCAACAGGGAACTTCTGACCTTTAGCAGCGACAGAGTAAGCTTTTCCAATTGAAAGCTCATCTCAGCTCTACGAGAGGCTGTGTGGAACATGTTCATCCAGATCAATAAATTGCCTTTTTCTTCTCCTTTATCACCAAATAGATTATGTGGCCATTTTCTATCTAGGAATAACCACTGGCACCAACAATTTTTTTCCTTCTTGTATGCGTATTTCTTTTCCATTTCCAAGTCCTTTCCATTATGAAGAGATTAAATGTTTTCACAATTCACATTTTGAAACTCTAAATTCTTAGATGTGATCAGTAACATCTTTAGTTGTTAAAGAGTGGGACGTTTATTTCCTTCATTCCAAATTGGATTTCTGTGTTAGAAACTGGAGGATTTGGTAACCTTTTGTACTCTGTGGTAGAGCACTAGGAGGAACTGAGTCATAGTCAAACTTCAGACTGTTCATTGGTTTAAAAATTCATGTTCGTCAAAGAGAAAAGTAAAGCAAGATTTGGTGCATTTTATACTCTGGTACTATTTGACTCGGTGTTGATGTTAACCTTGATAGGGATAGATGAATTTGGTTGAACACAATTTTTCTGGTTACTTAGGAAAATCAAACATTACTTAATGCAGTTTTTATATTATTGATAGTATATACAATATTATTTTGGAAGCTTTAGAATAAAATTGGCAAACAACCATTTTATCAAAATAAAACAAACTTTTCAGACTGTTCCCTCCCTCATCACTGGTGACTCCTTCAGTATAATAGAAATGGAAAGAGTTCCCAAGAGAAAGGCAGCCAGCCCCACTGCAAAGATGGGAAAATTAATAAGTGGGAACTAAGTTAATCTTTAAAAGTTGTTTGCAGATTAGAATTTCTACCTAGTCAGTCCTCAGCAGGAAAAAACCTCAAACCGCTTTATACTATTTTCAACAAAAATAATACTAAAGTGCTAATGGAACAGTATGCAAAGGGCCTTAATGAAAAAGAAAATTAGAAAAATAAACAGCTAACATATATTTATGAACAAGGTACAATCTCATTAGCAATCAAATATTCAGATTGAAGAAACTAACTCTTAAAATTTCCAAACTGGCAATGATAATAGAATGTGTGGTGACAAAGATAATGTGGTAAGATGGACAAGCCACTGCAGAGAGTTCTTATTACTGGACAATTGGAAATATGATCTGGAGTCCTATTTTTAAGAATCTATCCTGCTAGGCACGGTGGCTCACACCTGTAATCCCAGCACTTTGGGAGGCCGAGGCGGGTAGATCACTTGAGGTCAGGATTTCAAGACCAACCTGGCCAACATGGTGAAACCCCGTCTCTACTAAAAATACAAAATTAGCCAGGCAAGACAGTCCGCACCTGTAATCCCAGTTACTTGGGAGGCTGAGGCAGAAGAATCACTTGAACCTGGGAAGCAGAAGTTGCAGTGAGCCAAGATCATACCACTGCACTCCAGCCTGGGCGACAGAGCAAGACTCTGTCTCAAAAAAAAAAAAAAAAAAAAAGAATCTATCCTAAGGAAACAACGAGATTCCCCATCACCATCATACTCTCATAGACTATCTAATGATCTGGGACAATGCTCACAACAAAACTCGAGGAGTCACAGAAAACCATGTGTATTTATATTTATATATAACATGTGAATAATGAAAAAAGCAAGATAAATTTATCTAAAATATCGTATCTACTTACATTGGAGAGTAAAATCAGTTTTACCTGCATTGAAATACTTTTCTCTCTCTCTCTCTCTTTTTTTTTTGAGACAGGGTCCCACTCTGTTGCTCAGACTGGTGTCTAGTGGCACAATTTTGGCTCACTGCAGCCTTGAACTCTTGGGCTCAAGCAATCCTCCTGCCTCAGTCTCTCAGCCTCCTGCATAGCTGAGACTACAGGTATGTGCCACCATACCTGGCTAATTTTCTTTTTCTTTTTTCGAAGATACAGGGGTCTCACTATATTGCCCAGGCTGGTCTTGAACTCCTGACCTGAAAGAGTCCTCCCTCTTCAGTCTCCCAAAGTGTTGGGATTACAGGAACGAGCCTCTGTGCACAGCCTATGTTTATTTTTTATAGTATATGTTGCATTATTTTAACTTTATTTCTAACATGTTTATTTTTATTATAAAGCAACAATTATTGCATAACTTTTAGGAAATACAACATATGAATAAAAAGTATATGACTACTCAATATATCCATGTAACAAAATTGCACTTGTACCCATTAAATTTATACAAATAAAAAAATTAAATTGTGGAAAGATGTATAAATATGTTGAGAAACTGCTAATGGCTGCAGGAATTCTTTTTGGGGTAATGAAAATGTTTCAAAATTGATTGCAGTGATGGTTGCCCAACTATTTGATACGTGAAAAACCATTGTACACTTTTAAATGGGCGAATTGTATGGTATGTATATTATATCTCAATAAAGTTGCTGTCAAAACCGAAAAAAGAGGCTGAGAATGGTGGCTCACATCTGTAATCTCAGCACTTTGGGAGGTTGAGGCGGTCTGATCACTTGAGGTCAAGAGTTTGAGACCAGCCTGGCCAACATGGTGAAACCCCATCTCTACCAAAAATAATAATAAAAAATATTAGCCGGGCATTGTGGTGCATGCCTATAATCCCAGCTACTCATGAGGCTAAGGCAGGAGAATTGCTTGAACCCAGGAAGTGAAGGTTGCAGTGAGCTAAGATCGTGCCACTGCATTCCAGCCTGGGCACAAGGGTGAGACTCTGTCAAAAAAGAAAAATGCCCAGAAAAGTATAAGAGTATAAGATCATCAGCACTGCCATCATCCCAAGATTACCAGTGTCAGTATCTTGGTAAATAGCCCTTCAAGCTCATTTGTACGCATCATATATGGTTGTTTAAAGAACAAAAATTAAATCTTACCAGGCATACCATTTAAGAAGTATTTTTAGCCCAGGCACAGTGGCTCATGCCTGTGATCCCAGGGCTTTGGGAGGCTGAATTGAGAGGATAACTTGAGGTTAGGGGTTCGCACCTACGGTGAGCTATGATAGCGCCACTGCACTCCAGTCTGGGCTACAGAGTGAGATTCTGTCTCTAAAACAACAAAAAAGTATTTTTTATTACAACATGTATAACTTCATAATCACAGAAGAACCAAGTTCTAGTTCCAGCCTTGCCGTAACCTGCTATGGAACCTGAAGAGTCACATTGATTTTCAGGGACAAACTTTTTCTGCGTAAAAGGCAGGCTGGGACTAAATGAGATCTTCTGTCCCTTCCAAGTCTAGAGTTCTGTGCTTCCTTGAGGGAGGTGGCACTATAACAACAGTACACGCTTGGATGTAACAACTGTGTTGAAATAATGAAGACTGTTTATCAATAGAGAACTACTAATCTTCAAGATAAACCTTTAGGTTAATTTTAAAAAAAAGAAAACAAAGGATAGAAGAGTGTGGATAGCATACCATCTGCGTTAAGATAAAAGAGAATACATGTATACTTTCATATGTCTAGAACATCTCTTTAAGGATACATAGAAGCTGGCATTATTGAGAGGGAAATGAGTAGTTGGGAAACAATGGTGGTTCTGGAATTTATTTTTCACTATACAATATATCCTTTTGTGGGTTCCATGGTGTAATAGTTAGCACTCTGGACTCTGAATCCAATATATCCTTTTGTACTTGTACATTTTCGTTTCTTTTTTCCTTTTGGAGAAAGGGTCTCACTCTGTTGCCCAGGTTGGAGTGCAGTGACACAATCTTCGCTCACTGCAGCCTTGACCTCCAGGGCTCAAGTGATCCTCCCATCTCAGCCTCCCGAGTAGCTGGGACTACAGGCTGGTACCACCGTACCCATCTAATTTTTGTATTTTTTGTAGATATGGGGTTTTGCCATGTTGCCCAAGCCCTGAGCTCAAGCAAATCCTCCTGCCTCAGCTTCCCAAAGTGCTGGAATTACAGGCATCTGCCACTGCCCTGGCATACTTGCATTTTTTCTTTCTTTCTTTTTTTTTTTTTTTTTGAGACACAGTCTCGCTCTATCGCCCAGGCTGGAGTGCAATGCTATGATCTTGGCTCACTGCAAACTCCACCTCCTAGGTTCAAACAATTCTCCTGCCTCAGCCTCCTAAGTAGCTGGGATTACAGGCGCCCACCACCATGACCAGCTAATTTTTTTGTGTTTTTAGTAGAGATGGGGTTTCGCCATGTTGGCCAGGCTGTTCTTGAACGCCTGACTTCAGGTGATCCACTCAACCCGACCTCCCTAACTGCTGGGATTACAAGTGTGAGCCACCATGCCCAGCCTTTCTTTTTTTAAACAGTAAAATAATTATTAGGAAAAAACATGATTAATAGAGACATACGATGTACTGGGTATAGTGATAAGTGATGTAAAGCAAATTTGTCACTCACTTCCTTGCTTAAACCCGTTTTTTTTTTTTTTGAGACGGAGTTTTGCTCTTGCTGCCCAGGCTGGAGTGCAATTGTGTGATTTCAGCTCACCACAACCTCCGCCTTCTGGATTCAGGCAATCCTCCCGCCTCAGCCTCCCAAGTAGCTAGGATTACAGGCATGAGCCACCACGCCCGACTGTATTTTTAGTAGAGATGGGGTTTCTCCATGTTGGTCAGGCTGGTCTTGAACTACCGACCTCAGGTGATTCGCCCGCTTCAGCCTCCTAAAGTGCTGGAATTACAGGTGTTAGCCACCGCACCCGACCCACTTAAATCCTTTTAATCACTTCCCTTGATGGCGACTTGTGAGACCTGCATAATTGGCCAGGCTACCTCATCCTCCTCCATAGCCATTTCACCACATGCTCACTTCACTCTAGTAACACTGGTCTTCTGTAATTTTCTAGAAATTTTAAGCTTTTCTTCCTCAGAAACATCAAATGCAGTATCAGCAACTTCAAACAATTAACTTCCTAGGAATTCCAACTTAACTTGAGGAATTTCAAAATGCAGAGACCTCCAAGGTGCAACCCACCCCTCACTCTACACCTGAGGAAAAACTAGGCTCTGAAATCTGAAGTTACTTGCCTAGGATCACACACCTAGTTCTCCACTACATATATGTAATTAACCTTAGCAGTTGCTCTCTGGAGTTTCACCGAACAAAAGTAGGTTAATAAAAAGGAAGCCTTTGGATTTTAGATATTGGTAGAATGGGGCTACATCAGGACTTAGAAAAGTAATCTGATTTCTTATCCATGAAAATGTCTTCATGATGCCATTGCTCAGAACACCCATCAGGAAAAAGAATGCTTCCTAAAACTGAAAAGCCACTATAGTGCTGGATTCTACTAAGAGCCACACAGTTATATTTGAAAGCCATTGTTTAATTTCAGGAAGAAATTAATTTGATCTTCCCGCCATGGGACTAGCTTTTAAAATCCACACCTCAACAATGTAGCTAAATTAACGTAATTAAGTAAATTAGAAACTCAAGGAGCTTCAGAATGTGAGCAAGACCACGGACAGTCCTGATGGGCATCTATCCCTTGAGGCTACAAGGAGGTTGTCACAAAGAACCTGAGATGCAGGCAAAAGAGGCAAGTCAAAGCTCTATGAGTTCTCTGAAAAAATTTCTTCTGAAAGAGATGGACCTACTACCAGAGAACAAAAATGTCAAATTTGAATTCCATTCACAACACTGCACCTCCCACTTCACAAATAAAAATCCATATGCATTCCTTACCAGTTAGGTCTTGTCCCATGATTGTCAGACCCTTTAAAAATATGTGCATTGCTATTTTTATAATGTTTATTATTTCTGCTTATAAAAGTAGTATGTTATAGAAAAATTGGAACACATAGATGTGTAAAGAAGAAAATAAGTCAGTCATAATTCATGTAAGTATTGCACATCCTGGAATATTTCCTTCTAGTCTTTTTTCTTTGTGTATACATTTGATGGAGGAATGTGCTTATAAGGGTTATGGAATTGGAATATTACCTTTGTCTTTGATTTTTTTTCAACTTAGGCTTTATTGTTGGAATTTCAGAAGTTATTAGATAGTAATTATTCTTTTACATAAATTTTTGTGCAATAATAATTATTTTCATGGCATAAGTTTCTGAAATGGGATTAAAATGTCCAAGGGTATACATCTTTTAAAGTATTTGATACATATCACCTAATTATCTTCCAGAAATTGCTTTCCAGTTTACAGGCTCCATAGCAACTATGTCCTTTATAAAGTCAATTTCGCCAATAGAGAATATATTGGGCCGGGCGCGGTGGCTCAAGCCTGTAATCCCAGCACTTTGGGAGGCCGAGGCGGGTGGATCACGAGGTCAGCAGATCGAGACCATCCCTGGCTAACATGGTGAAACCCCGTCTCTACTAAAAATACAAAAAACTAGCCGGGCGTGGTGGCGGGCGCCTGTAGTCCCAGCTACTCCGGAGGCTGAGGCAGGAGAATGGCGTGAACCCGGGAGGCGGAGCTTGCAGTGAGCCGAGATCGCGCCACTGCACTCCAGCCTGGGCGACACAGCGAGACTCCGTCTCAAAAAAAAAAAAGGGGAATATATTTAATTGCTGACAAATTGTGTGAAATAATTATATTAAATATTTTATCTCAGTTTTGTTTGTATTATCTTTTCTTAGAATTTTAGAAAGGGTAAACTTTTTTCCTAAATCTCCTATGTAATAATTTAAATTTTCCTTGTCTAGTAATACTATTTGCTTAATGCTCTATTAGATGGTACATTTTATTTGAAATTTTTTATAATTAAAGATTTTAACCCTTTGAGCATGTGTTGAAAATACAAAGAAAAGGCCAGGCACGGTGGCTTATGCCTGTAATCCCAGTACTTTGGGAGGCCGAGGTGGGTGGATCACCAGGCCAGGAGATCTAGACCATCCTGGCTAACACAGTGAAACCCCGTATCTACTAAACACACAAAAAATGAGCCGGGCATGGTGGCAGGCACCTGTAGTCCTAGCTACTTGGGAGGCTGAGGCAAGAGAATGGTGTGAACCCGGGAGGTGGAGCTTGCAGTGAGCCGAGATCATGCCACTGCATTCCAGCCTGGGTGACAGAGCGACTCCATCTCAAAAAAAAAAAAAAAAAAAAAGAAAATATCTTCTTTTGTTTGATTTTTCTTAAACATTTTTAGGGAACATTTTGGACAAAAATCAGAATGTTAGGGAAATTTTTTCCTGTAGTCAAGCAAATCAACCTTTATTTCTTCCATTGCTTTTATTTAGAAAGTTCTTTTCCCATCTAAAGATAAATATTTACCTACATTTGCTTTAATTTTATGATTAAATATATGTGTATATATTTAACTTTTTATTCCTTTTGGAAATATTTTCAGAAATGGCTTGAGGGGAGGCACTAACAGAATTTTTTTTCCAAGTGCCTCAATACCATTTAATAAATAATTGGCATAATTTTGTAATGCCTCTTATATCACACTGTTGGCCCATAGTCACACAGTGGTTTGTATGTAGTCTGCCATGCCAGAAGTGACTGCATTGACCTCCCATTTCAACTATAGGCAGCTTGAGGACTCTGTGTATAACTCTCATAGTTCCCTGAATATGGTAGGTGGCCAGTGAACTCTTATATGAAATGCACAATTAATGAGTCATTGATACACCTGGGAAAGTTTAACTTGGAAGATAAACAAATGTCTGTCCTGACTGGTTTAAATGTTTACCTTTTGAGAAAAAGGGTGCCAAGCCAGACAGGACTTTTAGTAATCCTTTCCGCTTATGATTTTCTCTTCCACCCCCTACTATTTTGATCGAGTTGCCTAGATCTTTAGAATATACTATTGGTTTCTTAGGGCCTCAGGATTAGGCCCTTTCAGATCTCAAGACCTTTTAATTCATTATTCTCTAAGAACAGTTATGATGCATCTGGGCTAGTATTTCTCACACTTGAGTGATATACATGGCTTTAAAATGTATGTACCTTTTTTTTTTTTTTAAATGACCATGAACCTTCAGTAATGCCTTATTTTTATTAAAACATCATTTAAATAAGGTGGATGTCCTTTTAGGCACATAGCAAAAAAGGCAATGGGGTCATAGTTGCATGGTAGACAGTCATATGATCCACAATATACACAATATGAATTTCTTTAATATATTGTTGCGAAAACATTGTGATTGATGCAAAAGCACAAATTTCAAGAATTCATAGAGAACCTGGAGACCTCCCTAGGAGTATATGTCATTATTCTAGTCTAACAAAATAGAAATTGGAAAATTATTTTAACCATATACCACATTCAACCCTCAACCTTTGCCATTTTTCTAGGTTGTGTGGATGCCTACCTGTATAAACTCATCTGCATATATTGTAACCACTATACAACTATGAAACTGAAACTAAATATAAACAAAACTATATAAAACCTGTGCTTCAAATAACCTTATTTAATAAGACAGATGATATTGTTTGCTGAATAAAAATCTGTTCACATCACAAACATGGTACTATTGTCTTCTATAAGGAGGGATTTTTTTTTTTTCGTTCTACATGCCCATTACTTAGTGAACAGACTTATCTGGATTTGTTTGTTCCTTCCTTCCACTATTAATCTTTATTTTTCTTCAAGAAACATTTATTAAGTTGAACAGCACATCAATCCATCAGAATTTTTATGAATTATCACCAGCTCTCAAATATCCCACCAATATTCTGAAGAATCTGCTTCTGGAAGTTGACAATTAAGCTGATTTTTATGTTACAGATTTTAAGAAAACGTGTTTTTTTTTTTTTTTTTTTTGGGACAGAGTCTCACTCTGTCACCCAGGTTTGAGTGCAGTGGCCCCATTTTGGCTCACTGCAACCTCCGCCTCCTGGGTTCAAGTGATTCTCCTGCCTCAGCCTCTCGTAGCTGGGATTACGGGCACGTGCCACCAAGCCTGGCTAAGTTTTGTATTTTCAGTAGAGACAGGGTTTCACCATGTTGGCCAGGCTGGTCTTGAACTCCTGATCTCAAGTGATCCACCCGCCTCAGCCTCCCAAAGTGCTGGGATTACAGGCGTGAGCCACTGCACCCAGCTAAGAAAACATGTTTTTATCCCATTATGAAATAAAACCTCTCTCTGAAACCAAAAAGAAATGGTTCCAAGATGAAAGAAAAGTACTCAGTGAGGTTAAATATGTTAAATAAAATAATTAAAAAAATTATGACTTATATACTTATTGTATCACAATCTGAGTACAAAGAGGATGTGGTTATTGTTTGTAAATCTAAAAGCTTAACACACTGTAACAGAGAAGCTGTCTGCAAAATTTTATAAAATAAATTCCCCCAATTTTATAGAAAAATATCATACGGGACTCTTATGTTGCTCAAGACCCTGTTTCTTAATAGTTTTTGAAAGCTGTTGACTTTTAGAAATGAACATGTTGATCTGGGCGTAAAGGAGGAGGATATGCAGAAAACAGAAGAGATGCCAATTCACAATGCAGCAGGCAATTAATTAGCAAGAGTCGTGCTCCTTGAAACATATGATTGAGGAGATCTGAAAATCTTAGAATAACAGAAGATGTATTTCCTCCAAGTAACTTTACTAGTGTGATTTTCCACCAGAGTTCAATCAGTGAATTAGATCTTAGAGTACGGTTGCGGGTCTCAACAGGAGGTAGTTTGGCACCCCCTCCCAGGAGATATTTGGCACTGTCTGGAGACATTTTTGGTTGTCACAACTGTGACGGGAGGGTGTTCTGGCAGTTAGTGAGTAGAGGTCAAGGATGCTGCCAAACATCTTACAATGCACAGGACAGCATTCACAACAATTACCCAGCCAAAAATGTCAATAGTGCTAAGGTTGAGAAACCCCGGATTAAGGTGTCCAAGCCAAAGGGCTGTATCTTTGTGTGCACAGGGCTTGTGTGGAAGGCTGTATCCTGGTGGAGGAGTGGAGGAGCCTTTTGCCTCTTGCTTTATACACACACACACACACACACACACACACACACACTCTTTATGTTAAAAGGCCACAAGTAGTGTTACAGGACCCCAACACTTACCCAAAAGTAGCTGCTGGATCAGGGTTTCTGCACTGAAGTCCCATCTGTGGTTGCCAGGTATATGTTATAGGGCAGGGGTCCCAATCCAGACCCCAAGAGAGGGTTCTTGGATCTCACGCAAGAAAGAATTCAGGGCGAGTCCGCAGTGTAAAGTAAAAGCCAGTTTATTAAGAAAGTAAAGTGGTGAAAGGACACCTACTCCATAGACAAAGAAGGATGTTGCCGAAAGTAAGAGGAGGAACGATTCCATGCTAGGTACATCGCTTGTATATACCGGGAGATGTGCTCTGCTATAAGAGTTTGTAATAAATAAATTAATTACTGTATTTTGCAAGAATCAATATTACTTTTAAAGCAAAATTAGGAATACCTTTGTTCTCCAGATATCGGGATATCTGGACACTCCCAAGTCTGGGTTTGTTTAGTAAACATTATTAATTTGTTCCCTTAGCTGTAAAGGTCTAGAGGCTAGGAAAGCCTGACTTTCTGAGAATGTAGTCCAGCCAGTCTCAGCCTCATTTTCCCAGCCCTCATTCAAAATGGAGTTTCTCTGGTTCGAATGCCTCTGACAGTACCATCCAGAATTCTCCCAGTCTCCTGGCACACAAGTTAGTCACAGGAGGTTGAGTTAGAGGGTTTTTCACTGAGCCAGCCACACAATAAGACCACTATTGAAAGAACTGCTTAAGGAGCAAATAATAGGAACTGTTCAAAGCATAACGGGATTCATTAATTCATTTACCTACTCAGCAAAATTTTATTGAACACCCACATGAACCCTTCTGCTAGGCATTGTGATACATGATGAATGCAACCAGACCTGGTCCCTGCCCTCTTGCAGCTTACAACCTAGGAGGGAACTCTAAAGGTTACCAAGAAGGGGCTAGTTTGTACAATGAGGACTCCGTGAATGTACATGATTGAGCTTCACAAGCTTTCACGTTTGTAATCTCATTTGAACTGTACAACCACCTCACGAGACAACCTTTATTCCCTTCTTAGGTTAAAAATGTGCCCCAGGTCAAAACAGTTTGTAAGTGGCAGAGCTGACACTTCAGCCAAGTGACAATGAGGGCCCTGTTATATCATTCTATAGAGCAGGGACACATATAGGTGCTCTTGCCTTGATTGGTACTGAACTTGCCTCTCTTGATCCTCACCAATCATACAGGTACAAAGCCCTCCTCTTTATGAAGAAAATGCCCCCACCTACTCCATCCTTTTGCTTACAGCTGGGTATTCTAGTTTTTTCACGTATATATGCCTTGTGTTTCTAATTAGATCGTAAACTCCCAACCTGCAGGGACCAGATCTTCCATTTCCTTTGCAACCTTTTGCAGTACTGCAGTCACCCAATAAATGCCCTCTGCATGAATGAACCTGTAGAGATAAAAATACTTTATGGCATTCCCATTTATAGGTTTCATGTTTTTATTTTGCTTTGTGATAGGGCTGTACATTATAAGCTTCTAGAGGGCAGAGAAAATGGCTTAGTGCTTTTCTTTACTGTCAGCAGGAACCATGCAAAATTTGATCCTTGCTTGCCTTTTTGACGCTCTGGGTAATATTAGCACACTGGGGCGTTTTTGTGTATCTAAGGACCGAGGTTATCGGCCTCTCTGCAGCGGAGAATGTTCCTGCCTTTCCACTGTAAGCTCCCATGGCGCCTAGGACAGGGCTAGATCACTGCAGAAGCCCCTCCATGCTTATTTCTGTTACTAAGGAAGCCAACGGCGAACACGGCAAGCTCTTGCATAACCCTAGACCTTGCGAGGAAATGAGCAAAGTGGAAGGGGATTTGAAGGCAGGTCAGAGATGGCCTGGATGAGAATGCTAAGGCTTCTCTCTGAAAATCCAGCCCAAGTCTGACATGCAGGGCTCGAGTAGGTGGCCGCCCGCAGTCCCTGGGCCCGGGATGCCCGCCCGTCCGCCCGCCTGCCCCGCGCGCCCTCGGGAGCTGTCCAGACGGCCCCGCCCGCGCCTACCTGGGCACTCACCCGTGCCGCGCGGCCTCTTCTCCTCCCACCCGGGCCACGGGAGCCCAGCTCGGGCCTGCCCCGCCGCCTCCGAGGAGCCCCGCTGGCGGCGCGCTTGTAGCTTCCATCCGGCGGGCCGAGCGACCCGCCAGACAGCGCCCGGCGCGCCGGGGGCGGCGCGGTCAAGCTCGGCGGGGCTCGGCGGGCTCGCCCTCGGCCGGGCGCCTGCAGGGGGCGCGGGGACGGCCCCGCCCCGCCGCCTCCTCTCTCCCCTCCCGGCTCCCTGGATCCGCGCCGGGAGGAAATGATGTGTTGCTGCCTGGTTAATCACAGCTCCAGACACTCATTGGCCGAGCGCTCCGCAGCCACTTCCTCCTCCTCCTCCTCCCGCTCCTCCCGCTCCGGCTCCTGCTCTTTGCAGCCGCCGCCGCCGCCGCAGCCTCCCCCTCGGCGCTGGGGGAACTTTTCTACTCTCTGTGACGGTCTCCCCCACCGCCCCCGGGGGCAAGTCCCGCTGGTCCGCCCGCCCCGCCCGCGACCGTGCTCCCAGCCCGAGCCTCTGCGCCTCGGGAAGTTTATTCCGCCCGCCCTCCTCCCCTTCCTCCTCCTCTTCACCCCGCCTCCCCGCCCTCCCCCGGCTCTTTCCCCCGGGTGGCTGCCGCTGCCGCCGCTGCCGCTGCCAGCCTGCTCCTCGGCCAGCCGTGCCGGCCCCAGGGCTGGGAAGCCCCCGGCCCCACGCACCGCTCCGCTGCAGCCGCCGCAGCCGCCGCTGCTCTGGGCCGGCCCTCGGTCCCCGGCTGCCGGCCCCGCAGAGTTCCGGGCTCCCTCGCCGGCTGCACCGCCCCGCCCCGCCCCGCGCCGCCCCGCGCCGCGCCGACCTGCAGCGCCCGGCTGCCTTGCACTCCGCCTCCCCCGGCTCAGCCCCCGGCCGCGGCGGGACCCGAGGTGAGCGCAGGTCGCCTGCCGCGCCTGCTGGAGCCGGGAGGACCGAGGGAGGAGGTAGCCTAGCGGGAGAAGAGGCAGGGATCGGGGGTGGCAGGGTGGGCGTCTGCGGTGCCTCCCCCTCGCTTTCATTCCTTTCTCCCCCAAGCTTGATCCCCACTCCGTGGGGGAAGCAGCCGCGGAACAAAACTGTCTTGCTTTGGGCCTGA
Organism: Macaca mulatta; assembly: GCF_049350105.2. Classification (NCBI taxonomy): domain Eukaryota; kingdom Metazoa; phylum Chordata; class Mammalia; order Primates; family Cercopithecidae; genus Macaca; species Macaca mulatta. The sequence goes on along the minus strand of NC_133417.1, from coordinate 62,750,519 downwards.
ACTGCTGGTGGGATATGGGGGGGGGGAGGGCAGAGGCGTGGAGCGGGGGTCTCAGGCTTGCATTGGGGTGTGTGTGCGTGCGTGTGTGCGTGTGTGTGTGTTGTGAACTCCTTCAGGGTGTGCGACTCTGACTTTTAAATCGATCTGGCCGCGGGGCCACGGGGCTCACCTTCCTAGCAGAGCTTGGTAGAGAGTAAGGAGATAGATAGGCGAATTTCCCCCACCCTCAAAATATCCATCTCTTCCAAGAGGAATTTTCTGCTGGAGAGACAGCCAATAAACTCTGCTCAACTCCCTCCCTCCCTCGGTTCTTCCTAGCTGCAGTTTCAAAAAGCTTCAAAGCCAGGAATGTGGGATTCATCTTCCGATCCCCAGAAGGCAAATGTGGTTACAGATGTTGCACGGTACTTTGCCAAGTTTAAAACCCTTCCTTCAACACTGTAACCAAAACAGTGAGGCTAGAACCTCGGGCGCCCTAAGAAGAGATGTGGGCCTCTGGGGCCGCTGGATTCAGTAACTTCCGTCGGGTTCTAGACTGGCTCGGCTCTGTCCAGTTTGTGCCAGATAGTCTCCCACCCCCTCCCCACCCCTCCTTTCCCCTGGAGATTTGAACGCCGCTTGCATGGAAGAGAAGCTACTTAGAGAAGAAAACGTTCCACTTAGTAACATAAGAAAAGTCTTGATTAAAAAGTTGTCATGAATTTGACTTTTGGGGAGAGGCAGCAAGGTAACACAATGGACTTGTCAATTTTATTGGGCTTTTCTTTCTTTTTTGAGGGATGTATGATAAGAGTTAGGTGATGGGCAAAGGGGCCGTTCCATACGTGCTTTTACATATTTTTGAAAAGAGGCCCATGAATTGAGACATAACCCAGTGGTTTTAAAGAATCCTGTCCCAGAGATGCAGATTGCTCTGACAGCCCAAGGGAAGGCGGTGGCAAAAAATAGACACCACCTCCCTTTTCCCCAAAAAAATTCTTCCTGGAAAGGTGGTGTTAAGAAATTTCAGAGATGGGCTGATCCAAGTGGCGGGCCTTAAATGGAAACACTATAGTATGTCCTGGCACTTGTCTCTGGAGGTGGGTTGCTGGCCAGGGGCCCAGGCTTGGGCAGCCAGCAGACACTAGACTTGTGCTGACCTCAGACATCGGCCTCTCCATGCAGCTTTATAGTGTGCAGACTGCTTAAGTTTGGAATATGGGCCTCATCCATTTCACTGATGGGGACATAGGGGTCAGAAGGTTATCTTATGCCTGGATGGGACTTCGATCACTTATTTTATGATTCATTTGTTTTTATTTTCTGTCTTGGAATTTTAAAAAATGGGATTCTTTTGAAGCTGAAATGTAGGCCTTAAGTTGATGTAACTGGGTGTTGGATAATAGCACTTCTACTATTACCCCTTATGCGGGTACTCACAGGTGGTGAATGATGTATAGATAAATTTCGGATAAGTGACAAAGACTAAGGATTGCGATGATTATAGATTGGGTTCATGCCCTCCCTTTCCAGCTGTGTTGTTGAGTTTTACTTGAAATGGAGAGGGTGATTTTAAATAAAACCTGAGTTAGATAGTAGTCTTAGAACTTTTGTACCTTGGAAGAGAGTGATCATTTGAATCCAAGCAAGTTTGTTGTTATCTGTGAGGAATTTAAAGGAATATTAAGGATTCAGAGTAAAGATGCCATATTCAGGAATGTAATATATTAATTTCAGAAGTGAGGAATTTAATTTGATTAATAGAATTGTAATGAATTTTTTTCAAAGTAGTGATTTGCCAGATTTTCTTTATGTGTCCAAGAAAGGTATAACAGAGATTGAGTCAGGATATAGTGGTTATGCCTCTGTCTTGCCCTAGATTGTTCTGAACTAGTCCCGTGATGGTCATGGTAGGCTTCTAGGTAATTCTCAGGCTTGGATTGAGTAGTCCAGTCTTCTGAGGGAGAGGGGCAGGACAGAAATGGATCTGAAAAATGATCCTGCTCTTCAAGGTCATGAGGTGAAGATGGAATCAGTGCTGGGACTGGGAGCTGTCATCTGTGGCTTGTTCTGCTCTTGGATCCCTGCATCTTGATTTATTTTTATGTGAAGAGATCTCATGCCCAACTCAGTAGGAATTCTGGAGAAGCAAACCACTGATGGTGGCAAAACTCTTTGATATGTTTGGGTGGCTTTAATGACAGGATAGTTTAGGGGTGCTGGATATGTGCTAGGCACTGGGCTTTACAGGTGCTTTTTCATGACATTTCCACAAATACCATATGTCTTATTGTTACTTTACCTTTCTACAATAAGAAATTGAAGCTTGGCAAATTTCGGTGGTAGAATGGGGATTTGAACCAGAGGTCTGCAGGACTTCAGAACTCATGTTCTTGGCCACTTTTGCCAGTGATTGTCAAACTTCATTCACTCACATACTATCTTCCTGAGTTTACCATGGCTGAGTCCTACTTACTCTATTAATATTTTCCTTTAAAGCAACGATTCACTTAAAGAAAAGAACCTAAAGACATCATTTTTTTTAAAGAGGAAATTGTGTATTACTACCGTATTTGGAAAGCCAACTCACTTGTTAGGAATAGGAGGTAGTCATAAATATGCGTTTGTACTTGCACTGAAATCCCAACTTCAGAATAAAGATTATGTGGAGTGTGCGTATGGTGCAGGGACCTGGAATAAAAATGGAGGAGGTAGGTAGATGATACAGTATTGGTGATGTTCTGGTTTTTGGATTGGGTGATGGGTTCATAGGTGATGATTTTATTTTTAGACTTTATAACCTACATACACGATACATTTTTTTGTAAAATGATAAAGAAAATTAAGCACATAACTATTAACATAATGATTATTTAGGGAATATTTTACTGCACTATGCTGACTATAGATTTAGCTTGGTGCCTTGTATGCAGTAGGTACACAAGAACTATTGGCTGATTGACAAGACCCCAGGAAATAATTGTAAAGCAAGCTCATTGTTTGTTATATTTGAATAAGGTTGAGGTATATACCCCTCCTCCCCTATTTTCTCCTGCTTCTACTCTCCTTTCCAGTATTGCAACTAAATAGCGTGGGCTGCAGTGAGGTTTCACCTGGCTGTAGTTATGGGAGACACAGCCTGGGCTGAAGCTAGCACTTTTCAGCATCACCTTGTCTTATATATCTAGCACTTGGGATGGGGCAAAGAATGCTGTCGTGAAGTGTTAAGACACTTTCCTTTTTACCCAGTAGTAAGGTGTGACCATTCAGAGCTGGAAGCAGTATTTAAGTTAAAGCAGGGCCTGGATGAAATGTTAGCAACATTAAACTGGTGAGGCTGGGAAATAAAGCCATCAGAAATTTTAATTGGAATCCGCAGAATCTCCTGTTTTATTTTCCCAAGCAAGCACTGGGCACTGTGGCTTTATTCCTGGAAATGAGGATTTGGAATTGGGTTTCCTGGTACAAAATGCCTTCTTTGATCTTTTGGAGTGAAAACTTTGTGTTTCTTTCTGTGGCCAATTCCAGTTCTCAGAAGAACCAAATGGAAGATTTACCTCCTCATTTTTAGCAGTTGGCCATGGAGTGTTCTTGCTTGCCACGTCTCTACTAAAAATACAAAAAACTAGCCGGGCGTGGTGGCGGGCGCCTGTAGTCCCAGCTACTCGGAGGCTGAGGCAGGAGAATGGCGTGAACCTGGGAGGCGGAGCTTGCAGTGAGCCGAGATCGCGCCACTGCACTCCAGCCTGGGTGACACAGCGCGAGACTCCGTCTCAAAAAAAAAAAAAAAAAAAATCAGAAGTTCTAAACTAGGATTTGTCTGTTGGAAGGACATTCAAATGAAAGACTGCTTTCGAAAGAGCCTCATCAATTTGGTGTGGTTGGCACATCACAGCCTTTGGTTCAGATGGGAGGTAGTTTTGCTTGAACTCACACTCTCAAAATTAACTAAGAGATTCGGCAGCTTCCTTTTCTGAGTTAACACACATACACCCTCTGCCCCTAATATTCAAACTGACCGCATATGCGAATACTATTCCTGTGCTCTTCTAGGCAGTTCTGGAAATGTGAGATTGTTTATATGTATAAAGGCTCTTATGTGATCCGTCAGCTTTGTTTTCCAGAGCCAATGCTCTTCAGTTGTTTGATTTTTGGGTTTCACTCTCTGACCAACATTCCACTTTGCCCATTAGAGTTGCTTCATTGTTGACTCTGGGTATTTGGCCTTTATTTCTGTGACTGGGAAAGTAACTTTAAATTTCAGTCTTCCTAAATTTTGTGGAGGCTTGTGCAGTAGGTGAAGGTTGTTTTGAAGAGGGGGGATCCCGGTGAGACTACTTTTAGCATAAGTGTCCTGAGGGATTGCCCAAGGTCAGTTCTCATTCATCTTGAGGCCAAACCCTGGCTGTTCTGGTCTCTCCATTGCCCCCCACTCCCCTCCTTTTTGGGGGACCCAGATTCTTCAAGGCTCAGAGTAATCTTACTAAGCAAGACTGCTTTCTGGATATTGCCGTTTTGCCTTTCGACAGTCTCCTAGGTTTTATCATCCCCATTTCTTATGATGGGACGTGATTGATCTCTCTGAGGGCAAAGACTTCAAGTTGTTCATTCCTCCATTGATTCTTTCTGCACAAGTCATTGCCCTTCACCAATTTAAAACCTTTCAAATTATCTCCCTGGGCTCCTTGAGGCAAGGGACTGTTTTATTCATCTTTTGTGTAACTTTTGCACCTAACACAATGCTTGGCCTAGACCACACGGTCAATAAATCTTTTTGAATTGCCGAGAGAATGAAGGGATGATTGCATATTAAGGGAGCAAAGGGACCCAGTCCTCTAGGGAATCAGGGAAATCCGGGACAAGATGATACTAGTCACTGTGGTCCGTAAGGATGAGTTTGGAAAGTGGGAACGAAAGACATTCTATGTAGAAGGAACTGCTTTTGATACCTCTTCATAGTGCTTAATGTTATAACCTGTGCTTAGTCAATTCCACAGACATTTATTGTGTTCTTTTCAGCATATGTTTCTTTCTTTGTTTTTATATTTAAGGGTGATGCTTCCATTTTTGGGAAGAATATCTCACTAATTTTTTATATCCTACAGAGCAGGGAATCCTTTATTATTTATAGTTAGGACCCAAACACTCAGTGAATCAATTACTTTACTCGGACTTTTTCCTGTTGCGTATGTTTCCAAACAGTTGACAGTGAAAATATAGTGGTGGGCAATGCTTGTGTGAGAGGTGGAAGAATGTAGGTGACCTCTTTGGAAAATGGATGGAATCCAAAGTAAACTCCTCTTCTGAGAGATTTTAAGGGCTGAAATCAGTGGACATACCACAAGTAACTTTTCATCTTCAATACTTGATGGCTGTGTGTTTTTGCTTATCTATGAAAGCCAAGATTGGCTATTAATATCACCATGCCATTGAAAAGCAAGGTTGCTCTGGTTTGGGGGATTCCTTTTTAGCCAGTTATAGAAGAATATTGATAGGCCCTCCAAAAATATAACCTTGAACTTTAGAAATGTACAGAGGGGAGAATGAAGGTGGGGTGATCGTGGACAAAGTTGGATGTTAGAAGTGGGATGATACTTGGGAGTTTGGAAAGAGGGTACTGAGGAAAATATGCAGTAAGAAGAACTTGAGCATTCTGGAATAGAAAGGATGAGTTGAGGTGATGTTTTAAACCAAGTTCCGAAACTTCCACTATTGCAGCTATTGATGAGTGTTGACTACACTTGGAGTGAAAGTAAGATGTGCTTGATTTACTCTCTGTAAGTAGTGAGTTAATGTGTATAAGCAAACATGACCATAAAGGCTGGAGCTTAGGGAGGAATATCCCTTGTCCTGATGTCAGGGACTTACACAAGATAGAAATATACGTACGAGTGAAAGTGTAGGTAGTTATCTAGAGTGACACCTTCCTTTTCACGATAAGGGACACATGTGCCCAATGCTATTTTTCATACAGTTTTCATATGCTTATCTTGAACTTGAAGAACCCGAGTTGTTGTGAACAATAAGTGGCAAGAACAAATATCTTATGAGGATGGCCTAGTAAAAAACAAAAGCTCGGTCAGCAGAGCTTACTTTATATAAACATAAATGTTCTATTTCAGTATTTTTATTTTTTTTAATTTTTTAAATTTTTTTTATTTTTATTTTTTTTTGAGATGGAGTCTTGCTCTGTCGCCCAGGCTGGAGTGCAGTGGCCGGATCTCAGCTCACTGCAAGCTCCGTCTCCCGGGTTCAGGCCATTCTCCTGCCTCAGCCTCCCGAGTAGCTGGGACTACAGGCGCGCGCCACCTCGCCCGGCTAATTTTTTGTATTTTTTAGTAGAGACAGGGTTTCACCGTGTCAGCCAGGATGGTCTCGATCTCCTGACCTCGTGATCCGCCCGTCTCGGCCTCCCAAAGCGCTGGGATTACAGGCTTGAGCCACCGCGCCCGGCCTATTTCAGTATTTTTAAAACATTTTAACACTCAGCAGTACATTTTATATCATGACCTGGTGCACACACAAACATACATGCATGTGCACGGGTGTTAAAAATAAAGCCGAATTACAAGTTCTACAAAAAATATTATAATGCTTTTTAATTAATATTCAATTTTTATTTTAAAAATTCTAGTCTTTATATATTAAACTGATTTTACAACTTGCTAATGGGTCCTAATAAGCAGTCAGAAAAAAACTATTCTAAGTATTGTGGAAATTAGCCTTAATTTGTTTATTGAATAGTTGCTAGTCTGGATGAGACTTTTGTTTTTCTTTTTGTGTGGATTTCTGTCATTTTACAGAAAGTTCATACCCCTATGCTCCTCTCCCTTGCTAGATTATTTTTTCTGTGTAAGGGTCTTTACTTGTTTCCAAATCAGATTAAAGTGAGTAATATGTGATTTGGACCAGCTCCAGTGTGCATCATCATCATCATCATCATCTTGATCCCCATCAGCATCAAAGGTGGGACTGATTCATTTAGAATGGTGGCAGGAGCCACTTAACTCCCTGTTTATTTAGATTATACTTGAAGAGGTTGTTGACGTTCAAGAATTTAAGGAGAAGCCGAGGTTACACACACCCAAAGGATGAGAGGGAGGTAGGGAAGATGACCCCCATATATTGTTCAGAAATAAAAAATGAAAGCAAATCGTTAGTAGGTACAGCTCTTTGCATTCAAAGACACAAGAGCTTAATTGTTGTCCTTGTCCTTATCATTAAAATCTTGCTTTCCTCCTCCTTCATCTTTTCCCCTCTTCTTTGTCCTTTATTTATTGAGCATTTATCAGGTCTTCCTGTAGGTGAGGCTGGGCATAGAAAGCTTAGTTAATATCAAGTTAATATTAAGGTTCACTTGAGTAAGGGAGTGAATAATTACACGTCTGACTATTAGTGGCAGAACTCTGAATATCTTGGTCACAAGTTACAGAGGGATAAGGATCAACCAACACCTTTAAGGAGGTGGCTGTTTGGCCTCTGAAAGAGGTACCAGTTGGATGTTATTTTGAGAGGTATCTATACGTGTATAGGTTGTAGCATAGGCAACATTCCAAAAAGAGGGAATGGGACAAGTAAATATAAGGGGGTTGTTTTTTATTTAGAGGCCAAGTTGTAGAAAAGATAGTTGCACATCTTTCTTTTTTTTGAATCGGAGTCTTGCACTGTTGCCTGGGCTGGAGTGCAATGGCGCGATCTCGGCTCACTGCAACCTCCGCCTCAGGTTCAAGTGATTCTTCTGCCTTAGCCTCCTGAGTAGCCAGGATTATAGGCACGTGCCACCATGTCCAGCAATTTTTTTTTTTTTTTTCGTTTTTAGGAGAGATAGGGTTTCACCATGTTGGCCAGGCTGGTCTTGAACTCCTGACCTCGTGATTCACCCACCTTGGCCTCCCAAAGTGCTGGGATTACAGGCGTGAGCCACTGTGCCTGGCAGTTGCACATATTTTTAATCACTGGTCTCAGACTCTGTGTCCTGGGATGTAGCTTCTCAGGGTAACATGCAAGACCTTAGACAACTGAAAGGAACAGCACGTTCACAGTTAAAAGTGCTTTGTGATGTGGCTTGACTCTATAGAGCACATAAAGATGAGCACCATAGGAGCAAGCTTAGAAAGGGAGATTTAGAGGCACATTATGGTTTACTTTGAATGACAGGCTGGAAGTTAAGATATGGCATGAAAACAGGCCTTGGTCTAGCCTCTTGCATTATCTCATTTAATGCTCACTCATACTCCATAAAGTACCTACTCTTTTTTTTCTTTTCTTTTCTTTTTTTTTTTGAGGCGGAGTCTCGCTTTGTCACCCAGGCTGGAGTGCAGTTGCGTGATCTCGGCTCACGGCAAGCTCCACATCCCAGGTTCACACCATCCTCCTGCCTCAGCCTCCCGAGTAGCTGGGACTACAGGTGCCCGCCACCATGCCCGGCTAATTTTTTATATTTTTACTAGAGACGGGGTTTCACTATGTTAGCCAGGATGGTCTTGATCTCCTGACCTTGTTATCCGCCCACCTCAGCCTCCCAAAGTGCTGGGATTACAGGCGTGAGCCACCGCGCCCAGCTAAAGTACCTACTCTTATGCCTATTTTATAGAGGGAGAAACTGAGGCCTAGAGAGGTGATATAAATGTCTAAGGTTACACATCTGAACTTTAACTCAGACTGTAAATTCCTACATCACCATCAGTGTGCACCAGAGCAGAGGTTGAAAACTGGTGGTCTCTGAGCTCAGTATACCTCAGAGTTCTGTCCTGTTTGAGACTGTATTTAAGACATTTTTAAAAAAACATAGTTACTAACATGTAAAAATGGGGGACATTTTCATTTAAAAAAAAATCAAAATGTCCAGCTGCTCCTGCAACACTGAAAACTCTGGCAGCCCCAGGGCCGTATTCCTTCCTACAAGAAACTGCCAGATCTTCTTTTGACCGTGTCTGTCTGAGGGAGACGTGTGTGCTGTGGCTGCTACTGTCTCAGTTCATCCTGTTTTCTCCCAGACGCTGAGGTTCGGTGTTAGTTGCTATTTATTGTTCTTGCACTGACAGGTTTGTTTGTTTGTTTGTTTGTTTTAAACTCCTCGCCTACCTGGTTCCTGTAGGCCAACTGGATTGACCCTATAGGTGTATGAGTTTGAGGCCCTGGCACATAGCCTTCTGTTAGTCAAGGATGATTGGTCTAGTGGAGTGGGAAGCCCAGAAGCCAGGAGGAAATGAGAATAGATGGAACTAGGGTTTTAGCCTTGGGCTGGAGAAGCCATAGGGCTTGGTGAATAAATTACTTTTGCGATGAGAGGGTTGGGCAAACATATGACTTTTGGAACCTGGATGACGGGGAGAATGGTGTTGCTCTTAAAAGAAAATGGAAGGTTGCCAAGAGGACCTGGCTTGGGATGGACTGTGGTGTTGGGTTTGAGGTTCTGGTAGAGCGAGAACCCAGAAGAATGCTTACATGAGCCCTGTGAGAAGCTGGGACTATGGTACTGGAACTCTGGAGATGAGGGTTTGGGGCTTTGGCTTTGTATTGACTATTGGGTTTGTACTGGTGATTGGTGAGGGATGAGCATGCCCTGGGGGAGAGCTTCCTTTTGGAAATGGGAAGAAGTGGGTTGAGGTCTGAATGAAAAAATGAACCAGCTACAAACAGTTCAAAGTCTCATATTGACTTTTTGGGGTCAAGTGCCTTATCTTGCAAATAAATCAACTGTTTATCCGAATAGAGGAGTAAAATAACAGTCTTCAACTTTTGAACATGGGAACTGGTAAAACCTCTGCTCGTAGAATCAAAGGCAGATACGCTGTTTGATGGGTGACACCTGTAACTTATGTCTGTGCCTATTTCACTGAGCCTTATTAAGGTAAAACGAATTCTAATAGTGACCTTTTCTTGGTATCATAGATGATACAAAATGTGAAAAAGAAGTTGCTGGAGCCCCAAGATGGGAAAAAAATGCCAGAGGAAAATGCTCTGTGCTTGAGATTTATCCTTGCTTTTAACCAGTTTAGAATGGAATGTCCTTTTCAAATTCAGAGAAGCTTTTTTTTTTTTTTCTCCTTGGCTTGTTTCTCCAATAAGTAGGATTCCCTCCAACTTATTGTTTCTTAATCAGCTATGTCCACCTCAGCTCCTCTGTCTTCTCCTACTTGGTTCCCTTTTGATCCCTAAAGGTCTTATTGTTTTAGGACATTCTAAGCACAAGTAGGGTGGATCTGTCTCAGATGTGAGTGTTGTACATGGAAATCTTCCAGGAGGGCATTTCTTTTGTTCTCTTAGAGACTTGTCTCCTTTTGGGGCCATATAACTGTGACATTTTTAGTTTAATTCAAATTGGTGTTTTTATTTTTCGTTCCTGGTTAGCTTTATTTTATTACATGTGCACAGTAATATGAGTTCCTATACATTTTTTCCTAGAAATAAAATAATTTTATTATGTTGTTTTATTTTTGATACTAGTCATATTATGACAGTAATATGTGTGCACAATACAAGATTTGAAGTACAGGAAGGGTGTACAGTAAAACCATTTAATTCAGGGACTGTCCATAGATAGAGTTCAGTATTACCTGAGGTTTCAGGTGTTCACTGGGGGTCTTGAAACATATCCCCATGCCTACAAAAATCTATCTATCTATCTATCTATCTATCTATCTATCTATCTATCTATCTATCTATCTTTTTCTTTTCTTTCTTTTTTTTTTTTGAGATGGATTTTCCCTCTTTTTTTTTTTTTTTTTTTTTTTTTTGAGACGGAGTCTCGCTGTGTCGCCCAGGCTGGAGTGCAGTGGCCAGATCTCAGCTCACTGCAAGCTCTGCCTCCCGGGTTTTTACGCCATTCTCCTGCCTCAGCCTCCCGAGTAGCCGGGACTACAGGCGCCCGCCACCTCGCCTGGCTAGTTTTTCTTTTGTATTTTTTAGTAGAGACGGGGTTTCACCGTGTTAGCCAGGATGGTCTCGAACTCCTGACCTCGTGATCCGCCCGTCTCGGCCTCCCAAAGTGCTGGGATTACAGGCTTGAGCCACCGCGCCCGGCGATTTTCCCTCTTTTTGCTCAGGCTGCAGTGCAATGGTGCGATCTTGGCTCACTGCAACCTCCACCTCCCGGGTTCAAGCGATTCTCCTGCCTCAGCCTCCCGAGTAGCTGGGATTACAGGCATCCGCCACCATGCCAGGCTAATTTTGTATTTTTAAGCAGAGACAGGGTTTCTTCATGTTGGCCAGGCTGGTCTGGAACTCCTGACCTCAGGTGATCTGCCCGCCTTGGCCTCCCAAAGTGCTGGGACTACAGGTGTGAGCCACCGCGCCCTGCCTGCCTGTCTGTCTGTCTGTCTGTCTGTCTATCTATCTATCTATCTATCTATCTATCTATCTATCAATCAATCAATAATCTATCTCCTGTGTTTCTGGAGATAAATACCAAGGATTGGAATTGCTGAATCAAGGGATAGTTACATTTTAAATTTCATGGCTGTGCCATGAATTGGGTTTTTGCTTTGTATTTGTGAAGCAATGTGGTGTGGAGATGACCCTAAGACTCAAATGCTCGTCTGTTCTCTGGTGTAAACCAATTGTGTGGCCCAAGAAAGTCGTTTTCTTAACTTTTGTCTTTGTGGTGCTTTCCTTTCCTCATTTGTTAAGAAGGGCACAGACTTAATTATTTCTAAAGTTTAGTAATTTGTTGATTCTCTCAGTCTCACTCTTTTTTGGTCCTTCCAGGAAATGGAGCTTTATGATTTTTTTTTTTTTTTTTTTTTTTATTCCTGTGTAAGTATGAGTCTGTAAAGAACTCTGGGCTTTGGAAGCCTTGCTAACCACAGCTTTACTTTGATTGTTTTAAAGCACTATGTCTGGTGTGTGCTTTACATTAAAAGCAGAGCTTATATGGCTGATTACCTTTTTTTAAAAAAAAAAAATATGGTGAGTGGTAAGTAGGCAGTTAGTGACCAGGAAACTCATATAGTCAGCTTTTTATTATTGATCAAGAGTGGAGGCAATGGATTTTTAGACTTAAGGAAAAAGTTTTATTTTTATAATAGCTGTAAAAAAAAAAGCAGTAGGGCTATGATAGACAGTTTTTAAGAAACAGCAACATTTTATTTATGACTTTGGAACAGACCAGAAGAGGTAGCTTTTGATCTTTTGAATTGATCTTTTGGATTTGATCTTTTGAGCTTTTGATATTTTGTAATGTGAAGGTAAAATAGGAATTTTTGGAAATTTTGAGATATTTAGCCAGTATTGTGTAAAAAGATGATTGGATTTCCTGGTGATTATCAAGCTAGATCTATTTAAAAACTGAAACCCAAGTAAACAAAATTTCATGGGAATTCGGCCAAGCGCGGTATCCAAGTGCGGTGACAATGGGTCACTCCTGTAATCACAGCACTTCGGGAGGCCATGGCAAGAGGATTCCTTGAGTGCAGGAGTTTGAGGTTAACCTGGGCAACGTAGTAAGGCTGTGTCTCTACAAAATTTTTTTAAAAAAATTAGTAAGGTGTGGTGGCATGTACCTGTATACAGTCCCAGCTACCCAGGAAGCTGAGGTGGGAGAATTGCTTGAGCAGGGAGGCCAAGGCCGCAGTGAGCCATGATTGTGCTATTGTATCCCATACAGCCTGGGTGACAAAGACCCCTGTCTCAAAAAAAATTTATATAAATTTATGTTTATTTCTCATACTGCATTTTTTCTTTAGAATTTGCTCCTGTAAGGCTGGACACGGTGGTTCACGCCTGTAATCCCAGCACTTTGGGAGGCCGAGGCAGGCAGATCACGAGGTCAGGAAAAAAAAAAAAAAGAGAATTTGCTCCTACAACATTAAGCAATGTATTTGGATTCCAAGTTAAAAGACTTGGAATTTGGGTTGTTAATATAAATGCATTTCTTCTGGAAAACTTTTGAGCCCTTAGTTACTCATTTTAGGAAAATCACTTACTAAATCAATCTCTCTCTGTCTGTCTCTTTTTTTTTCTTGAGATGGAGTCTCGTTCTGTTGCCAGGCTGGAGTGCAGTGGCATGATCTCGGCTTACTGCAACCTCCGTCTCCTGGGTTCAAGCGATTCTCATGCCTCAGCCTCCTGAGTAGCTGGGATAACAGGCATGTGCCACCACACCCAGCTAATTTTTTTATTTTTAGTAGAGACAGGGTTTTGCCATGTTGGCCAGGCTGGTCTCGAACTCCTTACGACCACAGGTGATCCACCAGCCTCGGCCTCCCAAAGTGCTGGGATTACAGACCTGAGCTGCTGTGCCCTGCCTAAATCTCTTTAAGTATATAAATGTATTCAACTAGGTATAGAGTAGCAAAAAAAAAAAAAAAAAAAAAAAAAAAGAAAGAAAGAAAGAAAGAAAGAAAGAAACAATTATTTAACTGTTCTACAGGCCAGGCATGGTGGCTCACGCCTGTAATCCCAACCCTTTGGGAGGCAGAGGAGGCCAGATCACCTGAGGTCAGGAATTCAAGACCAACCTGGCCATCATGGTGAAATTGTCACTACTAAAAATAAAAAAATTAGCCAGGCGTGGTGGCACACGCCTGTAATCCCAGCTACTCAGGAGGCTGAGGCAGGAGAATCTCTTGAACCTGGGAAACGGAGGTTGCGGTGAGCTGAGATCATGCCACCGCATTCCAGCCTGGGCGACAGAGTAAGGCTCTGTCTGAAAAAAAAAAAAAAAGGTAAATGTTCTACAGCAGAGGTTAGGTTTACATATATTCACAGAATAGAATTTTATGTAATCACTAAAAACACTATTTTTGATGAATTTTCAGAGACAGATCTCATTTTAAAGGTAGTTACCTTTTCAAAGAGGCTTTTGTTGGCTATTCCATCTAGTTTGAGCCTTAATTATTTTCCGTATCTTACATATACTACCTTATATATATTATCAGTAAATACAAGGTATGTCTATTTTGTACTCTGTGTGTGTGTGTGTGTTTATTCTGTGCCTACTATACCGTCTTATGCATAGGAGGCACACATAACTTGTTGCAATGAATGAATGACCGTAGAGAGTACCCATAATATTGTAGAGAGTACACATAATATTACGTGAAAAAAGCAGGACACTGAAAACATAGTATAATTCCTTTCATATAAATTATGTACAGTTCCGTAGTACAGTTCCGTAAACATAAACATAAAACGTAGTACACTTTCAGATTTGTAGTTAACATATATATATGGATGTAGAGAAAAAAAGATGGTAGGAAATAATCCTAAATTTTAGCTGTTACCTCTGTGCTGTGGGTCATGCATAATTTTGAAGAGACAATCTTTAAATACAAATGGGTGAAGTAAATATTGAAGATTATGTCACCCTGATAATGTATTTTACCCTTTCCACATTAAAGGTGGTCACCTTACCTAAAATGATATATTGCAATACCGTGGCCTTTTCTCTTCTTGAGTAAAATGTACTGTATCTCTGTAGTGTGACAGGTTTTATATCTACTTGAGGATTAAATTATGATCTAAGAGTTGCACTTTTAAGAAACTGGCTTTAATTTCACATCAGTTGAAGTTAAAGGGTGGTGAAAGTATATTAGATCTGCTACAAGTGTGTAATTATAATTATTGACACATTTTCAACTCTTAAGTGTGATGCATTGCCCATGATTTTGACAGCTGTGACTACATTAAACCTGCTGGAATACTCTTTTCACAAAGATTTGTTTAAACTTAGAATTGTCAGAAGGATTCTCCATAAAGTGGATGAACACAGATTTAGAGGTGAAATGGTGGTTCATTTCCCACTGTGCCTGTTGATTTTTCGTCTGTTAAATGTTAAACAGAAGATTACCTGGATTTAGTTTTCATGTCAAGAAACCTGGGAATTTTATTTTATTTTTATATAGTATAAAAAATGTGTGCTGCTATTCCTTTGTGATAGGACTCTATGCAGTGATAGCGTAGAATCTCATTCTGTCTCCTTCTGAAGGTCCCCAACCACATAACTCCAAACTGACAGACTTGATGTTGCATAACATCCTTATTTTCTGAACGTCTCCTTCAAGAAAGTTCACATATTATCTCCTTTTCATGGCCATTCTATCCTTCTATATAGATTTATTAAGTCGCTACTGTGTGCCAGGCACTGAGAATATAGACAGAAAGGCTGTCAGAGAGCTCAGCTTGGCAGAGGCAGAAAAAGAAATAGCCAACGTACAGTAGAGTGAAGCGCCACATTAGAGCTCTAAACGTAAAATTGAGATGTACAATTCTGTTTGAGGGTACTGGAGGTCATCTCAGGGAACGGATGTTCTTGAGTATCTTCAAGGTTAAGTAGGATGTTATCAGGTGGGGAAAGGGCCTTCTAGGCACAGAGGCTTTCAGTAGAGACAGCAACCTTTAAAACTGAATATGGCTAGAACCTTGCTACTCAGCAAGTGGTCCTTGGGTCGGCAGTGATGGCATCAATAGAAATAAAGAGTCTCAGGCTTGCCTGAAATCCTGCTGGATCAGAATCAGCTTTGCAACAGTATCCCCCAGTGATCTGAATGCTTCCAAAAGTTTGAGAAACATTGGACTTGAGCATAGGAAGGGGTAAAAGATGGGAGAGCTTGGAAAGTAGACCACCTGCAAAGGAGATTGGATTTTTTTTTTTTCTAGCAAAAAGTTGATAATGGAGAAGTGACATTATCAGATTTATATTTTCTAAAGATTGTCTGGAAGTACATGTAGAGCAGCATCTGCCAAGAATGTTTCTTGAAACCTTAATTGTATATAAGGTGCTTCACCAAAAAAGGTCCTCAAATAAGTTTGAAAAATGCAGGATATTATATTCTTCTCTCAGACAATATAAAGTATCATAGTAAATTGAAAGTTTTGAGAAATTAACTTTGAAGAAAACCATTCACTTAACCACTTATCCTGGAATATCCCTAGGGTGTTCCACATTTATTCCACAGTGGAACTCTTTGTAGCCTCGCAGCTGTTAATACCCTAGGGATGGTGGATAACATTCTGCTGAACTCATTTTGGAAACTGCTAGCGCTGCTTCCTAAACCTCAGACACTTAGCCTTATCTGAGTAGGGTAACTGACTGTCCGCGTTTAGCGGAGATCCTGGGATGCTAGACTTTCGCTGCTAAACTGGGCAAACTGGGGTGGAGTTGGGTACCCTTCCTAGCAGTTTACCACATATATTACTATTTACTTTATTTTCTTTAGGTAGGCTCAGCCTTCTTTCCTTCAATTCCTGTTTTAGTCTCATTTTCATGGACTGGTCCCCCAACTTGTCTGCATTGGAAGCACCTGGGGAGTTTCCAGACCTGAGCCTGTGCCCACCTCGTGAGGTTGTGATTTAATTGGTCTGGGGTATGCATTGGCCCTTGGGATATGAGGGAGACTTTTCAAAAAGTCCTCAGGTTATTCAAACGTCATGAAAGTTTGTCCAAAGCCATTATGCCTGTGGAAACGTAGTCTTGAAATGCTACTTAAGAATTTATTTTAATATATAATACAAAAAATGACCATTAAAAACAAAAAAAAAATAGTTGAAGAATCACCTAGCAGCATGTGAGGCAACCACCAGTTGTACCTGTTCCACACTTTGGGAAACGCTTAGGGGAATAATCGAAATGTGGGCAAAAATTAGGGGGCTGGAGCTTATTTGGTGAGTGGTGTGGCTGGAAACGATATTGCAGATTTCAGGGCTGTTTGGGAGTCTGAGCCCATGAGATGTGGTGACTGATGTGGTCTGTAAGGTGGAATAGAGTAGGAAAAGGAGAATCTGATAACTGCAGGCAACCTGGGGGTACATGATGATCATGTTACTGGAAAGGGGTCCCAATCCAGACCCCAAGAGAGGGTTCTTGGACTCACGCAAGAAAGAATTGGAGGCGAGTCTATAAAGTGAAGTCTAGTTTATTAAGAAAGTAAAGGAAGAATGGCCCTTCCGTAGGCATAGCCCCCCAAGGGCTGCTGGTTGCCCATTTTTATGGTTATTTCTGAATTATTTGCGAAACAAGGGGTGGATTATTCTTGTCTGCCCTTTTAAGACCATATAGGGTAACTTCCTGACATTGCCGTGGCATTTGTAAACTGTCATTGTGCTGGTGGGAGCATAGCAGTGAGGATGACCAGAGGTCACTCTCATTGCCGTCTTGGTTTTGGTGGGTTTTGGCTGGGTTCTTTACTGCAACCGGTTTTATCAGTGAGGTCTTTATGACCTGCATCTTGGGCCGACCTGCTATTTCATCCTGTGACTTAGAATGCCTGTCTGGGAATGCAGCCCAGTAGGTCTCAGGCTTATTTTACTCAGCCCCTATTCAAGATGGAGTTGCTCTGATTCAAATGCCTCTGACAATCACATAACAGAGCAGGAAGGTGTGGGGAATGCAGCAAGGTGACAGGCTCTATTTGAGAGGACTTGGGATGTCCAAGTAGAGCTGTCTGGTGGGTTGTCAGAAGAAAAACAGACGGGGCATGCTGGCTTATGCTTGTAATTCTAGCACTTTTGGAGGCTGAGGTAGGAGGATTGCTTTAGGTCAGGAGTAGGAAACCAGCCTGGGCAACATAGCAAGACCCTATCTCTATTTAAAGAATTAAAAATAGGCCAGGTGCAGTGGCTCAGGCCTGTAATCCCAGCACTTTGGGAGGCTGAGGCTGGGGGATCACCTGAGGTCAGGAGTTCAAGACCAGCCTGGCCAACATGGTGAAACCCCGTCTCGACAAAAATTAGCAGGGCATAATGGTTATGTAATCCATAACCAATAGTAATCCCAGCTACCCTGGATGCTGAGGCAGGAGAATCTCTTGAACCCGCAAGATGGAGGTTGCAGTGAGCCGAGGTCGCGCCACTGCACTCCAGCTTGGGTGACAGAGCGAGACTGTGTCTCAAAAAATAAAAATAAAATTAAAAAGAAGAAAAACAATTAATATTTAATAGCTTAGAGAGGAGAGGGCTAGATAGAGATGAGAGCCTCTACTTCTTGGTACAGGAGGCAGTAAAGTTCAAATGGGGATCAGAAGGTCCCTGAGAAAGGGGAGAGGGTGGATCTGTCCCCTTGGTCCAAGGGATGAGTTCTTGGAGAAGGACGTTGAGAGAAGAGTCTGGGAACAGCCTGAGAGGTAGGAGGAACACAGAAGAGAGGCTCCTATCATCATAGAGAGGAAGGGAAGGCTCCTCCCAGGTAGCCCTGAGAACCCAGTAAGAGAAGAGCTCAGGAGCGTGTTTTGTTGGAAGTTAGTCATCATTAGTAGTGTTTGTAAGTTTAGCATAAAGAAGGAAACCAACTTTTCGTGGGTTGAGAGGGAGGAGACCACTAGATCAAGTGACTTTTTTTTTTTTTTAAGTTTTTACTGAAGAAAAAGCCTGGCATAGTGTGGGACCTTAGGGAATAAGTATGGGTTTCTTTGGGGAGTAGTCATCTTCTGGTTACTCATGAAGTTATGTCAACAAGGAAGAAAAAATTACAAGAAACATTCACATATTCACAGAAAAAGTGCCAGAGTTACCTGGGGCCCCATAAAATCCGTTTATTTTCAAATCATAACCTCTCATCTTTTCTCCCCATCTTCCCTAAAGTTTGCTCTGTTATTCTCTAGACTCAACAATCTCAATTTCTGAATTGATATTCTTGTAAATGTCATTAGGATTTCTTACGGTGCTGATAAGGCTGCTTGTGATTAAGTGTTCAACCTTTGTCTATATGTGGTGCACATTTCTGGAAGGCTTTGTAGTTTACCAAAGCAACACTGCATTTTACATGATCCTCTTAATAACCTTGTACAGGAGGCAGGGCAGAAAATGATATTATTTTATTTTACAGGGAGAAAAAAGCCTTTGAGGTTTAAATATATTAAGGAGAACCTGCTAATGATGAATGATTTAGTGATGGATCCAGGGTGCAATTCTGGTCTCTCCGGTACAGTATTTCTTCCTTATGGTGGAGGAGGATGGGGGAAGGGTATCTTCTTTTTTTTTTTTTCCAATTAGTTTATAATTTCCTTGAGGATGGGGACCATGTGTTCATTGTTGAGACTGTGGGTGTTGGGGATGGGTAGGAGAGCCCTTTGGTCCAAGCTTTACCACACACAAGGACTTCACATTGTCTTGATATTACCTTTGTATCACAGAATCCCATAAATATCCAGAATTGTGTATTTTCTTTTTCTTTCTTTTTTTTCTTTGAGTCAGGGTCTTACCCTGTCACCCAGGCTGGATTGCAGTGGCACAATCATGGCTCACTGCAGCCTCAACCTCCTGGGCTCAGGTGATCCTCCCACTTCAGCCTCCTGAATAGCTGAGACTATAGTGCGTACCACCACACCTGGCTAATTTTTGTATTTTTTTTGTAGAAGCGGGGTTTCACCGTGTTGCCCAGGCTGGTCTTGAACTCCTGGGCTTAAGCAATCCGCCTGCCTCAGCCTCCCAAAATGCTGGGATTACAGGCATAAACCACTGTGCCTGGCCCAGGATTCTGTATTTTCAACAGGATTGAAAGAAGGTAGCATGGATCCTATAACTTTGAACTTGCATCTCAGTATTGGACCATGTAATTATCTTGAGACCAGCCCGATAGTATTGCTTGGCCTGTTTTGTAAATATTTAAAACATACACAGTTTTTGTCATCCTGTTTTTACATTTAAAAAACATTTTTTGATACCAGAAATCATCTATAGTGGAAGTGGCCCAAACCTCTCGACTTCAAAGGGACCCTTCTCTGTATGTGCATGGAAGGACCTGAAAATGAACCAGCCCCTGTAACAAAGCTCAAGTCCAGTAAAGATGATGTTTTGTAACCACCATAGGGCTCACCACAGACACTTAATAAATACTTGTTAGTTTGAATTGAGGGAGGTGTTGTTTTGTGTTAAACATTCTCCACATTTATCACAACGGACCACTGACAATTTTTAATTTTTTGTAATGATCTTTCCCATGAGTCATTAAAGATACGGCACTAGGATTTGGGGAAGGGGAATGATGAAAGAGAATACAGAAATGGAATTGGCAAGTTTTAGGACAAGAGATGAGAAGTTTTGAGTGAGTGAATAGTTGAAAGCGGGAAGGCATTGCTCAGGGGAAACTGGAAATAGGTGGAGGCACTTTTAAGACGGCAGACCACGGGTATATGAGGATGAGACAGGAGTAATGCAGAGCTGATATCTTAAGGGGGAAACTGAAGGCTTTTTTTCAACTTTAATTATAGCCACAGGATAAAAGCACATTATAGCACTTTTTTTCTACCTCTACTAAGGGCTAGGAGGATATAATCTGTCTCGTAGAGTCTTGTCAAAGAATCTGCACTTCAGACTACATTGAAATGTATTTCTTTTTAAGTTTTTGGGGTGTCGCAGGTTGAGGAAGAGGAATAAACATTTGATTCCTTGTGTTTACATTAAAATTTCAAGCTACTATTTCATGATGAAGCGAGGAACTTTTTAGTCATTGAAGAGATTTAGGCGGATGAGTTAATGTTTGGTCATCAGAAAATGTAGCATGAGGAGCATGTTTCTCTTGGGAGGAGAAAAAAGCAAAATATGAGTCAGACAAAAACATCAAGTCATTTCCCGCCACTCGATGCAGCCACCCTTTTGCTGAAGGACCATCGACCCTGCAAGTCTAATTCAGACAGTGATGACCACTGGCATTTGAAGCAGACTTCACAGTTTATAAAGCTCTTCCCCCTGAAGGCCACTCACAGTGTTGCTGACTCTTTGTATAACATTGGCACTTCTGATGAGGCGGGCACAAGTGAGTTATTCTTCTGGGGAAGGTGCTTTGATTTAAAACCTAAAAATGCCATCTGTAATCTGAATGGGACAGAGTTTTCCTTTGTGAGGGCCCATCAGTTATTCATTGACAATGACATGGACTGTCACCCAGTCTGGAGTGCAGTGGCGCGATCTTGGCTCACAACTTCCACTTTCTGGGCTAAAGTGATCCTCCCATGTCAGCCTCCTGAATAGCTGGGACCACAGGTGCAAGCCACCACATCCGGCTAATTTTTTTTTTTTGTGTGTGTATATATATATATATATATATATATACACTTTTTTTTTTTTCTTTTTTAGAGACTAGGTTTCATCATGTTGCCCAGGCTGGTCTCAAACTCCTAAGCTCAAAAACGTCTGTCCTCCTTGGTCTCCCAAAGAGCTGAGATTACAGGTGTGAGCCACCATGCCTGGCCAGTTCGTTGGCATTTCTGAAAAACGCTAAAAGGCAGTAAACTAGCCTGTAACATTGGGAGAGTGTGAGGTTTGTCTTAGATACTTATTTTATTTTTGAGATGGAGTCTTGCTCTGTTGCCAGGCTGGAGTGCAGTGGCGTGATCTTGGCTCACTGCAACCTCCGCCTCCTGGGTTCAAGCGGTTCTCCTGCCTCAGCCTCCTGAGTAGTTGGGACTACAGGCATGCACCACCATGCCCAACTAATTTTTGTATTTTTAGTGGAGATGGGGTTTTACCATGTTGACCAGAATGGTCTCCATTTTCTGACCTTGTGATCCACCCACCTGGGCCTCCCAAAGTGCTGGGATTACAGATGTGAGCCACTGCACCCAGCCTGAAAAAGATACACATTTTTTTCATTTTGGGTTTGCCAATATGATGGCAGAACACTGTCATTGTCTTCCTGTGTCTCTGTTCTTGATCTTTCAGTGATTTTTTAATGTTGTGTTCCATTTTGCTGGGTATCAAATTATCACCAAGTCTTTGTGCAAATCCAGAGAGGTAACTAACTAGAAATATGTGTGTGGAAGATAGGTATGAAATGTTAGGAAAAAGAAAATGCTTCTTCCTAACTTTTTTTTTTTTTAAACTCCTTTGGGGTCTGATTGATTCATGCTTTTTTATTTGTTGAAATTTTTTGAATACTAACTATGTGCTAGGCTCTGTGTTGATTATGTGTTGGTGACACTGAGACCAAAGGTGCTATTCCTGGCTTCAAGAGAATTCATGGCTTAGTAAAAGGAACACGTAAATCAGTGGTTACAGTACAGCTTGGCAAATGCGGGTGTGCACAATGTACAGCAGTGACCCAGAGGGGGAAACCTCACCCGCGTTGGGGAGAAGGATGTAGGGAAGCTTCTGATCCTAGAAGGTATTACGTGAGAAGAATAAGTAGAAGTTAGCCTGGTAATGTAGAGGAAGGGCATTTTAGCGTAGGGAAACTTCATTGTAAAGATAGAAGGCATAAGAAGAGCATAGTACAAGCTGGGAATGCAGGTGTTTTAGTTGAACTGCAGCTTAGGGTGCCTGTGGGAATTGATGTGACATAAGGCTGGAGAGGTGGGTAATGGCTATGTCATGAAGACTACTTATTGCTTCCTAAACAATTCAGGTCTTATCCTGAAATATGCTAGCTAGGATTTTAGGCAGGAAAAGGATCTGATTAGATTTGGATTTTGGAACAGTTATGAGCAGCAGCTATAAGAATATTCTTTTTCAATGGTGTCTATTCATCTATGCTTTAGACTGAATTGTGTCCTTCCCAGTTCATGTGCTAAAGCCCTTACCCTCAGTGTGCTCCTATTTGGAGATGAGGTCTTTGGGAGGTGATTAGGTTTAGGTGAGGTGATGAAGGCGGGACCTTCCTGATGGGATTAGTGAGCTTGTAAGAAGAGATACCAGAGAACTTGCTGTCTCTTTCCTACACGAGAACACAGCAAGAAGGCTGCCCCTCTGTTAGCCAGGAAGAGGGCCCTCACTAGAACCTGACCATGGCATCCTGATCTTGGACTTCTAGCCTCTAGAACTGTGGGAAAGTAAATTTCTGTTTAAGCCATCCGATCTGTGATGTTTTATTATGGCAGCCTGAGTAGACTAATACAATCTATTTATTATTTGGGTAATTGTGAAACTAGGAACAGGAAGAATATTATAGTAATTCAAGTAAGTAGCAATAATTTGGCTACTGTCTTTTGTTTTAAAAATATTTGGGCATGGAACAAATCATTATAACTGAACTTCTAGTTTTGAGATCTTATGGTTAGGATATTACTAGCTATAATAAGTTTTATGAGAGAACCTTCTCCCTTGAACATCTCCACATCCTACCTTTTATTAAAGTAATCCACTGATTCCCTTCACTATAGAGGCTTTGGGTCTTTTCATTGTCTTCCGGTCAGCAGGTTGGTACAGCTGAACTCTCAGTACCTAGTGCCTGAGTGTTGAATCTGTTAGCCCTCTGCTTTATCTAATTTTGATACTATGACATTTATAGTGTTTTAAAGGAATCTTCTGTATATGGTTTTAGGAGTTCTGTGGGAATTAATACCATTTAGAGGATCATGTAACTATGGCAGATGATGTTTGTGATGAAATTGGTACCTATCTTGTGTATGTTTGAATAACTATTTAAAAGAGAATATTTTTCATAGTTTTGTTTTTATGTCTGAAGATCTGTCTTAAACATTTTATCCCGTACTTAACTTGTATCCGATATTTGAGTCTAGTTTCCCTTTCTTTTCCCAAGGTCTTGCTCTTTTTTTTTTTTGAGACAGGCTCTCGCTCTATCATCCAGGCTGTAGTACAGTGGCATGACCTCTGTTTACTGCAGTCTCCACCTCCCTAGTTCAAGCAATTCTCCCATCTCAGCCTCCCTGTAACCGGGACCACAGCCATGTACCACCACGCCCAGCTAATTTTTGTATTTCTTATAGAGATGGGGTTTTGCCATGTTGCCCAGGCTGGTCTGGAATTTCTGAGCTCACGCGATCCACCCGCCTTGGCCTCCCAAAGTGCTGGGATTACAGGTATGAGCCACTGTACCTGGCCTATTCTTTATTTTTTAAACTCTGTCCTTTCTCCCCAATTCTCTCTAATTTGTCCTCTTTATTGGCCTTTTCTCTTGAGTTTAGAAATAGGCTTAAGTATTCTGTTCTTTAAAAAAAAAAGGTGTTTTGACGCCTATACCTCTCATAAGCCCCTTCCTGAGGAAGCATTTTAAAAAACGAATCCACATTCAATGCTATTGCCTCTTCAGCCTGTAGTCTTCTTCAGAACATAATAATCTTACGTTGCTCCCATTCATTCAATGTTTTGGAAGTGCCTACCAAACGCCAGAACTGGGGTGTGTGTGTGTATCTTTGTTTCCCTCCCAGGAGGCCTCTTTTTAGTGGTAGGGTCACAAGATTGGGAGGAGTTATTTAGCCCATCTCTCCAGTGCCTGCATTTGCTCTGCATTATACCCTCTGAGTGAATCCTCAGCCTTCACTGAAATTCTACAAAGTTAGGGGATGCAGTATTTACTAGGAGCCCACTCTGCCTTTGGACTAATCTGACTGCCAGAGGGTTTTTTGATCTATAATGAATTTTGCTTCTATTTATCCTTTGATCACAGTTCTTTTCAGCTATACAGAATATAGAGTATAATAGTATTTTTACATGATTTGAGCTGTCATATTTACCCCCAATATCTTTTTTCTAAGAATGTCTTCATAGCTTCCATGGGTCTTCACCATCCTGCCTGCCTTGTTGCTTATACTTCTGTTTGATTGAGTCTTTAAGAATTGGTGTCTAGAACTGATTGTAATATTCCTGACTGGGTTTTCTCTCCTCTGATTTTTTGACTTCCATGCTTGTATTATGCAGCCCAAGCTGCTATATTTCAGATGGCCACATGGTTCTACTTGGAGAGTTGATCACCAACGGAAATCTCAGTTTTTTTCCATAGATGATACTGCTAGGTCCTGTCTTCCTCAGCCTCTCCTTGTCTGCTTATACCCTTGTCTTTTATTCCCTTTACTGCATGTGGGATCTTAAATTTACCTTAAGTTAACTTTCAGTTTGCTAGGTCCTGCCCATAGCAGTTTGCATTGGATTCCATTTCTGTTATTTTAGGGAAGATGTGAGTTTTTCTGAAATAGTACCCTTTGAATGTAGTAACTTAACAGATCTATCTGATCTGTTAAGATAGATCTGTTAAGTTAAGATGGATCTGTTAAGATGGATCTGTTAAGTTAACAGATCTACTAAGTTAACTTTTCTTTTTATTTTTGGAGACACAGTCTTACTCTGTTGCCCAGGCTGGAGTGCAGTGGTACGATCTCGACTCACTACAACCTCCGCCTCCCAGGTTCCAGCAATTCTCGTGTTTCAGCCTCCTGAGTAGCTGGGATTACAGACATGCACCACCATAGCCAGCTAACTTTTGTATTTTTAGTAGAGACGGGGTTTCACCATGTTGGCCAGGCTGGTCTCAAACCCTTGACCTCAAGTGATCTGCCTGCCTTGGCCTCCCAAAGTGCTAGGATTACAGGTGTGAGCCACCGCCTGTGGCCAAGTAAACTTTTTCTTTTTCTTTATCTTTTAACTTTTTACTTATCTTGATCACAAATATTTCATAAGACATGTTGTCAAGTCTAGATGTGTATGTTCCCTTGAACTGCCAGCTTAGGAATCTTAACGAGAAAAGGAAACTGGGTTAATCTTGTATGATTTGTTCTTACTATTAGGGTTCGCAGGGATTACTACTTTCTAAGTGTTTAAAATCCATTCTCAAGTATTGCCTGGGACTTGTTCTGAGTGTCTGTAGTCTGTTGGCATTTTTCCCTCTTTTTTTTTGAGACCAAGTCTTGTTCTATCGCCCGGGCTGGAGTATAGTGGCATGATCTCAGCTCACTGCAACCTCCACCTCCCAGGTTTGAATGATTCTCCTGCCTCAGCCTCCCGAGTAGTTGGGACTACAGGTGTGCCCCACCACACCTAGCTAAGTTTTGTATTTTTAATAGAGATAGGGTTTTGCCATATTGGCCAGGCTAGTCTTGAACTCCAGACCTCAAGTGATCCGCCTACCTCGGCCTCCTAAAGTGCTGGGATTGCAGGCATGAGCCACCACACCCGGCCTTCTCATTTTAATTTTTCTAAAGTGTCTTCTGAAGCATCTTGTTCCTTTCTGACTTCATTCTTTGCTGACCTCTTTTCCCCAAGTTTTGGAATTCTCTGAGATTGCTTTTCCTCTCTCTTTCAATCTGTGTCTTTTAAGATTCTCTATGCTTGCATTGTCCAGTAAGGTAGCTACTAGCCACAGTCAACATAGAAATGTTACTGGCTTTAAAGAATCTACTGATTTCAAGTTGAAAGCCAGAACAGGAAACGCTGACACCTGGGTAGAAGGTTAAGGTTGACTATTCCAGGAATCGAGAGAGGAGCACGAAAGTGGCCACAGTTTAACTAGTTATACTTGCATGTTGGCTGTTGCCAGGTTATCTGTATAGGTTCCTGACCCCTGTCTCCTGCTAACAATAAGTCATTATTGCAAATAAAGTAAATATTAATAAATATATGTGTAGAGTATTTTTAATAAAAGCCTATGTGTAGTGTGCCAAAAGATAATGAGCTTTGGAAACAAAGTAAGTTCTTAAATTGGCAGTTTCTACACCTGATTCTGTATAGTACTGCTAAACTTGCTAGGTTATTCAAATACTATATAATAATGTTTGTAGGCATTTCCTAGTGTTTGGATATTTTCTGTAAGCTACAGTTTTGATATATACTACTGTACTTCACATTTTTTATTAAGCAATTTAAAAAGATGTTTATAATAGTGAATAAACAGTATTGGAAGTATTTGAAAAATAATTTATGATTTCAGAAATTACAGTTTTTTCCCCCAAATTTTGAATATTGATATTGATAGAGAGTTTGAAACAATAGTACATAGTGCTTGTCCAAAGAACTATTTATTTCTTTTGATAATATGATAGGTACAGAAATTGAGATAGTGTTTAGAGATTGTTATGGTAATTTGATATTGCCATCAGTACTTGTGATCAGTGGATTCAACCCACCGAACAAGGAGTTTTACAAAAGTATTGGTCCATTACAGATGGTAATTTTGTTGTATAAGTACTGGTCTAGGTGAGAGGTAGTGATTTCTTGAACCAGACTTGGAAGTATGAGAAGAGATTGGTTGGAATCAGGATATACTTTGAAGATAGAGCCAGTGGGATTTGCTACTAGATTAGATGACAGATTATTCTAGATTATCTTTCCCTCTAAACTGCTTCAATTTATAAAATGGGTGTAGTTATGACAGCAACACTCATTTTTGTTGTAGCTGTGTCAGATGTTTCTTTGAGCTTGCTGGAAATCCCTTATGTTCATTACTGCTAATATCATCTTTCTAATCCAATCATGTAATTCCCTTGACTTTCAACCATCAACTGCTCACCATTATAGATAAAAAAAAATATTAAACTGCTTAGGTTGACTTTTAAGATATGAGGTGCATCTTCTTTCAGACTGTTTTCCATATCCTCTGTTGCTCCTGACAATAGCCCAACTAGACTGCCTGCTGGTCCAGTCAATCTCTTTCTGCATAATAAACTACCTCAAACTTGATGGCATAAAACGACAACCATTTTATTGTGCTCACAGTTTAGTGAGTCAGGGATTTGGAACATGCACAGCAAGGACAGCTTGTCTCTGTTCCACAATGTCTGGGGCCTCAGCTGGGAATTCTTGAAGGTTGGGGGCTGGAATCATCCAAAGGCTCATTCACTCGCATGTCTGGCGGTTGATGCTGGCTGTTGGCTGGGAGCTCAGCTGGGGCTGTCAGCTGAAACACCTACATGTGGTCTCTCTGCATGGGCTATTTTGAGCTTCCTCAGAGCATGGCGGCTGGGTTCCAAGAGCAAGTGTCTCAAAAGACAGGAAGTGGAAGCTTCCAGTTTCTTAAGATCTGGTTCTGGAAGCTGTTACAGTGTCACTTCCACCATATTCTGTTGGTCAAGCTGTCACAGAGCCCCATTAAAGAGGAGGAGATACAGATCCCACCTCTTGATGGGAAGAGAGCCAAAGAATTTGAGGGCCATTTTAAAAAAATCAAATGGGGTGGTGGGGGGGGTATTTTAAAATGGCCACATCCTACTATTCACCAGTCTTCTCTGTCTTTCTGAGTCTCTGTCAGCTGCTCCCTGTCTCCACTCCTCACCCCCTCCCCAGTTCAAACTCCATCTCTTTCTCCATGCAGTCTTTGTCATGTCTCATCCTCTGGCTAAAATCAGTTTTTCTCTCTTCTGTGTTCCCATAGCATTACTGTTTGTAATTCTTCTGTGGTAATTTTTCAGTGTTTTTCTTTCTTGGTAGATTATAAACTCTTTGAAGGTAAGAACCATGTCTTGCTTACCTTTGCATATCTCATAGCAGGTAAGTTTTTTGAATGGAACTTTCAATATCAAACTGAGTCTCACATCTGACACCCAGATGGGTTGGGACTTAACAGTGGTTAAACAGAAAATATAATGAGAAAATTTAAAACATTCCTTAAAAACATCGTTTCTGATGTTGTATTTTAAGACTTTTGAAATGAACTCTCTGTTGTGAGTAAAACTTCTAATTTTTTTCTCCTTTGGCCATAAAATTAAAAGAGATTAACTTTTTTTCTGATATTATCAACATCTTCCTGCTCAGGTCAATCTCTGATAGGCATGCCCTAGTGTTTTTTTGGTGAACTTTAGATCTCAGTCCATTACTGGATCAGTTTAGGGAGTCACACCCAAGACTAGAAATGAAAGGAAATTGAAGTTTTGAATAAAGCTTATGAATTGCAAGGGTAAGAATTGTTTTATGAAATTTTTGTTTCAGTTTTATATGCATGTGTATAATAAGTTCAAATATAAAATAAGTATTAAAAATCTTTGAAAGATACTCTCTTATGCAGCCTCATTCTAAACTGTTGATGTCCTGGTTCATTTCTTTGGCTTTTTCTTTTTTAGCTTATTTCTTCTGGTGTCCTTTCTGAGGGCTTATATATGTACATATTGATTCTGGGGACCATACACACATGTTCTATTAATCTTTACCTATCTAGCCTCTTTTTATAATAAACCTCAGTTTCCCAGAATGACATATGTTGCTTTTTCTCTTCTGCTTTGGAGACTTTACACCTACTCTCCTGCCCTCAAGAGGCCAGGAGGTGGAATTAGCTTATTATTTTCTTTTTTCTTTTATGTTTTTATTGAAGTATAGAATCCATACAGTGAAGTGTACAAATCTACAGTATACAACTCAATAAATTTTTGCATCTGTATTTACCCCTATAAGTATCACTGCAGATGAAGATGTAGAAACAGTTTCATCAATCCAGAAGGGGTCAGTTTATTCTTAAATTATTTCTGGAACAAGGTGGTGGTGTGGTGGTGTGAGTAAATTAGTAGATTCTCTCTGATTTCTTCATATGGCATATGTAGGTTATAATGTTTAGTTTAGAAGATCGCAAAGGTCTGAAGCAACTGAGTTAGAAAGTGTTAAAACAGGGAAGTGGGATGTTGAATGTGAGCTTTGGCAGAATTAAATGGGACGAGCTTGAGTGAAACAAGGGGAAAAGCAAAGAGGAGTCATATCACGAAGAATTCAGGAGAAGCAAGGTTTATTTGAATTTCAGAAGGGAAAACATAAAACTTAGTTTGCCATTGCTGCTGTAACAAATCATGACAAATTTAGTATTTTGAAACAGCACAAATTTACTTTCTTCCAGTTTTGGAGGCTCTCGGGAGAATCCACTTCCTTTGGCTTGTGGCTCTTCCTCCATCTTCAAAGCACCTTCTTTCCATCTCTGTTTCCATCGTCACACTGCCTTCTCCTCTCTGAAGTTAAATCTCCATGTCTGTTTCTTAAAAGGACACTTGTGATTATATTTAGGGCCTACCCGGATAATCCAGGATAATCGCCGCATCTCAAAACTCTTAATTTAATCACATCTGCAAAGTCCCTTTGTCACATAAGGTAACATTCACAGGTTCTGGGGATTAGGGCATGGATACTTGGTTTTGGTTTTCAAGGATCTTTATTCATAAAGGGAAGGTCTGCTATATATTTCCTGCTAGTTCATTCTCCTTTTTAATGCTAGATTAATTTTTCTAAAACAGCACCTTGTACATTTTACTTCTTTGCTCAAACATCTTTGGTGACTTCCCATTGGCTGATACAATTATTAGGGCCTAGATTGACATTCACGTGGCTATTTAACCCCAAGTCACATTTCAGGTTTTTCTCCTCCTCTTTCATCATGGATGCAGCAGCATGCATTTTCTCATTGTTGCCCCCATGATTGGCTTGTCTTTGCTTGCTGTGACTCTTCCTCCTGCCTGTGGGGCCCTTACCCTCCCTTCAAGGCCTTCTCAGCAGCATTCCCCTAACCATCTGTATTAGCTTCCTAGGGCTGCCGTAAGAAATTACCACAAACAACAGCAATGTATCTTGCAAAGCTGTGGAGGCCCGAGGTCTGACATCAGGGTGCCGGTAGAGCCATGCTCTAACTGATGGCTTTAGAGGAGACTCTTTCCTAGCTCCTTTCAGCTTCTGGTATCTCCAGGTGTTTCCTGGCTTGTGGCAGCATGACTGCAATGTGTGGCTCCATCTTCACATGACCTTCTCTCTGTGCCTCTCCATGCGTCTGTCATAAAGATGCTTGTCATCAAATTTAAGTACCACCTACAGAATCCAGGATGATCTCATCTCAAGATTCTTAAGTTTTTTACATTTGTAAAGACCCGTTTCCCAAATAAGGTCACACTCACAGGTTCCAAGGTTAGAACGCAGACAAATTGTTTGGCAGGATACTGTTCAACCCACTACACTACCTCAGTCAGCAGTCATAACTTATTTCTGTGACCTCTTGACATGACTGGCATGCCTACACAACTTATTGGGAACCCATCATCTCTATCTTACTATTTTTGGATAATTCTCACCTCTTTCACTAAACCATAAGTCCTTGTCTTAGTCCATTTGTGCTGCTATAACTAAATCCCTTAGTCTGGGTAATTTATAAATAATAGACACTTATTGCTTACAGTTCTGAAGGCTCCAAGATCAAGGCGTGGGCAGGATTTGGTGTCTGGTGAGGGCTCACTCTGCTTCAAAGATGGCACTTTCTTGCTGTGTTCTCATATGGTGGAAGGGGGGCCCAGGGAGCTCTATTTTTTATAAAAGCACGAATCTCCCTAAAGACTTAATCACCCACCAAAGGCTCCCTGCCTCTTAATAGTATCTCATTGGGTATTAGGTTCCAATGTATGAATTCTTGCGGGGGCACCAACCTTCAGACCACAGCAGCCCTTGAGGTCAAAAGGGTTTCTTTTGCTCTGAAACCCTCAGTTCCTAGCAGGGTGCTTAGCTCTGTAGTGCTTCAGAAGCAGCATCTATCAGATGATCAACTGTTTTTTTTCCTTTTTTTAATAAAATGAAAGGTGTCAAGTAAAAATCCTGGTGTGATTATCAGAATTTTATTTTGAAATATCACAGGTGATTTTTCTCATTGCAAGTTTCTTTTTTGTTTGTTTGTTAATTTCTGGTACTTTACTTTTGGTGTAGAGTAACTGCTTTTGATTGTCTGGAACCTTAAGTGAGTAGGGAGCAGAGCTGCTGTTGGAGTAGCCAAAGCTGAGAAAGGCCTCTGCGGGGAAGTGCAAACCCAGTGGGGACAGGGTGGGTTTGGAGATCGGCCAGATACAGCTTGGAAGGCTTGGGGGCCGAGCTGTCACTGTTACTTGGGAATTTGTCTTACCTGGGTGGGCTCTTGGAAGTCTTGATCCTCACTGGAATCCTTTCCAGTGGGTTCTACAAACCTGGAAGACACTCTTGTGAGCACTTGAACTTGATCTCCCACAGCACAATTGGAGGGCCATGCCGAGGGCGGCCCCCAGCCTTGTTTTCCATAAGGAGATGATGGTTTCACAATGTCTTCTGCATGACAGGGCCTCCTTTGCCTGCCCTGTAAGCACAGCTGCTCTTTGAAGCTTACCAGTGAGCATGGTTCTTAGGCTGTTTTCCCAATTATTCTCTTTTCTTTATTTGGCTTAATTTCAAGATTATCTGCGAATAGCTCCTTTTTTCTTTTTTGTCTTTGAATGGATGCTGGCAGTCTAACCCCATTAAAGTTTAAGTAGTGCTCTCATGTTTTTTGTATTAAGCATTTGAAGGTGACTGATTTTCAGCCTTTGGTATGTTCAGGCTAATATTCAATGGTTATCTTCATTTGGAGTTTTACTATATCCATGAATCCTAATATAACTGCTCAGGTCTGTGCAACATAACCATTACTTACAGTGCCAGTATTCTATTGCGGGGTTGGCCTAGAAGGTACATGTTAATCCTTTCCCATGATATCATGGGAGAAAAGAAAGGCTGGAAAAGAATGCAGAGACTGTGACATAATGTGTAAGAATGGCCTATGGTGTCAGGCAAGTGTGGGTTTGAATCTCATTCTGTCACATCCCAGCTTCGTGACATTAGGGAAGTTACTTTTCTTCTCTGAGCTTCAGTTTTATCGTCTGCGTAATGGAGATGATAATTGCTGTTATGTCATTATGTGTGTTGGGTGGATTGAGTGTGGTAATATGGATGCAAATCTCTGTCACAGTAGTGTCTGGTACCTTAGAAGTGTTCAAAAAACTGTGGCTGTTATTATTACTCATTTTTTAGGGAAAACCAAGGCACTAGTGATAATTATGGAATGTTTCCAAGTCACCCACAGTAAAAGTCTTTAACTTGTGGGATTTAGAAAACAGACCATTAGTGTGTTGAGTAATGCAGTATTGAATATGTCAGTTACTACAATCTGGCTCTATGGTATTTATTTGGTTAGTTTGCAGAAAGATAGACAAATGACATGAATAAAAGCACACTTATTGACTTTCTTACTGATCTGAAGCATTTATCATGCTGGCTGTGTAAAGCTATACTTCCTCTAAGTTCAAGGCCTCTACCTCCAAACTCAATGGGAGGATAGAATTTAGAGTATAGTTTAATTATTGGTGTTAAATTTGTATTCTTAAGAATAATTTTGTGACTGTTAAAGTCTGAGAGGTTTATTCTGTATCACATGGCTTTTATAATAGAGATGTGATTAAATACATTCTTTGTGCTAGGAAACCTGGTATCTGTACACTGCCTTGCTGGTTTTCAGATCAAAGAAAAAAATCATAGTAGGTGAACCTTAGAACAGTCAGTCACCTGCCTAGAGTTAATATTTTGGATTAAAATTACATTCCTTAAATTCCTCTGTGTAGCAGATTATTTCTGAAATTTTCCGGGGATGGGGGAAGCAGGAACATAAAATGCTAGAAATTGAGTAAATTGCGTCATCTTTGAACCTTAAATATTGATGTTGTAACTGGATGTTGAAGACTTTGCCAGAGTTCATTGATTCATAAGTTGAAGAGTTCCTCATGTAGGGTCATGTGTTCATACACGGAGGAAATCTTCTAAGATCTTGGAGTCTTACAGCGGGAGATACAGGGCTAGATGCATGAAAGAACTTCCATGTGGAGTCTTCTGCCTGAATGTAAACTCTGAGGGCAGGAACTTGATTGCATTTGCTGTCATACCTCCAGTGCCTAAATCAGTACCTGGCTCATTGTAGGTGCTCAGTACCTCCTGGCCAAGGGCATGAATGAATATGGGAAGGAAAGGCAGTGAACTTGCTGTGGTTCAGAACACTTTCTGTACTCTGTACTTTATGCAGTTTATTTCTGGCTTGGCCTTTGTTAAGGGTCAGGAAGTTGGTTGGAAGAGAGATCCATCCACATGTTGGAACATCAGCTGTGTGCCAGCACTGTGCCAGTCCTGGAGATGAGATGGTATAAAAACCTTTTCCAAGGTCTTCTTCAGTATTGGACTGTTGGGGCTTCTACTTTTTCTTTTGACAGTGATTGTAATAAGGGATGTTTCCCTAGAATGACTTCCACTAAAGTAGCAGAGTGATCCCTGAGTTCAGGGGATTGGATTATTTTTATTTATTTATTTATTTATTTTTTTTTTTGAGATGGAGTGCAGTGGTGCGATCTGGGCTCAATGCAAGCTCCACCTCCCAGGTTCACACCATTCTTCTGCCTCAGCCTCCCGAGTAGCTGGGACTACAGGCGCCCGCCACAGCGCCTGGCTAATTTTTTAAAAATATTTTTCGTAGAGACTGGGTTTCACCATGTTAGCCAGGATGGTCTCGATCTCCTGACCTCGTGATCCACCTGCCTCGGCCTCCCAAAGTGCTGGAATTACAGGTGTGAGCCACCGTGCCTGGCCAATTTTCTTTTTTATAAAGAAATGGGGTCTTGCCATGTTGTCCAGGCTGGAATGCAGTGGCTATTCACAGGCAAGATCATGGTACACTATAGCCTCCAACCTTGAACTCCTGGGCTCAAGCGATCCTCTTGTCTTAGCCTGCCTAATAGCTGGCTCTACAAGTGTGTGCCACTGCTCCCAGCTCTGGGTGGATCTTTAACCGTGAGTTTTAAGTCAGTCCTGACAATTTTGGTTCATTTTATTGTCCCTGAGAAGCAGCTAGGTAAATGCGGTCGTTAAAATACATATCTAAGCAGTCTTAGTGGCCTTCTTGGGCTTCCTTTTGCTCCTCCCAAGTTAGAAGTCAGGGCAAGTCCTTCCCCCTGCTTCATCCCATCCCCTTATAACTTCACATAAAATAATGACTATAAAGATTTGAAATCCCTATGATTGTGTTGAAGGAGAAGGGTTGAGAGTGAGTGGGTCTTATTTTCCTCCCTACCTTCCTTGTCAATTTTGAGCCTGTGTATTCTATAGTTTTTTTTTTTTTCCTTCTCAGTATCAAACTGAAATCTTATTTATATCTTTTTCAACTTTAATATCCCCACTTTTTGATCTTTGGAGATTAGAAGCCAAGTATGGACAAGAGGAGAGTGGCCAGGGCATTGAGTAAGCATGTATGTACATTTCGTAATTTTTGCCATACCTGGTGGGTTGTGCTGAATTTCTTGGGCAAAAGGCCTGAAGTTCTGTTACCACCAGGGGAACAGGAATTATGGTTGCCATCAGGATCACAGCCAGGAGTCTATTTATAGTCTGCAGTGAGTGGCTGTGAGCCCACCATGGTTCTGAATATGCCTCCTGCCTTAAAGTTCCCAGTGTTCTTGAAGCGGACCCTGCCCTGGCTGGCCAGACAGTAGTTAATGATAAAGTGGACGGCTGCAGGATGTGGCGCGTGATGGCCTTGGCGGCTCACAGCCTGCAGGTGCTTGTGCTTTGGCTGACCTGAACCCAGCCAGAGAGCAGGTGCTCCCTGCCCCCATGCTGGCTTCCTGGCCTTTCTCTGAGCTGGCTTCACTGACATGGAGCTGATGGACCACTCGCTAACCAGAGTCCACTTTCTTTATTCCACATATGCCATGTCAGGTTAAGATTTATAACAGGTCATGAATTTAGCTTCCTCCTCTCTCTGAGTTCAGGTCGAATATCTAGATTTGCCTTGCAAAAAGGGCCAAGATCAGCTGACACTTTGCACCTTTTAGCTCACATTAAGGTATACGGACTGGAAGGAAAAGGTGAAAAAATAAGTTCTCACAAGAAATAACCAAGAATGGAAAACTTTTTTCTTGCGTTCATAGCAATGTATGATATGCGTATTTATGTTGATTCTTGGATGCTCTAATGGTGGAGTGATAGTTTATGCGTTCAGTTCCTTTTGCAGGTGATGGAAAACTACGACCCAGACGAGCCTTAGTAAGATGAACATGGAATGGCTGCCATTTTATGGAGTCCAGGGTAAAACAGGTTTTAGATCTGGGTTGACTCAGGGCTCAAGCAGTGTCCCTAGAGCCCTGTGATTTCCCCTCCAGTTTCTCCTTTGTCAGTTCCATTCTCAGCAGGTTCTCCTTTCATGGTAGCAAAATGGCTCTGGCATATCCTACATTCAAGTATAATGAGAAAATCACACCTTCTTTTCTAGTAGTTCCTGTAAAATCCCAAGAGTCACTCTGGGTGGGTTCAGGCCATGTCACACCCTGCAATCCAGTGCAGTGTGATGATTTCCAACCACACCTCAGCACACAGAATACGAGGGGGTGTATCCCAGACCCAGTTCAGGAGTTGTTGCTGGGAAAGAGGGGGAGGAACTGAGGAAGCATAGAGTTTCTACAGAATGATTCCATGAAGCACATATTGGGGACTTTCGTTCTCATAAAAGAGCACTGTTCTTGGGACCTCATACAGTGTTGCTTGGTTCTCAAAAAGTACTAAGTTCTTGTGTGGTTTCTGGGTAAGTCTGGCATCCCCCAGAAGCAGGGAGCCAGTGATTTTGCTGATGCCCTTGGGATGTTCACTGCAGGGTACCAGATTACAGTAGGTTGTAATGCCCAGGTAGTTGTGTGGTATGACATTAGATGAATTAGCTTTCCCTGTACACCATTACATTAAAGAGTGTCGCTGGACAGCTATTCTCAACATATGTTTTGTTTGTCTCTGAAAACACGTGTTCCATTTCTCTCTGACCATTCAGATTCATTTTGATGACTGTCTTGTCAGCTTGGGGCTGGGGAGAGGGGAGGACAGGCTTCGTTCTGGCAGTGCTTCAGGCTTGGAGCAGCATCCTGCAGCCAGCACCATAAGCTGTATAATTTGTCCATGGAGGCCTATGCATTATAGAAATGAAAATTCCTTCTCTGACAGCATTCATTGCTTAGCACGCAGCAATTTGGCTGTCAGAAACAGCTGGCCCTGCAGGGTGGGACAATAGAAAGGCGAGACCCGAGAGAGGCCAGTGCTTACTCAAGTCTCCCACTGTGAGAGGATCAGGTTACTGAGACTGTCATTAACAACAGACTGCAAGGGGCTCTGGGCACAGCTTCCAGTGAGCAGGAGCCTGTGGCTCAGACAGTTAGTGATTTTCCCCTGTTTTGCTGAATGGAACAAAAATAAATAAATTAAAAATAAACCATTAACCTTTGCTGACACTCAGTTGTTCAGTTCTGATTGTGTCTTCTACTGGGTGATGAGCATTTCTGGGGAAGTAAATCCCTTCTAACCTAAGTATAGTTATTGGTGCATTGCAGAAAACTCAGAAGGGAGTGGGGCTGAGGGGCAGGATGGATTGCTTGACACCTGCATGTTAGAGGGCTGTAATTTTTGGTTCTACTTACCTAGAAACAATGCTGAAAGGACCAGTATTGGAGACCTTATGAGGCAGGTTTAAACATGAAGTAGAAATGGGGTTGTGCATTCGCCCCAGATGTACATACTTGGAAGAGCCATGCAGCAAGCGGAGGAGAGGAACAGAGGAGCTGTGTGGCTTGACCCTCCTCGGAATCTGCAGTGTGGCTGGCTCTGTGTGCTTCCTGTATTGATTCCATGACTCACAGAGCATGAGCTAAGCAGAAAGCATACTTAAACTACAGAGGAGACAGCTGTCTGTTACAGGAGGACATATTTTCTGGGTTTAATGGCGCCACATTTTTCCTAATAGTTTGTACACTAGAAATGTACTTACTAGTAATGTCTGCTAAAGGGTCTTTATTATTTTTTCCTTTTTGAAAAAAAAAGACATTCTTTAAAAAATCACCTTCTAAACATTATTCTTGACTTATTTCACAACAGGACTTCCCATGTAGGAAAACAGTACCAACATTTTGTTTTTCTCTTTGTACAATAAGCAGCTTTTCACTGTGGGTTGTTTTTTTTCCCCCACCTCTTGATAGCAAGGGTCTATCGGAAGTTTAAAGCAATGCAGCGGGAAGTACCTTGCCTTTTTGAAGCGAATAGCGTTTCAGAGATATTGGGCGGCTCAAGGTTAGTTCGCCTGTTGGAATTCGTTTGTTGTTCAGTGTGGCTGGAACTGTACTTTCTCCTGCTCTCCCTCTAAATCTGTTTCGCTTTTACATGATAGAGGCTGAAGTTCCCAGATGTTGTTTGGATTAAAGAGTGTGTGTGGGGAGGGGGGAAAAAAAAAGCTTTCTTGATGATAATAACAGAGTCAGACTGGCTGGTTCTGTACTGACAGGAAAATGGAGAGATAAAAACTCCATTAATGGTGTGTGCATTGCCTAAGTAGCCAATAAAACAATGCTGTCCTCACTGGAAGCCGGTCCCAGACTGGCAACGCTTCGTGCCAACTGTAGGAGACAACAGCTGCAAAGAGGGGCAGAGAATTCGAGTCAAGAGTCCACGTTCAATGACTGGCTTGGGGGGCAGTTCTTTTGTTCTCTTCCTCCTCCTCCTCCTCCTTCTCCTCCTACTTTTGCCCATTTTCCTTGATGAGCCCCTCTTAATGCTCACTGTTCCAGAAATTGAACCACATCTGATTAAAACTTAATGGTTACTCACAGAATGAAGTTGGCTGGTAGTTTCCAAGCCTGTTTGTCTGGTTTCCTTTGAGTTTGTGACAATAGAAATTGTTATTTTGTATAAAATGTATCTAAGGGTTACAGTCCTTAAAGTTTGACAGAACAGTCACTTATCACAGATGTACTGCTCTGTTTTCCCTCAAATATCTTTAAATTTCCATGCTCGAAAATAAATTAAAAAATTAAAATTTTTTTTTTTTTTTTTTAAAAGCATCTCATTTTAGAAGAAAATGGAAAATGGCAAAGGCTTGCTTTAGTCAGCTTTCATTCTATGTGTACTTCCTGAACCCTTTCTCTGAGTGAAGCTCTCTTCTGTGACGCTGGGCCAGGTAAGGCTATGTGCAGAGGAGACCTGACTTTGGGAACTTACTGTCTCTTGGTCAGGTAAATCCTTTGATCTCCAAAGGGAAAGAAAGACATGCTGTTTGCATGGTTTAGAAAAGCATCCCTGTAAATTCAAAAGAGAGATGAGCTGATTACCTAGCCCTGCCTCTGTTACACGTGAGTGTAAAATTTAAATTACTTTGACTTTTATTCATAATATACATGGGGAAGGGAAAATATATTTGAGTGTTTATCTTTTTGCCACATCCTGTGCTACGAACTTTATATATATTAGGAAGTTGGTATCTGTAGCCTCATTTTACAGGCGAAAGAAACGTAAATCTTAAGGAGCTCATTTACTCAAGGCTGCAAAGTCTGTTCTTCCTGTTCATAGGTGCAGATGTAATGAAGGACATGATATGAACCAATTCATCTGGTATTTATTGCATGTAATTACAGTAGGCATCCAGAAGAGGAGATGGAGTGTTCTTTATCTAGTCCCTTCAGAATGCTGGTGTCATGGGGGAAGGGCACACACTACTTTTAAATTCTGGAAGCCTTATAAATCCTGGAAGGCTTCATAAAGGAGGAGAGACATTAATTTATCTTGCAGCACACCCCCTTGAGTGTGCTTATTGTGTCAGGCACCCTGGTAGGGACTGGGGACTCAGTGCTAAAGACGACAAAGTCCTTCTGTTGTCAGAAGGTGGTGGTGATTTCCTGGTGGGCAAAGCCGTGGGAGGGGAGAACAAGGGTGGGTATCCAAGTACGCTGGAGGAGATGAATCTTGAGAAAAGTACCTGGCGAAGAGCTCAGCTGGGAGTGACGCTTGTCCAGGTTTCCTTCCTGAAATGGAGGACTTTGTGCGCAGATATAAGGTGGTGGATAAAATGTGTAGGAAGGAGCAATAAGGAATGCTTTTAGGTACAACCTGTGTTTCCTTTTTGGAAACCCCATGTGAATTATGAGCTGTCTCAAGGTTCCTGACTGCGGACCTCTCACTCTCAGGCCACGCCAAGTGGCCAGTGGCCACAGTATCTCAAGCCTGGTTTCTTCTCTCATCACTAAAGATGGCAAAGTAAGGTCATGGGCAAACCTTGTTCTTACAGAAAAGCCTTTATGTTAGGCATTTCCAAAAAAGTATTTGCCTCTTCTGACACAGTTTTAATTTACACGGCAAAATAGGGAGCCTGTTCTGAGGAAATACGACTCCCCATGATGAATATTAGATATTGAATGGCCTTTAACATGTCATGCATGCATTACTGTGCCAGCTTGTCTTTTTCTAAATGTCAGGTCGTCACTGTTAATTTTATATGTTTAAAAGATTTGGGTGAATTCCAGGTGTAACACTTTGGTTTTCATTTTTACATTTCATAGTAGTTGAAAGGCTCCATGGTATTCTTGATAGATGCTTGTCTGCGTCCATATTGATGAAGAACAGTAGAGTATATTAAATTAAAGGTTGTTGGCTGGTTGGTTGGTGGTGACTTGCTTTCTGTTTTCTGTTCACTAGATGATGCTTGGAGGATGTAATCTTCATACTGGTTATCAATCTGAAGGTTTCCCTTTGTTCTGTCAGTAAACCTTACTGGTTAACAGATCCTTGTTTTTAACCACTGGTTTTCAGCCCTGCTGTGGGGCAGAGCTACACTGCAGTCCATTGTGAGTATTGCTAAGTAATTTATTATTCATTATTGAGGTAAAGAAATTTTGACATACATTGGAGCTGATTCAGCACAATACTCTCCCATGCGTTCCATTATGTCTTTCAGAGTGAGAAAAAAATGGAACTCAAAGGCAAGTCAAAGTACTGTATGTTTTAGTTAGTAAAATACATTATTAAGAAAAAGAAAAATTGTTAAGGAAAGGAAAGAAATGAGTATCACAGAAGTCAGCATTATGGTTATAAGAGCATCAATAATATTAATAACTTATCCTTTAATGGTGCTTATATCATGTTCTGTTCTGAGTGCTTTACATATATTAACTCATTTAATTATTATGCTAATTCTGCAAGGCAGGTATAATTTTTAATCTAAACTTTTCAGATGAAGGGAATGAGGCACATTAAGTTAGCTCCTGAGGCCTGAAAGGTAGCACACACGTGGCAGGACCACAGTTCTAACTGGCTCAGTTCTGGGTTTTCACCACAGTGTAGGGGAGGAAGGGGGCATAGTGGTTGAGGACACATGGGGTGCGGTGCGGTGGGGTGTGGAGTGCTGGCAGTTTCCTAGAAAGGAAACATCAGGATCTTCACTAAAGGTTTTAGTTGCATTTTTAGTATATATGGATTGTTTTAGTCCATTTGGGCTGTTATGACAAAATTCTAGAGGCTGTGTAGCTTATAAAGACCCGATGTTTATTTTACGCAGTTCTGGAGGCTGGGAAGCCCAAGATCAAGGCACTGGCAGATTCAGTGTCTGGCGAGGGCTTCTTAGGTCATAGTTGGCATCTTCTTGCTCTGTCTTCACATGGTGGAAGGGATAAGGTAGCTCTCTGGGGTCTCTCTTATAAGGGCACTAAATCCACAGGAAAACTCATCCCAAACTCAAACCTGGACAAGCGTCACTCCCAGCTGAGCTCTTCGCCAGGTACTTTTCTCAAGATTCATCTCCTCCAGCGTACTTGGATACCCACCCTTGTTCTCCCCTCCCATGGCTTTGCCCACCAGTCATGATTTAATCACCTCCAAAAACCTCACTTCCTAATGTCATCCCATTGGTGACTAGGTTGCAACATATTAATTTGTGGATACAAACATTTAGACCATAGCATGGATTGAATATATATAGTCCTATGCTATATGTTTTTATATATATGAATATATTTGTTTATTTGATATACATCTACATGAATTCATACTGTATTTGAGAAATGGCAGTATGAATGGCATGTGTGTGTGATATATATAGCTCCCTATTCTTGCTGTTTGATGTGTTAATACAATAAACCCCACAGTTGGGACCCATCCATCTACCTCTAGAGAAAGAGCATAATCACATATGGAAGCTTTTTTCAACCCTGGAATGCCCCTACCTCTGTGGAGCATTCACATTTATTTGCCTCTTAAAAAAATTTTACCAGGCTGGGCATGGTGGCTGATGTACAGTAATCCCAGCACTTTGGGAGGTCGAGGCAGGCAGATCACCTGAGGTCAGGAGATTGTGACCATCCTGGCTAACACGGTGAAACCCCGTCTCTACTAAAAATACAAAAAATTAGCCGGGCATGGTGGCATGCGCCTGTAATCCCAGCTACTTGGGAGGCTGAGGCAGGAGAATTGCTTGAACTCAGGAGGCGTAGGTTGCGGTGAGCCGAGATCGCGCCACTGCACTCCAGCCTGGGCGACAGGTGATTTTAAATATAATCCAAAATTATATTTAAAGGAAAATAGCTTCTAGACATGTATGTGACCTGCCCTTTGTATGTCCAAAGTATTATTGAAAAACAGTGGAAGGATACCTCATGGTTGTGTTAAACCAGTCTAAATTTGGTTAGAAGTTCTAAGAGACTCAGTTGAATTCATGTTAGTATGTGTTGTCTTAAGCCTGAGTGCACAGCAGTTCTGGCAGAACCAACAAAAATGCTGCCCATGAAACAACTAAAACTGATTTTTAAAAAAGCTGTTATCTAAGAGTTACCTCCACCAGTACTTAATGCATTCAAAATTAAAACTAACAGGAGCTAACCTTTTCCTTCCTGACAGTTTTAGAAAATAAGCCATTCTAAAACTTACAGAAGATTATCATTTCCCTCTTGGATTTAGAAAGTAAAAAAGCAAAATCAGGTAGACAGATGTTTTTGAAATGGACTAGGGTTCAGTGACCCGAAACTCAGTTGAATTTTTCTCGTAATTGTTGACAGTGTGAATGGTAAACAGACAATTGCTAACGTTTTATTTCCTTTTTATATGTGTGTTGTACTTTCATGTCCTGTCATATTGAAGCAATCCTGAAGGTATTAACTGTTTCTTACCTTGTCTCTCTCAGTGATACTCAACTCCCAGCTGCTCATTTGAGCCACCTGGAGAGTTGGGACAATGGCCATCCTCCATTTCCACCAGAGAGCACTCTTCAGGCACTTTTAACGTACAGCCAAGGGTGAGAACAACTGGGCTTATTTAGTCCTTTAACCATGGGGTTTTGGGTA
Organism: Macaca mulatta; assembly: GCF_049350105.2. NCBI lineage: Eukaryota > Metazoa > Chordata > Mammalia > Primates > Cercopithecidae > Macaca > Macaca mulatta. The sequence goes on along the minus strand of NC_133417.1, from coordinate 62,708,031 downwards.
ATGCTTGTCTGCCCTTCCTCTTCAGTGCACAAAGCTCAAGTATATGCTGAACATCAGGGATGCAAAGATACAGGAAGCCAACCTGTGCAGTATGGAGACTAATTTGTTAACTTACTGATCTCTGGAGGAACTTTTACTTAGAGAATTCAGCTGGCTGTATTATCACCTCTACCAGAGGAAGGATAGGGCTGACAATTTACTAGTCTCTAGCTCTTCTTGAATTGCTTTTGAAGGGTAGAAATGTGTGACAAAAGGTTTATACATGTGTGTGTCTGTACTTATATATAAAAATAGATGTTTTTAAGTCTTTTTGAACAATGAAAGTTCCTTTCATTGTTGCTCGGATAAATAGAGCACATTTTAAATGAGAATGGTGTTAAAATGGCTATGAAGAATTAATTTCACATTAGAAATTCTGGCCCAAATTCTGGGAATTTGGGTTATTGATGATAAATATAGATCATTTGTATTAATTGTCAGTGAAGTTGCTTCTTAAGAGTTGCAATATCACAAATGATCAAAAAGCTGATGTTTCAACTTGTGCTTATGTAAATTAATCACAGGTGTGGAATCTTGAGGCTTGTGATGAAAAGACTCCTAACACAGTCATATTCAGGCATGTTTTATGTTATAGAATTAATCTATAAAAAATGAATCCTGATGCAAAACTATGTGTTCTAATTAATAGTAACCCAAATCAAGAGGCTAAAATTCCATTAGTGAACTGAATGCTGAGTGACACTTGAGGAGAGTAAAGTATAGAAAATGTCTTTGTTTTGTGGTTACGCATATAAAAGGTTTTGCGTTAAAGAGTCCCGAGATTTATGTATGATAGACAAGGTCGTCTTGATAATAGCACATAATTCTGGGAACAGACCCGTCCCCATCTTCCCACCCCACATCACCCCTACTCCAAAGTATCACTGGAATCCCAAAGAGGATTTGGCTTCAGGTAGGCTGGCTTCAGTCCTAACTCTTGACTTGCCATCATCCTTTCTCATTTTTGTCTTTCCTGTTATTTTCTTCTGATACCTCATGTGTCCTTTGGTAGAGGCCATTTCATTTTAATTATCTGCAATTTGCTAATTTAGTCTGAAGTCGGCAGTGATTTGCAGTTTCTCAGTAGTAGTTCTCATCTGACTGGGGGGTGGTGTCTGCCTGTTTTATGGATGGGACACAGGCAGAGAGTAATGTGCTTAAGATACCAGTGCCTGGGAAGTTACATGCCTAGGTTCATTCCTCAAGCTATGTGATTCCAGAGCTTTTGCTGTTTTCACAAAAATTAACTGGGAGATAAGCTATGTCCAGGTGGTGAAGAGGCACGGCCCAGAATGTACTCGAGGTCTAAGTTGTACGGAAAAAAGGCTGTAAGACCTTTTAAACTGATTTTTAAAATAACAGTTTTATTGAGTTAGTTCATATACCAAAAATATTCACCCTTTTATAATGTACGATTCAGTGGTTTTTAGTGCAGCCACAGAACTGTTCAACTGACACCACTATCTAATGTTAGAACATTTTCACCACCCTGACAGAGAAACTATTAGCAGGTAAGACTAATTTTAAAGCTAATATTATTGGAGTAGAAGCCAAGGATTGGGCTCTCCTGATCATCCTGTGAACAGAGTGAGGGTAGAAACCCAGTTCCTGGTCCAACCCTGCAGTGGGCACACAGTAGACACCAGTGTTGACTCTCACAGAATCCTCCAGAACAGTGAATTCTCAACTTTTGAAATTTTAACCCAGTCCCAATTTTGGTAAACTAAAAAATCTCCCTTTGCCCACCTGTTTTATGAAAACAACAGGATTTAAAATTTTTGTCTAAGCCCCTATTTATGTTTTTTGATTTTTCTAGGGTAGATCTGCCACCCTCATTATTTTGCTTGGAGAGTCATTGGCATCTCAAGACTTCTGGGTTATTTTCATTGCAGGTTTGGTTGAACACATGACATGATTCAGTGCAGTCATGAGTTCACATGACTCACGCATTAAGCGATTTCATGGGTTAAAGTGATCCCAGCCAGCAAATGCTAATAACAGCCATTTATTATTCCTTGGATCTTCCTACTCTTTTCTTTAACATTTGTCTTTGGCCATTGCCTCCTTTCTGTTACCTTTTTCATGCTTATTAAAGTAAATTGAATAACATTATATAGCAATGTGTGTTATTTGTCTTTTCTTCCCAGTGTGATATAAACAGGCTGGGGCTGAGAAAATGGGTAGTGGGGTGGGGAAAAACCTTTAAGAAGGTAAAGGCCAGGTGTGGTGTCTCATTCTTGTAATCCTAGTGCTTTGGGAGGCCAAGGTGGGAGAATTGTTTGAGACCAGGAATTCAAGGTTACAGTGAGTTATGTTTCTGCCACTCTACTCCAACTTGAGCAACAGAGTAAGACCCTGTTTCTAAGACAAAAAATGTAGCAAATGTAATATTGTCATGGTGAGAGGAAGAACACTTCTTTTTCCTACTTTAGCTCCCTCAGTCACCTTGACTGACAACATCTGGAAGCAGGCCAGCCAGTGAGAGCTTAGCCAAGGGAATTGTATGGGGGCATGAGTCCAAGTGACCATCTTGGGAATAATTCTCTGGGAAAAAATTACATTTTTTTTGTTTTGTTTTGGTGAAACAAAGCATCGCCCTTCTTACATTTTATTGGTAACAATTTAGTTTCCAGTAATATTACATGGTAATATTACATGGTATTTAAGTATTGTTCTCAAGTTTTGTTTTCTCTCTGTGTGTGTATATAAAATTTAGAAAAAAGATTATGTCCTAAAATGTTAGAGTAGGGAATACTTTGTTTTCAAATGTAAGTCAGGAGGAAGCTGTGGTTGAATATATACATTTAGTTTACATGTTGTCTTTTTGTATGAAATCAGAAACATTGGTAGTTCTCTGTCTCTATAACTGAGGGTTTGGGGAAGTTTGTTTTGTTTTTTACTTTGAGTTAAAAGCCATGACAACACTGAAAATGGGTTCTAGTAGGTCTACCTCCTTTTTTGCCATTAGCATAATTATTTCTCTGTCATTTTTTAAATTGTTCATATTTCTCTTGGATGGTACCTCTTATGCTTTGAATCCATTATCAGGGTACACCATTTATTATCAACATTTATTAAGGGCATTTTATTTTATTTTGAGACGGAGTTTGCTCTTGTCATCTAGGCTGGAGTGCAATGGCATGATCTCGGCTCACTGCGACCTCTGCCTCCTGGGTTCAAGCAATTCTCCTGCCTCAGCCTCCCAAGTAGCTGGGATTACAGGAGCCTGCTACCACACCTGGCTAATTTTTGTATTTTTAGTACACATGGGGTTTCACCATGTTGGCCAGGCTTGTCTTAAACTCCTGACTTCAGGTGATCCACCTGCCTTGGCCTCCCAGAGTGTTGGGATTACAGGCGTAAGCCACTGCACCCAGCCTCTTGGCCTATTATTTATATGACTATCCTTGATGTTTCAGAGGTGAAAAATACTGCTTACCTTTGAGGAGTCCATGGACTCACCAGGGAAACAGTAAAATTTAAAAATTGAAATGCACTTTTAAGGGTCACAATAGTTAAGTTTGGGAACAACAGATGAGGGGGCATGTATTAATATTTCAGACAGGATGTAGACATGGGGGCTTTGGGAGGTGATGCTGGGGCTGATCCTGAAGCATAGGAGTTTGCCAGATGGAAAAAGACATTTCAGGCAGACAACTGCAAAGGCAGAAGGTGAACAAGGCCATGGTGTCCCCAGGGAGCTGTAAGATACAATTAGGATGAGGGTACTTATGAGATGATAATTCGATGATGTTGGAGATGTCTGGGGACAGATCGTGACAATCAGGAAATCTACACGAGCTAGGAGAGCCATTGATGGCTTTAAGCAGAGGAGAGGCACTAGTGTGCTTTACTCAATGAACGATTTACTACGCTGATGGCAGAGATGTAGAAGGGGTCAGCTGGAGCACTGTTGGTGGGAGAGGTCCTGGGCTGGGATGTAGGTAGCGGTGGGGTTTGTTTGTAAGGCGAATTTGGTTTCTGGCTTTGTCTACAAGATTCTTCAGTGGTTCCATTGCAGAAGATAGGGCATAAAGAAAGATTAGTAGATTTGGGATGGTGGGTGACATGGACACCCTTTAGTCTTGGGAACCTGGATGTATTCTTTTGCGCCCTTGAGAGACTGTTCTTAATAGACCCACTGTTACTCTACTTCTGTTTGTACATTTTCTTACTCAGTTGCCCTTCAGTTGGCAAGCAAATGATTGGTGAGCAAATTAAATTAAGGGCAAACCTCAGTCAGACACAGTGGCTCACGCCTGTAATCCCAGCACTTTGGGAGGCCGAGGCGGGTGGATCACTTGAGGTCAGGAGTTCGAGACCAGCCTGGCCAACATGGTGAAACCCCGTCTCTACTAAAAATACAAAAATTATCTGGGCATGGTGGCGGGTACCTGTAATCCCAGCTACTCACGAGGCTGAGGCACAAAAATCGCTTGACCCTGGGAGGCAGAGGTTGGAGTGAGCCAAGATTGTGCCACTGCTCTCCAGCCTGGGTGAAAGAGTGAGACTCTGTCTCAAAAAAAAAAAAAAAAAAAAAAAAGAATGAAACTCCTAAATAAAAAGTGTTATGTTATTTTTACATTTTTTCTTTAATTAGTGGGCTGGGTGCCATCTCAGTACAGAGGTACATTGGACAGCTGTCTTTTTTTTTTTTTTTGAGACAGGGTTTTGCTATCACTCTGTTGTCCAGGCTGGAGTGCAGTGACATGATCTCACCCGCTTCTGCCTCCCAGGCTCAAGCAAGCCTCCTGCCTCAGCTTACCAAGTAGCTGGGACTACAGGGACCCACCACTATGTCTACCTAATTTTTTTTTTTTTTTTTTTTTTTTTTGAGACAGAGTCTTTCTCTGTTGCCCAGGCTGGAGTGCAGTGGCGCTATCTCGGCTCACTGTAAGCTCCACCTCCCAAGTTCAATTGATTCTCCTGCGTCAGTCTCCTGAGTAGCTGGGATTACAGGCATCTGCCATCATGCCTGGCTAACTTATTTTGTATTTTTGTAGAAACAGGGTTTCACCGTGTTGACTAGGCTGGTCTCGAACTCCTGACCTGAGGTGATCCGCCTGCGTGGGCCTCCCAAAATGCTGAGAATACAGGCATGAGCCACTACGCCCGGCCTTTAGTATTTTTTTTGTGGAAATGAGGTTTTGCCATGTTGCCCAGCAAATTCCTGGTCTCAAGCAATCCGCCTACCTCGGCCTCTCAAAGTGCTGGGATTACAGACGTGAGCCACTATGCCTGGCCCCAAAAAAATCTTTAATTAAAGAATACCCCTTGCCGTTAGCATAATTCTTGAGGAATCCTGGTAACAATCATGAAAGAAATATCTAACCAGAATCTTTGAGCTAGAAGGAGACTTAATGACTTGGGCCACTGCTCTCTCTCTCTCTTTTTTTTTTGTTAAGACGGAGCCTTGCTCTGTTGCCCAGGCTGGAGTGCAGTGGTGCGGTGTTGGCTCACTGCAAGCTCTGCCTCCCGGGTTCAGGCCATTCTGCCTCAGCCTCGCGAGTAGCTGGGACTACAGGCACCCACCACTACGCCCGGCTCATTTATTTATTTATTTTTTGTATTTTTAGTAGAGACAGGGTTTCACCGTGTTAGCCATTATGGTCTCAATCTCCTGACCTCGTGATTCGCCTGCCTCGGCCTCCCAAAGTTCTGGGATTACAGGCGTGAGCCACTGTTCCCGGCCTGCTCTCTCTTTATAGTTAGTATAAAAGGATAACAGAGAAGGGTGAGAAGGGTTAGTGACTTCTGAGTGTCATACAGCAGTGGTGCAGGGTCATGTCTAGCTCACCAGTTCAGTGTTATCTCCATCGACCTGGATGACTCCCTGCTCAATCGCATAGAGACAATAGAGCTGAGTTGAGAGACCCTAGTCCTCAAGACCACCAAGTCAGCGGCAGACCCAGAGTTGCCTAAATTCTTGACTTTAATCTTATTTTAAATTAACTCACTGTTCATAGGCCAACAAGTATTTGTTGACTAGTTAGTATAGAAGGGATACTACCCCAATTATTACACAATCAAAGATAAAAGGCTGTTTTTCTCTTCAAGAAGTGGGCAGGTTAATTTTTCAGATTAACTCATTACAGGACTGGCAAATACTTATACAATTCATGGCTTGTCTGACATAATTATGGGTATGTAGTATATACACACACAAAACCAATGAGAAATGAGGCCACATAAAACATTGTTCATTTTTCTTTTCTTTTTTCCCTAACTTTATTGGATTTTGTTTTGTTTTGCTTTGCTTTTTTGCTTGTTACCTTGTTCTCTCTGCACAGTGGGCAAGCAGTTTTTAGACTAGCTTTAGAAATGCCTGTATGCTGGTGGGCAAACAATAAATGGAACCAAACAATAAAAAATAATATTGATTGTCTTTTGTTCAGTTTATTCTTGTTCAATCGTAATTAGGAAGCGTGATCTGGTGAAAATTTTTCTTAGGTTGGTAATGACATAAATACTTGCAGGAAGGTATTTGGTACTTTCTGCTACTGCTTTGAATTTAAGCCTAGAGTAGAAATTTAGCCACTTAGTGATAGAGAAGTTTCTTTTTCTTTGCAAAGCTTATGAACTTGAAATTATTCCTTCCTTCCTTCCTTCCTTCCTTCCTTCCTTCCTTCCTTCCTTCCTTCCTTCCTTCCTTCCTTCTTTCTTTTGTTTTCTTTCTTTCCCTCCCTTCCCTTCCCTTCCTTTCTTTCCTTCTTTCTTCCTTTTCTTTTCCTTCCTCCCCTCCACTCCCCTCCCTCCCCTCCCCTCCTTTCCCCTCCCTCCCCTCCCCTCCTTTCTCTTCCCTTCCCTTCCTTCTCTCTCCTTTCCTTCCCTTCCCCTTCCCCTTCCCCTTCCCCTTCCCCTTCCCCTTCCCCTTCCCCTTCCCCTTCCCCTTCCCCTTCCCCTTCCCCTTCCCCTTCCCCTTCCCCTTCCCCTCCCCTCCCCTCTCCTCTCCTTTGTTTTTTTTTTTTTTTTTTTTGACAGAATCCTACTCTGTCGCCCAGGCCGGAATGCAGTGGTGTGACCATAGCCCACTGCAGCCTCCATCTCCCAGGCTCAAACAATCCTTCCCCCCCTCACCTTCACAAATAGCTGGGACTACAGGTATGTACCATCCATGCTTGGCTAAATTTTTGGAGATGAAGTCTCACAGTATTGCCCAGGCTTGTCTCGAACTCTTGGGCTTAAGCAATCCTCCTGCCTTGTCCTCCCAAAGTGTGGGGATTACAGGCATGAGCCACTGTGCCCAGCCTGTTTTTTCTACAATTTTAAACTTCATTCACGCCACAAATATTTAAATAGTCTGACATGATGCTAGACCAGGCATTGGAGATATAGCAGCACATTGAATACACAGAGTTCCTACTTTCAAGAGGCTCCTCGTTGAAGTTTTGCTAAATACCTGTCTAGTGAAGGTAAATAGTACAGCCTAAGTGAAACAAAATGCCAGACACTCCATTAGAAAACCAGAAAATCTGGTCCTGGCCTGGTGGGTGGCAGTCTTGCGAACTCTTATAAAAGTGCCTGAGATCATGAGCTGATGAAAGCCTGTATAGTCTTATGTGTGAGTGTAATCACCAAGGATTACCACATTCCTGCCAGACAACAGTTACAACACGGATGTCTCATGGTAATGAAGAGAGCTGGAGCGCTGCTGCAATGGGGTGTACACACATGAAAGCTGAGCCAAACAGACAGAAAGGCGATCTGATTACCAGAGAAGTCTGATTCTGTTTAGGGAGTCGCGTGTTGGGGGAATGGAAGAAGTGACCGGTTCCTCCTTTCTTCCCTTCCACTTGTTCTCAATCCCTCTTCACTCAAGGTGCTCTGATTCTTCTCTGAGAACCATTTGGAGATGTATATATGGCTGTAATAAAGCTACTTGGGTTAGCCCAGGACAGCAGACTGGTTTCATGGAAGACGTTTTTTCTATGGATGGAGTAGTGGAGAGGAAGAGGGATGGTTTCAGGATGAAATTGTTTACATCACATCACCAGGCATTAGTTAGATTCTCATAAGGAGAGTACAACCTGGATCCCCCACATGCACACTTCACAATAGGGTTCGCTCCAGTGAGAATCTAATGCCACGGCTGATCTGATCTAACAGGAGGCAGAGCTCAGGCCTAATGCTCGTTTGCCAGCAACTTACCTTTTGCTGTGCGGCCAGGTTCCTAACAGCCCATGGACCAGTACCTGTCCACAGCCTGGGGGTTGGGAACCGCTGGCCTGGGGGTTGTCATGAAACTCATTTCTCACTCAGGAATTGATATGACTCCATAGAACCACCACAGACCTGTTAACTGGGTGAAGGCTGATGGGACTTGAAAAAAATGAAGGACAATTAGAAAAATAGGGAGAAAGTGTGATGGATCCATTGGATGTCTATATTGAGCTACTAGCTGCTCTGAAAGGCTTATAGAAAGGCCTTCTGTGTAATTGGTAATATCAGTTAACCAGAAAGGCTGTGTTTATTTCCTTCCTAAACTGGTTAATCAAAAATTTCAGTGGGCCTTGCATAGGGAAAGAAATCAGGATAGAAAAGGGAGAGAGCAGGAATAAAGAAGAGAGAGAGAAAGGAGTGGCTGGGTGTGGTAATCTCTCACTCCTATAATCTCAGCACTTTGAGAGACTGAGATGGGCAGATCACTTGAGGTCAGGAGTTCGAGACCAGCCTGGCCAACATGGCAAAACCCCATCTCCACCAAAAATTAGCCAGGCGTGGTGGCATATGCCTGTAATCCCAGATACTCAGGAGGTTGAGGCAGGAGAGTCACTTGAACCTGGGAGGTAGAGGTTGCAGTGAGTGGAGATTGTGCCACTGAACTCCAGCCTGGGTGAGAGAATAAGACTCCATCTCAAAAAAAAAAAAAAAAAAAAAAAAAAAAGAGAAAGGAGTGAGTGATATGGGTTACTTATGAGTGAGAAGTGCATGTGTGTCTGTCTTTTGTGAAATCTGATCTTCTCTGAAGTCACACCTCATATCTGGTGAGAAGCTGACTTAAGGGGGTATTCTATTTTAGTCTGTAGCCTTCCTGTTTGGTGTCTGGATTTTTTCTAAGTCATCACCAGTGGAAGAATGAGTATTGGGCTGTTAGTCTTTCATGGTCTCTCTTTTCAGGCTTCCTGTGGAGCCTTTTGTAATATTTATTTCAAAGTTGCTTCTTATTGTTATTATTATTTTTGACAGGTCTTGCTCTGTTGCCCAGGCTGGAGTGCAGTGGCGTGAACATGGCTCACTGTAGCCTTGACCTCCTGGGCTGAAGCAGTCCTCCCATCTCACCCTCCTGAGTAGCTGGGACTACAGGTGTGCACTACCATACCTGGCTAATTTTTAAATTTTTTGTAGAGATGGGGTCTCACCATGTTGCCCAGGCTGGTCTCCAACTCCTGGGCTTAAGCAGTCCTCTTATCTTGGCCTTCCAGCGTGCTGGGATTATAGGCATAAGTCACCATGCCTGGCCCTAAATTGCTATTTTGATAAGTCAAAATGGTCAAATCTCAGCAATTGCATAGGATTCAAGCTAATAATTCAACCCTGGTAATCATCACTTCTCTTCTTATAGCTGCTCCTTAAATATTGAGTTCACAACATTAGCTACCATTTATTAGCATACACTGAGTGCCATGTAGTTCATACATGGCGACTCTGCCAGGAAGTCATGACACCTGTTTTGCCAGAAAAGATTACATGGGCCAGGGCCGGGATCCAACTCAGAACCCTTTGGTTCAAGCATGGAGCTTCTTTATGCTACTATAGCCCACTGACTGCCTTTGTTGCCTCAAGTTTTCTCCTTGATTCCTTTACTTTATATTTCTGGCAGGAGTAGATGAATCTTTGGCTGGACAGATGAAAGGGATTTTGATGGGTCATCAAACCACTTCACTTGAGGGTTTCGGGGTTACAGAGTGTAGGCAGATTATCTTTAGAAGTGTAGTCTGGTACTTAATTACACTCTGTAATTAAGTAATCCACAGTGGGCCCCTTTGGTCTTAGCCAAATTGTACGTTAAATTCTGGAGGAGAAAGGTAGTCTAATATTTCAGCCAAAGCATTAGGAAAACCCATCTTCACTGTATTTCCACTTTGGCCCGGTCTTCTTTCTAGGCTGTAAGGCAGACCTGAATCTTTTCCTTAAAACATCTTGGAGATTTTGTTTTTCCTCATGCTCTGCCCTCCCTCCCCAGCTTTTTTTCTTCATTCTCTAGAAGTCTAACATATGATTCCTACTCTGTCTCTCGATATACACCTGGAGAGAACAGTGTTTCTGTCACAGAATTCCTTCTCAGGATTTCTTGGGAAATATATGTTTTTCCAAATCCCTAGAAACATCATTTATGAGGTAAATGGGAAAAAGTGTTATAATTCCCCTGTGAGAATTGTATGAGTCAACACGATGACAGTAGAAAGAATTCACTGATGTCAAGTTGAAAGCAAGAACAGGAAAAGCTGACTTGCGGAGTTGAAGGATAAGATCCACCTTTTTTGGAGCCAGCGCAGGATAGGAGCACGTGGGAGAGAATGGGTCATGATTTCTTCTCGCTGTTGCCATGTTAAAAATGTGTCTTTGTGACCCAATCTGCTACTACCATTGATCTGTCATGTTTGCAAATAAAATAAGTTTATATGCATAGCCTACTGTATACATATCCTACGCTTGGTATTACAAGAAATAAATTTTAGAATTAAACTGAGTCTTTAAATTGGCAGCTTCAACATACGAGTCTGTGTTGTACTGTTAATTTCCTTGTAGATCTGAATGTAGGTTATTGCAGTGGTCAACAAAGTCTCTTTCTAAAGGGCCAGATAGTAAATATTTTAGGTTTTGCAAGCCATACGGACTCTGTTACAACTATCAGTCCTACCATTTCAGTGTGAAAGCAGCCATAGACTATACTTAAAATGAACAAGTGTGCCTGTTCCAATAAAACTTTTATTTACAAATCCAGACTGTGGGCTGAAGTTTGCTTGCTACTGGCATAACATCCAATAATGTTCACTGGCATTTTCCAGGATCTTAGTATTTGCTATAGGCTACAATTCTTTGTAAATACTACTAACTATGATAGTTCCCATTTAGCAGTGTTTTTGGATATCCATAATCATGAGTAAAGAATGGAAGTATTTTAAGAACAATATATTCTGGAGAAATTCCTGGAAATTCGCATTTCTCATGGTCATTCACATTTTCTTATGCATAATTTGGGAATAATATAACCTCTCAATTTCATTGTTAGGATTAAGTCAGACAATGCAAGTAATGTGGTTAGCACAGTTATAGAACTAAGAACTCACTAAATGATAGCTACTATAATTAGTAACTAGATGGGAAGTATTTACCCTATTTCATGGAAAAGGAAACTGAAACTCAGAGGTTAAATGATTTGCAGAGGTCACATTTAATAGGTTGGAAAACTGAGTTTGGCTGCTTCCTAAGTCTATGTTCTTGCTACCATATCCTGCTTTCTGAAGTAGTTCTGGTTAATGGCAATTCCACAGCAAGATACACCATGGTTTATTTGGTTTATGGACTGGGTGAACAGACAGGGAGAGTATGGAATGGTTCTTGAAAGGGTAAGGATTTGCAATGTTTAGAAGCCACAGTTTCTAGAAGCCAAGGATATGGTTGTAACTAAAGAGCTGAGAAAACTTGTCTTGATTTTTTTTTTTCCTGTTGCTTAGCTGCTGTGTGGACTGCCAAGAGCTTGTTTGATTTTAAGTGCTTTTTGTGCTTGCCTGTTACTCAGGTCCCATCATATTGCAACAACTTTTAAGAAACTATGCGTGTTTTTTTAAACTGGATTAAAGAAAACTGTACTGTAATGTTAAATGCCCAAAATTAGAGTTAGAAAATTGGATTGGATTTTCCTTCTCCTTCTTCATTGTCATCCTCCAACCCCCTGCTCAGGAATGTGCCTTTGACCCTTTAGGGTCAGAATTTTACACAGCTTGATTAGCTGCCAAGAATTGAAACTCCATTGCCAAATAAGTTGGCTAAATTTTTGGGAAAAACTCAGCTCAATGAATGGTTTTTGAAAATTTGCTAGAGTTTATTATATAGATATTTATTTCATGGCACTGATTTTTGTTTGTTTGTTTGTTTGCTTGTTTTTTTGAGACAGATTCTCCCTCTGTTCCCCAGGCTGGAGTGCAGTGGCGCTGATTTTGGCTCAGTGCAACCTCCACCTTCCAGGTCCGAGTCACTGGGATTACAGGTGCCTGCCACCATGCCCGGCTAATTTTGTATTTTTGATAGAGACAGGGTTTCACCATGTCGGCCAGGCTGGTCTTGAACTCCTGACCTCAGGTGGTCCACCCACCTCAGCTTCCCAAAGTGCTGGGATTACAGGCATGAGCCACTCCACCTGAATAATAGCACTGATTTTAATTAGTGAGTATATCTTTTTGGGGAGTTGGTTTTTATATTTTCAGTCCCTCTTGGGGTTTTGAACACAACAATTTTTAGCTACCTTTCAGGTGTGCCGAGCTTGCCTGTTGATATGAAAGGTATTTGTGGGGAGATGGGTGCCAAGTAGAACATTTGAAGAGTTAAGTATCCAGTTCAACACGTTATTTGCCATTTTACCAACCTGGTCTTTCTTATAGTACACCACAGTTTTGATTTCAGTCCATGGTTTGTTTGAGAGCCCAGTGAATTTTAAAACAAATGTTAAATTATATTTAACTTGGAGATTTAGTTAAACTCTTGAGCACCAAGTATATGCTAAGTATCGTGAAAGAGGGCTAAACACTGAAGAATAATATGTGATCTTTATCTAGTTTTGAATTGGTTTCGAGAAACCCAGTGCATGGCAGGGAATTAATGCCAGGTTGTTTGTCATATAGAATATAAATACCAGGGGAATTAGAAAGATCTGGGAAATATAAGAATCTTTAGAGAAGACTGGACAGAGGCAGGGGAACCCAAACACTGTCTTGAAGGATGAGAAGGAATTCCATGCAGTGAAGATGGTGGGGCTGGGATGTTGGATGGCAAATTAGAAGCACCTTTATAATAAGGGGGAATAAAAAAAAAAGAGAGAGAGTCTCTGATTTTTAAAAAGAGAATCAGAAAAATACATACCGGTGTTTATTTTCTGGTTTATCTAAACCTCTTCCCACCAATACAGTAACTCTCACTTAAAAGACATGGTTGACCCTAGGCAGGACAGCTGAACACTGGCCTCCTCTTAAAATGCAGTTAGTCTTTGGCAGAGGGGAAGGCAGCTTTAGTGTGACTCTGCCAAATTTCCCTGGCCCCAGCATCTTGGAAAATACCAGTATTTCAGCAGTTTGTTCTGAAACTCAAGGGTTTGTGGGTGCTGCTCAGCTGATGAGTTTGTTTTTAAGGATGCCCACTTTAGAAATGCATTTTTGCTCTTTAACTTTGCTAAGTGATTGCTGAAAAAGACAAATTTCTGGTTGACCTCTCTATGGAAGATAGTTTTACATGTCTTTTTCTTACTGCACCTATTATATGTCTAGATTTTATTTTCAAATAGATTGTGAGCCTCAATTTAATTTGAAGTGAGGAACGGTTTGATAGTATCTGTAAAACAGTTCCCCTGAATTCCAAGGTGGATGGGAAGATTTTTCCCCATAATTATTGCAGAGTGCTGCATTTGGGGCTTGTTTTCTGCTTAGATTTATTTACGTGAAGGTTTTCTTAGCAAAATGTTCCTTGAGGTTAAAAAAAAGGTGCTGTTTTCTGAAGGCAGTAAGTTTTTCAGTGTTTTGTATTAACAATTTGAATGGGAAAGTTTAGTTCTAATAAAAATTTCCTCTTCCTTTGGTTCTAATAAAAATTTCCTCTTCCTTTGGCAAATGTTGATGTTTTTCAAGTCTTCCTAAAGGAAAAGGGGGCCTGGGTGGGTTTTTGTTTTTTATTAGATACCTAGAGCTCCGCTCCTCTTCCCTTCCGCTTTGTGCTCCTTCCCCACCATTGTTTTATGAGCCTTTGAACCAGATCTGTCTATGCCAGAGATTGTTGCTTGAAAATAGACCAAAATCAGATATATTTGAATGGATATACAAGAAATTGGTTACTCTGGTACACTGGATACCTCTAGGAGAGGCCAGGGATGTTGGAACGGGAGGAAGACTTTTCATTCTATAGTTTGTACTGCTCAAACTATTTTTTTTTTTCTATTTTTGAGACAGAGTTTTGCTCTTGTTGCCCAGGCTGGAGTGCAATGGCATAATCTCGGCTTACCGCAACCTACGCCTCCTAGGTTCAAGTGATTCCCCTGCCTCAGCCTCCCCACCAGCTGGGATTACAGGCGTGTGCCACCACACCCAGCTAATTTTGTATTTTTAGTAGAGACAGGGTTTCACTATATTGACCAGACTGGTCTTGAACTCCTGACCTCATGATCCGCCTGCCTCAAATGCACATAATAGTTAGTACATGCAGAGTCAAAATTTTTGTTTGATTTTGTGTGTGGCAAGGGAAGGAGAGGAAAGGGCTAGAGTACATAGTGTATAGGCTTTAAAGGAACTTGATTTTGAAATGTGCCGACTGCAGATCTTACTGGTTTTTGTGTTGTTTAGAAAAATATTTAAAGACCAGTGTGGATCCATGACCTTCACACTCTTCCTATCAGTGTTTTCAAACTTTTCTGTACTTGCTGCACTTGTAGATGGGCTTCGTTTTACGGTACAAATTGAAAGACGTGCCAAATGTGTACTTCCTTTAGCCACCACATTCACAGCTACAGGATTTTCTTCTGCTTAGCTGGTTTTCTTTCTTCTTTCCCTCTGCAGGCTGCAGCGTTGTTAAGCGTCACACTGCCAAAGTGAAAGCTGCTGGAGAACTCATAATCCCAGGAACGCCTCTTCTACTCCCCGAGTACCCCAGTGACCAGAGTGAGAGAAACCCTGAACGAGGGCACGCAGCTTGAAGGACTTTGGGCAGATGTGACCAGGAGCCTGCGTTAAGGTAGCTGAGTCAGCTTTACCCGGAGCTCTCAGAGCCGCGTTGCCAGAACCAGCAGTGCAGCCACTTCAACAAATCACTTCTTTTAATACTCTTTGGCAGAGATCAAATCTACAGGGTAAATTCTTTGCCACAAATGATTATTTTGTTTTTTTATATGAATCCAACATAAGAAAGTTAGGACCAGCCTAATAGTTCTTAGTTCTGACGTTGCTTTCATAGTAGGCTTTGTTGGGTGGATCTGCACAGCTATTCTTTAAATTTGGCCAAGTTTTTCAGATAAATACTGCCAATGTTTCCCTACCTATAAAATGCCCCTGCCATCCTTTTCACCTTACAGGGCCACTACATTAAGTTTTTCTTTTCTTTTTTGTTTTTTTTTTTGTTTTGTTTTGTTTTTTTTTGAGACGGAGTCTGGCTCTGTCGCCCGGGCTGGAGTGTAGTGGCGCGATCTCGGCTCACTGCAAGCTCCGCCTCCCGGGTTCACACCATTCTCCTGCCTCAGCCTCCCGAGTAGCTGGGACTACAGGCGCCCGCCACCTCGCCCGGCTAGTTTTTTGTATTTTTAGTAGAGACGGGGTTTCGCCGTGTTAGCCAGGATGGTCTTGATCTCCTGACCTTGAGATCCACCCGTCTCGGCCTCCCAAAGTGCTGGGATTACAGGCTTGAGCCACCGCGCCCGGCCCAAGTTTTTCTTTTCTTTTGTTTTGTTTTGTTTTTGAGATAGAGTCTTGTTCTGTCACCCAGGCTGGAGTGCAGTGGCATGATCTCGGTTCACTGCAACCTCTACCTCCCGGGTTCACGCAATTCTCCTGCCTCAGCCTCTTGAGTAACTGGGACTACAGGCACGCGCCACCACACTCGGCTAATTTTTTTTGTATTATTAGTAGAGATGGGGTTTTACCATATTGGCCAGGCTAGTCTCGAACTCCTGACCTTGTGATCCGCCTGCCTTGGCCTCCCAACATGCTGGGATTACAGGTGTGAGCCACTGTGCCTGGCCCTAATTTTTTCCTTTAAAATAGACCTTATTTCTTTTAGAGCAGTTTTAGGTTCACAGCAAAATTGAGAAGAAAATAGAGTTCTCATCTATCTCCCCAACACCTCCCCTACTGTCAATATCCCACACCAGAGTAGTACATTTACTACAATCAATGAACCTACATTGACACATCATTATCACCCAAAGGCAATAATTTACATTAGGCTCAATCTTGGTGTTGTACATTCTGTGGGTTTGGACAAATGAGTAATGACATGCATCTACCATTATAGTATTATACAGAGTAGTTTCAGTGCCCTAAAGATCTCTGTGCTCTACCTATTCATTTCCCATCTCCACTAGCCCTTGGCAATCACTGGGCTTTTTACTGTGTCCATACATTACCTTTTCCAGAACTACATTTTAATAATACATTTCCCGTGGAGTGCTTTGAAAGCATAAAGAAGCCTTGAGCCAGGCATGGTGGCTCACACCTCTAATCCCAGTGCTTTGGGAGGCCAAAGGAGGAGGACTGGTTATGTCCAGGAGTTTGAGACCAGCCTGGAAAACATAGTGAGACCCTGTCTCTACAAAAAAGGAAAAAAAAAAAAATTAGCCAGGCATCTTGGCAGGTGCACATATTCCCAGCTACTTGAAAGGCTGAGGCACATGGATTACTTGAACCTGGGAGGTTGAGGCTTCAGTGAGCTGTGATCGCACCACTGCAGCCCAGACTGGGCAATAGAACAAGACCTTGTATCAAAAACAAACAAACAAAACAAAAACACAAAAGTCTCGCTATCCAGGATGAAACGATATTAAGGGTGTGATAAGTTATGGGGGTAATATGTATACCTACTTGGAATAGAGTCAGTAAGATGTTTCTGTGAGGGGAAGCCTGAAGTGCAAAATGTTGATGTGTGTGTCTTTCTTAATTTAACGTTTGAGTTGCTCAGATATGGTTTGAACCATGTATGTGGAGACAGAAGCAAGGAATTGAGGATTAAATTCTGCCAGGGTTGGTCTGTGCAGCCTTTTTAGATTTAATACTTTTGAGGAAAGTCTCTGATACGGCTATTAGGTGCATTCTTTTTAAAGGAAAGTCCAATGTATTATTATAAAACAGTCATTATTATTATTATTATTACTATTTTGAGGCAGGGTCTTACTCTGTTGCCTAGACTGGAGAGCAATGATGCAATCATGGCACGCTGCAGCCTCAAACTCCTGGGCCCAAGGGATCCTCCTGCCTCAGCCTCCTAAGTAGCTAGGACTATAGATGTACATAACCACATCTGGCTATTTTTTGTTGTTTGTTTTTTTTTAAAGACAGGGTCTCACTCTGTTGCCCAGGCTGGTGTTGAACTCCTGGCCTCAAGTGATCCTCCTGCCTTAGCCCCCCATAGCTTTATATTTTATGTAAAAGTTAATTTTGATTATTTCATTTCAGATAATCCAAAACAGTATAAAGTATAGCCATATATAAAGATAAAAGTTCTTCCCTTCTCTCTTTCACTTTTGGCCAAAATCTTGGAATATAAACTTTCCCATTTATAAACCTTTTCATATACAGATATTTTTATACACAAACAAATATGCATATTAATTATGTTAAAAATTGGTGACACATGAGCATACATTCTATTTTACAACTTGCTTTTTGGCTTGACTTGGTATATTGTGGATATTTTTCCTTTTAAGCAGAATTTAATCTCAGGGTGAGAAATCCCTGCCTAGTGTCCCTTATATGGCTGTAACGTAATAATCACCAGTCCTCAAGTGAGAGGTTAGTCCATAATTTAAAGGGGGTAGGCAAGAGGCCTTTCACATTATGGACAAAACCAAGGCCATGACTGTTGACATTGGACTTTGGTCGCTAAGGATGTGTGTTTTTATTTTCGAAGGCAGACGATGCACTGCTTGGGGTTGTTGCCAAGGTGTCAGTTTTGTGAAATTTTTATTTTTTGGAGGCTGTTAATATATTAGCATAGTTGTTAGTTCTGGCTACCATCCTTTGAGCATTTTGAGACACTTTTATGCCCATTTAAGGTGGTGTGAGGTTGAATTAGTTTTAAGAGGAAGTAATGAATAACAGAGATGGTATTAGGAGACAGACTTTATTTTCTGTATATATTTATTTGAGGGAGAAGTAGATGATGGCTGTAGTTAGTTGCTACCCCTGTGATAATTATGAAACAGGGCTAAAATTGTTCATAGTTTCCTAATGTGGTTAACAGTGCAATAGGTAAAAAATGGCAGTTTAATGTGCTTTAATTTGCGTTTTTCTTAGTTTGATTGAGATTGAGCATCTTTTCGTGAGTTTAAAAACCACTTTTATTTCTAGTTATCTTCTTTCTATGTTTGTGTTCATTGTCTATTTTGCTGTTGGGTTATGATTTTTATTATCAAAATATGACATCAAAATTATCAGTCCCCCCTTTTTATCCTTGTGATATGTGCTATTTATATTTTTCTCAGTTGGCCATTTATATAGAAATAATTATTATTTGGTTGTGCAGGTTATTACAAATTTTATATAGTTAAAATTGCCAATTTATTCAAACAAGAATTATTTATTGAATGCCTCTTGTGTATGAGAACTTGTTCTAGACAACAGGCTATACAGTACTAAAAAAGCAGACCCCAATTCTTGCTCTGCAGCAGAACTTACATTCTTACTTACATCGGAGGAAATGGTCAGTATCATAGTATTGTAGTTAAAAGACCTCCTTTCATTTTTAGATTTAAAGACCTACCATCTCCTGGTTCATTCTAATGTCATGTGGGGTTTTTTTAGATTTAAGTCTTTGATCCATCTGAAATGTTAGGTATGAATTCAAATGAATTTTTCTCTAGATGCTCTATTAATTCGGGTTAGGTTGAATTGCTGTAACCAAGGGACTGAAATATGCTATGGTTCAAAGAACACAGAAGTTTATTTTTTCTTCACTTAACAGTCCCCGTGTAAGCAAAACAGATCAGCAGAACCGCCCATATCCACTGATCATTCGGAGGCTTGAGTTACGTCTGTTCCTTGGCTCTAGTAATTGTTGCTGTGATTATCTGCATGGTCCTATCTGAGTTGCTGCTGTATCTGGGTCCCCTCCATGGGAAGGGCAAAGGAGAAAGTCCAGGGCTAGTGATCAGAAACTGCAGACATCACTACAGAGGAGAACTATAGTGATGAGAACTTTGTTATGTGGGTACATCTAGCTGCAGTGGAGACTGAAAAGTGAAGTCTGTGTTGGCCGCCTTGTACCCAAGAAGAAGGAAAGAAGGGATTTTAGTGGAAAATTAGCAGTCTCTGCCATATTGTCTAGAGATTTGGCTAAAAATTCCAATTTTACTGAACGATCCCAACTTTTCTCCTTTGGTTTCTTTTATAGTATAAATTTCCATGTAGATTTTGGTCTATTTCTGGGATAACCGCTTAGTTTCATTAATCTATCTGCCTATTCATGCAGCAGAATCGCATTGTTTTAACTTTCTGAGGCTTAGTTTTTTTTTTTTTTCTTTTTCATAGGGGTAAGTCTCCCCATTTTAAGTCCTATTTCACAGAATTTTAATACTTGTGTGTGTGTTTTAAAAATATGAACTTTAAAAGAATCGTACCCAGTTACCACCCTCTTCCCCCATGAAGAAAACCTATTATTTTTGGGATTTTGTTAAATGTGTAGACTTCATTAGTGAAGGTTCACTCTTTATGATGTTAATTTTTCTTATTTGACCATAGTGTTGCACAGTTCCTTTGAGAAACACTGATCTTAACCTTAGACTTTCTATATCCTTCGACCCGTGACACTTATTGAAGTACGTGGGAGGAAGGACCATTTTATATGATATGTTAATTTTATTTCAATACATGATTTCTGATTATGACCAGGAAACATACTTATTTCGCTATTCTATTAGGAATAAACTTGTAAAAACAATTTCTTCAGTTTGAAGATAAGGAAGAGTTGATATTTCAGAAGTTTATCACATAGACTTATTTGTAATATACAAACCTGGGCTAATTGTTGGCATATATATGATGCACAGTGCTTGTAACTTGCTTAGTGTATGTGTATGTGTGTATATATTTCTAACAACATGTATTCAGCTTTTGTCCTTTCCTTTTTACCTTTTTTAATGTAAAATAAAACACAAATTTATACAAGAAGCGTACATAGTTTAGTTAATTACAAGGTGAATATTTTTTGTGATCACCATGCAGACCAAGAAACAGTATATTATGTAGTATATACGCAATAGTAATTGCCTTCTTGCCTTTTTATGTGGGTCCATCAACCAGGTGTTCAGACCTATAGGTTGGTCTCATGTTATCTCTTTATGTTTTGTAAGTCTCTTAAACCTGGGGTTTCCACCTCCAGCCCTTTCTTTCCCTTACAGTTTCTCTGTTGAAGAACCTGGCCATTTGACCTCCAGCTTCTTACTTGCTAGATTTTGGTGATTGCATCCACATGGTTCAATTCAATTTGTTTTTCTTTTAGTGGCATATGTTGTATTAACACCACAATCTGGACACCAGGGATGCTCACTGCTACTGAGTGGGTCCTTATTTCTACGCCTATTTAGTGGACAGAACCAGGAACTAAATATTTATAAAATACTTCGCGAGTTCATTCTGATACTTGTGATTCAAATTCAGTTTAAAAGGTTTTAATTTAACCTTTTCTGTGTAACATCTTTATCTCCTTTATTTGACACAGAATTCTAGTCCTCAAACACAACAGGGGATGATGGTCAGAATACTCCATAGATACTCATTTGCTTTCTTCCACATTATACACACAGTATTCTCAGTAGTGCCACAATACTAACACTATACCGCTAGTTATGAAAACTGAAAACAATTTCTTTTTTTGTATGCTATTTTCATTCTCCTTTTAATTTTTTTTGTTGTTGTTGTTGTCATTGTTGGAGGGTGTTTTAGTTGTTGAAAATTGGGCAGATTTAAACACTGATTAGCTCTTAGATGATATTTGAAGGAGGAATAATTTTAACTTTGTTGGGTGAGATGTGGGGTTTTAGTTATGTTTAGAAAAAAATCCTTATCTGTCAGAGAATTTGTGGGTGAAATGATATGACATCTGTGATTCTCATTAAAATACCTCGGGAAGAAAATGGGAATGGAGGAAAGAAGGCTGCTTATTTTTGAAACTGGGGGTAGAATGTTGCTTATTTTTGAAAATAGAAGATTTTAAAAGGAGGCATATTTTGCTTTCTGTTTCTTTGTAACTTGAACTATCTGTAATAAAAAAATTTAAATATTAATTTTATAAACAGTGAAAAGAAAAGAACATATGGGGAGGAGGGTAATAAGGAAGGAATAGACAGGGAGGGGGAAATGACTAAAGAATGGGTGATTTCATTCTCAACCTGGTAGTCCAGCCTGGTGGCCTACAGTGGTTCCTGAGTCTAAGAAAACAAGCAACGTCTTGAATGAAAAGAAAAGGCCGAGCCGTGGGGCCTAAACCAAGATTTAAGGCATGAGTGACAGAAGAGGAAGCTTCTGTGCAAGGAAACTGAGAAAGATCAAAGCATTAAAAGTAAAGATACCTGAGAGTGCAGCCCACAAATCCCAGCTAGGGAGGAAGCCAAGGGAAGAAGGTGGTCACAACCCCACATCCTACCTCATAAGTGAGTGAGACCTCCTTGTCATTCTCAGCATCACCCGATTTGCCAGGGGGTGGGGGATTCCTAGGCCTCGTCATCACAGATCAAAATCTCTAAGGGGTGAGGCTTGGGAATCCGTATTTTGAGCAAGCTCCTTTGTGAACCTGAAGGATAAGGTAAGACTAAAACGAGGTAGAACCTTAGCAAGGGGTATTTCAGTGGATTGACTAGGACAGAACACTGTGGACCGAAGACTGGATGGGCGACGTGGAGGAAGCCTGTGTAGTTGCTGTTCCAGAAATTGTTCGGTGAAAGGATGAAGAGGGTGGATACTGGGGACCTTGGGGCTAAGGAGGTGGTGGTAGTTGAAATTGTTGCTATGATGATGTAAGAGAGATGGCCTATAAATGGGAAGGGTATGGATGGTTTTCAGTGCAGGATAACTGAGCAGTTTGGCTACACATGTACTTAGGCCCTCCACTGCCAGAGAGATTATTTTTTGGAAAGAGAGATTTTTGATGGTTCAGGGAAAGCTTGGAAATGTTTATCATGGATTAGATGTTTCTTTCACTTGTTAGCATTTTGAATTACATATTAAGGGAGGAGACGCCTCAAGAGCTTCTCAGTGCCTTTGCTTCTCAAGTTCTTATTGGGCCTTTCTGGCCTATCCTTGAGAAAGAAAGAAGGAAGGGGGCCTGGCACACTGGATGCAGGGAACCCTCCCTGCCACCTGTCCCCCATCATGTTCTTACAGTTTGCTCTTTCTCCATTTCCTTGCCTCATGTTAAATGGCAGTCCTGTATATGTAGAACCTCCTTAGGGATTGCCTGGTACAGAGTGGTGTTTTTCAGTCATTATACTTTTGGACTATTGGAAGCATACCCATGTTTCCACAGTGATTTCATAATCAGAGTGTTTGAAGGTTGTGGACAAGGACTGAGGTGAGAATACTGTTCTCCTATTTTCCACTGCCTTGGGGTCTTTGTTTTGTTTTTAGTTTTAATTTTACATATTTTTTAGAGATAGGGTCTCACTCTGTCGCCTAGTCTGGAGTACAGTGGCATGATTATAGCTCACTGTAACTTTGAACTCCTGGGCTCAAGTGATCCTGTTGTCCCGGCCTCCAGAGCAGCTGGGACTACAGGCCTCCCACCACCACTCCTGGCCAATTTTCTTTTTTCGTTTTATAGAGATGGGATCTCACTATGTTGCCCATGCTGGTCTTGAGCTCCTGGGCTCAAGCAATCCTCCTGCCTCAGCCTCCCAAACTGCTGGGATTACAAGCATGAACCACTGTGCCTGACTGCATTTTATTTTTAATAACAGATCAAATTCACCATTTTCTACTCTATCGACTTTCTACCTTTGTGTTCTTGGGTGCCTCACCTATTTTTAAGATTTCATTCTTTCTCCCTACTTCATAGAGTGCATTTATTTTTACTTTTAACATTGTTTTCTTATTTAGTTCAGTGAGTGTTTCTGGTTGGGTGGGTGGTTTTTTGGTTACATCCGTTCTCCAGTCTCTCTCCACCGGGTTTCCATCCAGAACTTCTCCCTGCCTCCTCTCCCTGTCTCCTTCTTGTTTTCTGTTGTGGTTACTTGGATGCTAACCCATTCAACTTGTGCACTGACCCTGGTACATGGCTCGTTTTCTTTCTCATGATCATATTTATACTTTTGATGGATATATTTAAATGAACAGCTGTGTGTTTGTTGAGTCATACCACAATTATCTGATTCTGCTTTAGCTGCTTGACTGGCAAAAGCATATTTCAAGCTAAATTGTGAGAGAATTCCATTAATCACATTCTATTTGGGGGAGGGGAGAGGAGAAAGACCACTAAGAGAATTCTTTTCCAAGATGAGTGTTAATTAGTGATTCCATTATTTAGAGTAAGTTGATCTGGTTGCTGTTTAATGTGTCACTTGGAGAAACTTTACAAAGTTTAAATAACTGTAAAAATAACTATAAAAGGTTTAATGATAACAGCCGTGTAGGCAAAATTCCTTGGAATAATTGATGTGCAGATAAAGTTAGTTGCTGCTGCTGGTCTATTTAAATAGATACGGGGTCTTTCAAGAGTTCCTTTTTGTAAAGACCAGGGTTCTTGCCTCACATTGCTGTAATTCATTGGCTAAGTATTTTGTTTTAAGCCTCCTGAAAAGATAACATCTAATTCAGAAAGGTTACAACTTTCCTTTTTTTTTTTTTTTAATGTATTACTGACTGTAACCTCTGGTCAAGTCTTTGGCTTTCATCGACTGGATCTATTTTTCTCCTGACACTTCCTTGGGGTTCTTTCTGAAGGTTATTAATAGGCATGGAAGCATGGCTTTCCAAATAGCGTCAATAAATGTTAGAAGCCTTCAGGGGAGATAATATGTCAATTTCTGACTTGTAGGAGATGTATTTTCAAGAGACAGACGCTGTCTCAGAGGTCACTAGGGATGGCTCTGGGCCTATCAGCTGGTGTCTGCAACTAGAGATCCAAGCAATCCCTTCCAACTGGGATATTGTCCACCAGGGAGTTGTCTGGTACACCCGAGGTCTGCCAGCCGTCTTTTTGTTTGGCTGCCTCTCTTGGATGACACCCTTGAAAACTGGAATCCAAGTTACAAATGATATCTTTTAATTTATCTCAAATATCTGCTTGCTACTCTATTAAATTGGGGACATACAAACCCACCCCTGCCCCCCATTTCCTTGCTAGGATATATAAAACTTAAACTTCACCTTCCTCTCTCCACATCAAAGTGTAGCCAAGGCTAAAATGTTAAAATGAGTATGTTTTAATTTTTACTGTGCGCCTGGTAGGTGCCAAGCATGAGCATGTATCCATGAACCAGGCAGAGTTCTTACTCTTGTTTGCTTACATTTTGGTGTGTGGAAGAGGGAGAAACACAATAAAAAATAAATAAACTAGTAAGTAAGTGGCAAATTTCACCCAGTTGTTAAGTGCTATGAAGAAGATATGGTGGGGGAATATAGTTCATGGGGGCGGGTGAGAAGGTCTGAGACAGGAATGGGCTTGGAGTATGGGAGTGAGACAGAAGGCTTTGGTTAGGCCAGTGTATAAAGTGCGGTGTTTCTCACTACAACAGAAAAGTGCTCCAGTGTCTCTCAGTAAAGACAGAGAGAGAGAGAGAGAGAGAGAGAGAGAGAGAGAGAGAGAGAAATGTACTTCTCTGGCCTTGACATTCCTTTCATCTTATACCCACCACCCAAAAATTATTATAGATTAATCACATTAGCCTGAGAATGGGGACAGCTGTGTCAGATGGGCAGTGCTTCTAACACCACTTGTAAGTCATGGGAGGGATAGAAAGGTCTACACTGTTAGGTTAGAGGGGAAGCTTCAGGTCAGGCACAGCTAGAAATGAGACAGAGCACTGAGACGGTGTCTACCTGAGGACTTTGGGAAGAAGTGGGATTTGAAATGAACTTCAGAGTTACATGTCTAGATGAGCTTTATGGGAAGGAATAATGGGGCTTTTCCTACTAATAGGTTAAAAACAAAAAAAAGGTTCTAGTCACCGTTTGCAAACAAGGGACAGGGAGTGGGCTGTGAGCTGCATTGGAGAATGTAACAAAATAGCAGGGAGATGATGGAGTCCTATCAGTTGAAACAAAGCAGGTGGACCATGGCTATTTGAAACAAAAGAATGAAGTGGAAAATGAGGGACAGTCTCCATACAGTCAAGCCTGGGGAAATAAAACCTAGTTTTGAGGTACGAGTAAGGCATGCAGCAAGTGATCAAAACCCTGGACTCTTAGAAGTTTAACGTAGGTATTCTGTGTATATCTGGAAAGGATGTAGCAAAGTCTGTTTCATTCTGTGTACAGTTAAAATAAATTTACTGGGGAGCCTTTGATTCTTACATAGCAGCCTAAGCTAAACCTTTCACTTTCTTTCACATTAAGCCTTATCTTTTTTTCATCTTTTTTCATTTTACAGATCATATTGTTTGCTTCCCTTCCTTCCCAAACCATATCTAGGGTCCATCTGTTACAGCTGGAATGTTTATAGTGTAACTCAGTCAAAACCCATTCTTTCCTGAAATAATCCATAATTATTTCCTCTAACTACAGGATAAACCGATCCAGGGCCTGGTTTTCAGTTCTATAGGACTTGTCCAAGAAGCTATTTGTATTCATCTATCATGAAAGATCAAATTACATGCTAATATTCTGAAAGTAACACCCCGCCAGAAACCCTCCAGCAGCAGTGAAGTCTATATAAAACCTAGCCTTGGCAATTTGCACATTGCCAGTTCAGACAGAGTGTGGTGTTAAAAATATTTAACAGGTCATTTTGAACCGTAGAAAAGACCCTGACTTAACTTATATGGTATGATAACTTCGGTTTAACCTTTCTTTGCAGCTATTACTGACAGCCCATGTCTCATTTCACTCCTCCCAAAGGCCCAGGTAGTTTGGCACAAGCTGCCTTTGGGTTAGCTCATTGCCTTTTGAGCATAGAAGAGATGTGACTGTTCTTATATTATCTAATCAGTTGCAGTGGCTGATTTTGGCCCTGCTTGGTGGCGGCTGATGTAAGTCTATTTTCCTTCAAAGTTTCATGTCTAGAATTTGCCTTCCTGGGCCTAACTTTGCCCCCAAATGTGTCTTACTAATTTCCATTTATTTTGAAGGGTGAGTTTACAAGAGAACTGAAGAGTAGGGATGGAAGATGGGAGCTAGAATCCACTGATGCACTATCGAAGACACTTGTTTTTTTCTATGATGTCAACATCTTTTCTGGGGGCAGAGGGAGGGAGGAGATAATTGGAGATCACTGAGTAACATGAAATTGTTTAAGGTTAGAGAAATGGAAAGAAGTCATGATTGAATGGTGTATTAAATAACCATGAGTAAAGATGTTCTTTAAGAGGAAAATCAAGATTTTCAGTTGAAGTTCAGAAGAATGGAGGCTTGAATAAAATGTTAAGGATGGTAGAGCTTGGTGGCTCTCACCTGTAATCCCAGAGCTTTGGGAGGCCTAGGCAGGGGGATTGATTAAGCCCAGGAGTTCGAGACCAGACTGAGAAACATGGTGGAACCCCACCTCTACCAAAAAATACAAAAAGAACTAGTCAGACATGGTGGCATGTGCCTGTAGTCCCCATTACTTGAGGGGCTGAGGCAGCAGGATCATTTGAGCTGAGGAGGTTGAGGCTGCAGTAAGCTGAGGCTGCACCACTGCACTCCAGCCTGGGCCATGGAGCAAGACCCTGCCTCAAAAAAACAAAAACAAAAACAAAACCCAAAAAACAAACAAACAAAAAACTGTTAAAGATGACAGAACAAGTTTGCTAAACTGTGGCTGGCTAGTTAAGTGAAAGTTGTGTAGAGTGGTGGTTGGTTAAGACCTGAATGCTCTGATCTGGGGCTTTGCGGTTTGACCTGTGTCCTTAGGCAAGTTTCTTCTACCTTCCTAGATGACTAAGAAAAAGCAGGTTTCCACAAATTATTTTTCCGCATTGCCTCTGCCTTTTATATTAAAGAGAATTATTATATTTTCCTTATGGAAGGCTAGTACAGAACGCCTAAAGATACATAAAGAAAAAAACTGTCATAGGATCGTAGTGAGAGCCCTTACCAATGGTGAGCAAGCATAGGTTAGAAAGTGTCTACACGTGGACAATGTAAAAGTCATTCAAAATAGGGGTGGGTGATTGTATGACCTGTCTTCCAAGATTCTTTCTAATTCACAGATTGTTAGAAATTGAATTGAGAAGAGTATCAAGAATGTCCTTATTGAATGAAGGTAGTCACTAAAGTATGTATTGAAGAATGAGTTTAGACCGTCAGACAAGATAAATGAACATTTTGTCAAATTTTCCAATGGGAAAGAATTTTAGGGTTCATCTTATAACTTTTCTCTCATCCTCAATATTATAGTTAACAAAGTGTATGCTACTCGTAAGTCTAGTTTTCAGAAACATCCTTTATAGCTGTATTACAGATTAGCACTCAGATTGCCTAATATGGATTCTGAAAGTTGTATATAGAAGTGTATTATATTCTCAGTTATTCTGTGACCAATATCACAGTAATTTTTTGGGTAGTACATTGTGGGGTATCTGTGGCTTCACCTAGCTGTAAAATTGTGATGAGCAAAAAAAATGCCAAACTTGGTTTCAAGCCCACATATATTAGAAATTGAGCTAAATGCTAGCTCCTTAACTACGTACAATCTGATCTTCAAGTGGAATTTGAAAAGTACCATGGGATTTGGAAAGTCATTTTGTACTGACCTGGTGATGTGTCTGTTTTTAGTAGAATATCTGGGAATGTTCTGTCTTCTAAGAAGGTAGGCCTGAGACATTGTAAGAAACAGTATCGATTTAAAGAGGGTACCTTAGTTAAGTCAGGAGGTCTCTAACCATTTTCTGAATAGTGATTTTTCTTGTGTCTGAAATATGAAAACCAGTTACTGGGGTAGAGGGTCTTATCTAAGAACAGAAGAGAGATGTGTATACATGAGAGGTACGGATTCATACTCTGAACATTTCAGATAATATTTTGCAGTCCTCAGTAGCCTGTGATTTTTCGGTTAGAGATTTTGGCATTACAGCCTTGCACAAGGATTTAGTTGAACCCAAGCAAGATAAGCAGCTGTGAGTACCTTCATACAAGTTTATGTCCCATTTCAAAAGTATTTAGCTGTATACATAAAATATTATTCCAACATTAAAAAAAAGTTAATGCTTTCTTCCTTGACTGTTGGACTCGTTGATGTCTGTGATGTTAGAGAGGTTAATGAAATTTCTA
The DNA here is from genome assembly GCF_049350105.2 of Macaca mulatta. Lineage (NCBI taxonomy): Eukaryota > Metazoa > Chordata > Mammalia > Primates > Cercopithecidae > Macaca > Macaca mulatta. Next base: position 62,679,685 of record NC_133417.1, on the reverse strand, counting down.
AAACTGTAGAACAGTGTCATTTTTGTCAGGTATCTGGTAAGTGCTCAGTCTAAAATATCTGGTACCATCTGGTCATCTGATAGAGTACAAAGACTGAGGGTTTAAGGACTAAGTCAGTTATTCAAAGTGTTGTCCAAGAACTCCAAAGGCGCCTGAGACTTTCTCAGGGGTTTCACAAGGTCCTCCTTCTTCCAATGATATGGGTGATACTGGATTTTGTATATATACTGCAGCCAGTACATGATGTAACAGAATGAATGTAGATCATATATGAGAATCCAGCTGTCTTTTATTAAATCAGAGATTTTCAAAAAAGCAGGAAAACAATGCCACTTTTCTCACAACATGTTTTTTAAAAAATACATCATAGCTCTTTTAAAATAAAAAAAGGTAGTATGTTATTGTTATTTTATTATGAATAGAGTATTTTTAAGATTCTGTTTAAATTTTTAACACTGTAAATATCAAGAGATGTAGCCTACATACACACGCTTCTCAGTAATTTTCAAGAGTTTAAAGAGATTCTGAGACCAAAAAAGTTTTAAAAATACTGAAGTAAGGCAATCCTAGAACTATTGAGTTATTGCCACTCCCATTTTCCACTATTAGTCTCTCTTTCTTGCCAACTTACATATGAAAACTCCTTAGCCAAAAATATTTGAGAGCAAGAGAGTCGAAATTTTACTTTTAAAAATGATATTTTCTTTTTGGTATATTTTTAAATTAAAAATAGATCCTTGGGACTTCAGGTTGAGATTTTAGCATATTGATGTTTTTTATAATTGAAATATAGTCAGGAAATACCAGAACATTCCCCTTTCTACATTCTTTTTTTCTTTCCTTTTGGGGGTGCTGTTTTTAATAGCTGAGTTTACTGGTCAGGAGAAGCACTGCAGACCCTGAACAAAATGGCAACCAGTAAGTTGACTTTTTTCCCAAAGATTTTTGGCAGATTTTGAGCTGTCTTTAAACACTGGAGACGGAATTAGTCCCTACTGTTTGAAGGTCTGAATTTATAATTCTTTTTCTGTCTTCTATTTATGAGCCTTAATTATTGTTTTAATTTTGTTCGCACAATGATAATCTGTTAATAGGTATTTGGGACGTGGGCTTTTGCTGGCTTTGTGACGTGGAAAATATGCCAGTGGTGATTGTTTCTTAGTTTTTTTTTTTTTAATAGTAAAAGGAGTCTTGATTTTGAAGCTTGTTAACTGTTGACTTTTACTATTACTTTAGCTAAATTCTACAGATTAAAGTTATAGAGATGATAAATCTCTTAATCTTGCCATTCCTTTGCAGGTCTCTGTGTGTGTGTGTCTGTGTGCATGGCAGGGAGGGGCTGCTGTTAATAATTCTTTAGAATTTAAACTTAAATTGAGCCGATTAATTCAGGAAAAATTCTAATTAAACTGTTATTAAATGTGCACCTACTTGGCTCTGGCAGTAATGAACAAGATAGACTATAGATTTTGCTCCCATGGAGTTTACAGTCTAGTGACAGAGACAGATGTTCAAAAGCACACACAGGTATGAATACATAATTATTAATTAGGATGATTTGTATGAGTGAAACTTAAAGTGGTCTATAAGAATGAGCAGAGAGTATTTAAGGATTTAGACAGGCTTATAGAAAGTGGTAGCCTTTAGAGAAGCCATTGAGACTTACCGGATGAGTAGGAATTCAGTAGGTTGGGCCCTGAAAGAAGGGCCCAATCATAGGGAGCATCATGTAGAAATGTCCAGAGATAGGCAGAAAGTGGCCTGGTGGGGATGATAATAATGGATAGTGGGGACTGAGGAACTGCAGATGATGGTGAGAGCGAAGGGGGCAATGAAGTTAGGTAAGTAGAGGGCCTAGAGTGCCTTACCTCTGTTCTGACCCTTGCCTTCCTCTCTAGCCTTCTTGGGTGTTCTCCGACTTTTTGTAACTCTTCCAGACCCTTTGTGTCCTGGCCATTCTTGTGTTTTTTTGGTCCTGAGGTTTGCCTTAAGTCCTCAGGACACACCATGCTTGCTCTGGCCACAGGCACCTCAATAGAAGTGCCTTTTCCCTTAAGTATTACCCTATCTGTGTCCTTTGTTTACCCTCTCCCACCACATTCCCAAAACATTTACCCTTTTCCTAGGACCTGTACTCATCCTTCTGATTCCTGATTCCTTTTCAGATGTTACCTCCCCAGGAAACCTCTGCACCCTCCAGAAAGTCTCAAGTTGTTTTGTTTTGTTAACACGGTTATTTTAACTATGTTTCTTCCCAACTCTTAATTCAGTTTTTAATTATGCAATCTTTTGATGATTATTTGATTACCACCATAGACATATCTTGTAAGTGCCACGATAGCAAGGACCCTGTTTGTATTTGCCATTTTAGGCTTCTAATATGTAGCACATAGTAGGTTTTGAGTAGTTTTTGATGCATTAATACGTTAATGAAGGACTGGGAATTCAGATAAGACTGAGATAAGAAATAGTTTAGTTCAGCAATTTTCAATGGTTTGTGATGACATATCCCATAGAAAGTTTTTTGATGCACCCACAATATGTAAATTGGCTATGCATTTTACATAAAATAAATAAGTACATATTATAAAACATTCATAAAATAGCAATTAAATAAGCATAAAATATTTAAGGTGTTGCCAATGGCAGTGGAATAATGTTATCATCAATGAAAGTCTCAAGCCACTCAGGATAATGTTTACTATCTATGACAGTAGTTGCAAATCCATTTTTCAAATGTTTTCAAATTTTGAATTTGGGGAGACTGTTTCTTGTCAGATTGAACTGAATATTACTACTTTTCTCTAGTAAAGTGGTTAAGGAAGAACCAGTAGAAATAAGTGATGTTAAGTTTACTGTTTTCTTACTCTTCTCTGGTGCTTGCATTAATAATATGTGCAATCTCTAGTTTCTTTAATGGTTTTAGAACACTTGCCATTTGGGAAGGCTCATTTCACTGTAAGTAGCCAATGTAACCTGTAATTCCACTTGAACGGACCTTCAAAACTACAAGTACGTGGTTGTACTCTAAAAGCAAATCATGTCCACTCTAACGTTATGTAACTCGTAGTCTTTCTGTAAGATACCTCCTGTACTAGACTGTCATAGACAACTGAGATAGAGACCAGATTAAATCTCAAGTTATTTTCTACTTTATTAGATTAAAACATTCTTATGAAAAAGCAGTTTAATAATTTCATTCCATAGCTCAATGAATGACTCTTGCTTGCTCCTTGGATGTGCATACCTGTTTTGGAGATGAGTGGACCAGTGCTGGAGACTGCCTTAGACAGATGATTATGAGTCCATGCCAGGGGCTGAAACCACTGCTGAGGGAGAGATTTTTCACCAAGGACTTACCTTTGAGCTGGAATCATGTATGACAGGAGGAGGCAATGGGGTTGGAGAGGGGTGGTGGAGGGGGCTCAGGGCAGTTCAAGCAGAGGGGAACAAAAAGCATATTCATGTCCAAAGGTACAGAGATGTGTTGGAGGAGTCACATTCTGGTTGTGAGGGGCCAAGATGAAGGATTTGTACGTCCCCAAAAGGACTCACTTATAGGAAAGATCTGTGTGAACATGGAAATAACAAAAACAACAACAGTAGTAGGATCTTGCTCAAGTTTCATATGCTTTTAAAAATAGAAAAGGAAGGTACATAAAAATCCCCTTTACTTCCTCCCTTACCTTGCTTTTAGGAAAGGGATTGACTGAAATATAATTATGGAACCAAAGAGAAATAAATTTAAGTGAAGGGTGGTAAGATATGATGGAGGTATGGATGGTAAACAGACTGCCAGCCCAAAAAATTGATTTTTTTTAAATTTTAAAAATAATAAAAACAAATAGAGATGAGGTCTCACCGTGTTGCCCAGGCTGGTCTCAAACTCCTGGGCTCAAGTGATCATCCCACCTCGGCCTCCGAAAGTGCTGGGATTACAACTGTGAGCCACTGTACCCAGCCTAAATAATTTGATTTTAAAGGTCAACACTCCAGACATGCTAGATAGCAATGGGCTTTCACTGGTTTAAAGCTGAAAGAGTACAAGCACACTAACCTATCATTAAAGAACTTTACCAGCTTTTTCTTTATTTTACCATCCAGAAAATTGCAGCTAACCAAACTCCCATCACATTCCTGGTATTTCACATTATTCAAATGGAAAAGTTTTTTAAAAAATTTTTACATGATTTTAGTTGTCTATCCTTGTTAAATTTGTTTAATGGAGAAATGCATTGCTTTGCCTTAGATGGGGTAAAAGTTTGTATTTTTTTGTTCTTTGTTTTTGCTTTAGGTCTGTATGTTGATGTAGGTTGCTCTACCTCCAGTCCTTTTAAAGGAGAAATGAGACTCTAGCATAGTAATTTGGCTTGAATTATTCAGTCGCTTAATCTTTAACATCGTGTTAAAATAGTCTATTCATGCTTCTCAGGGTTTTTAATTTAGTGCCAATTTTGCATTCAAATGGGGTAAGATAAAATTCAAACCTAAAATCTTTTGGAACGTGCCTCACTTTATAGCTGAAAATTTTTCGTTTCCTTATTGATTTCTTTGTAAGAGAGTAGACTCTGAGAAAGTACCCTTGAGTGACTGCCAGTTGGAAGTGAATATGACTAACTCTTTAAGGTGATATGTTTAGGTCCACATAAAAGGTGTATGTTTAAATGTAGTAATACATAAGGCAATATATCTGAGGATGATTAGTAAGAAGGGCCTTGAGTAGCAGTTTGAAGGTGGTATGCTTAATTTAATTTGTCTTCCTGCAGTTAGATGTTTATGCTTTACTTACATCTCTTCTTTTCCCTTTACAGTTGGACAATGGTAGATGGAGTGATGATTCTTCCTGTGCTTATCATAATTGCTCTCCCCTCCCCTAGTATGGAAGGTAAGTGACTCACATCCTTTTGGGTTAAGATAAGTATACTGTGATTTTTTTTTTTTTTGGCTTACTATAAACGACTTCTTAAGCCTGTCAAAGTTAACACACTCTTTTTATAATAAATATTTGGTGATTATTGACTATTTTGAAGTGAAATTCTTATATACATTATATCTGAATATTTACATACACCTATTTTTAAAAAAATTCAACCTAATTTTCTACTTAAAATAAATATAGGACCAAGCATGGTGGCTCACGCCTGTAATCCCAGCACTTTGGGAGGTTGAGGCAGGTGGATCACCTGAGGTCAGGAGTTCGAGATCAGCCTGGGCAACATGGTGAAACCCTGTCTCTACTAAAAATGCAAAAATTGCTGGGCGTGGTGGCGGACACCTGTAATCCCAGCTACTTGGGAGGCTGAGGCAGGAGAATTGCTTGAATCTGGGAGGTGGAAGTTGCAGTGAGCCAAGATCGTGCCATTGAACTCCAGCCTGAGCAACAGAGTGAGACTCTGTCTCAAAATAAATAAATAAATAATAAAGGAGAAATAAGAGAAAACTCTGTAATTAACAATAAAACATATATTTAAACAAATGCGAGGCTCGGTGCAGTGGCTCATGCCTGTAATCCCAGCATTTTGGGAGGCCAGTGCGGGTGGATCACTTGAGGTCAAGAGTTCGAGACCAACCTGGCCAACATGGTGAAACCCCATCTTTACTAAAGGTACAAAACTTAACTGAGTGTGGTGGTGTATACCTGTAATCCCGGATACTTGGGAGGCTGAGGTGGGAGGATTGCTTGAACCCAGGAGGCAGAGGTTGCAGCGAGCCGAAATCATATCACTGCACTACAGCCTGGGCAACAGAGCAAGACTCCATCTCAAACCCCCACCCCCGTCCCCCTGAAAAAAAGCCCAAATGTGATATATTATAGTGTAGTTAGGCATGAGCCTACAAGAAGATATGATGAAGTAATACATGCTTGCACCTATATAGGTAATAATCTTCAACATCTTCGAAAATAGATTGGTACTGGTGTGTTATATTGGTGGCTTAGTTGTCATAAGTGGTCTCTTATCTTCAGTGATTGAATTTTCTGAATTGGTGAACAGATTTTGGTGGAATTAAAAAAAACCAGAACCGTTGGCCCTTGATTTATATATTAGTTATATTTTTGGAATATTTAGTATACATTAAGGCAGCGTGAGACATACATACTTTGTGTTTTTATGTATGACAGAGTTAGGTACTGGTTTCAGTTCTACAAAGATTATTCATGAAAATGAATGCTCAGTGGGATAGTTGATACTTGTGGGGCAAAGACTATGTCTTGGCCTATTTGGGATGTTATAACAAAAATGCCAGAAACTGGGTGGATCAAAAACTAAACATTTATTTCTCACAGTTCCGGAGGCTGGGAAGTCTAAGTTCAAGGTGCTGGCAGATTCAGTGTCTGGTAAGGGCTCGTTCCTCATAGAGGGTGCCTTCTCTGTGTTGTCTCATAGTAGAAGGGGCTAGCTAGCTCTCTGGGTTCTCTTTTATAACAGCACAAATCCCAATCATGAGGGGTCTGCCCTCATGATCTAATCACCTCAAAAGGCCCTACTTCCTAATACCCTCACCTTGGGAGTTATGATAGTGGCGTGAATTTTGGGGAGACACAAACATTCAGGCCATAGAAGGCTAATTCTTAGTTGTGTGGCACCACCCAGGCATTTCAGTGCCTTTGGCGTCTCTGACCCTTGCTTACTTACTGTCATTACTCACTTTCCCATCCCCTCGTTTCCAAAAAGTTGCTCAGGGATGGTCCTGTCCTTGTTGAAAAGGACAAAATAGATAATCAAGAAAGAAAGATAGTAAAAGTTACTCATAATTCCCTTCGCTTACATGTAATTGCTTTTAACATGTTGGTATATATCTTTCTAGATATAGAAAGCCTAAACACTACTTCATTGCGCATTGAGCGCACCCACTTTATTTTACAAGTGTTCCTCCATAAAGAGTGGTGCTTATTGTAGGAATCTCGGCCTTGTTATGGTCACATGGGACAGTAAGACTAACGCCCCTGTTACAGGCTCTTCGGAGTGTAGTGGTCTTCTTTATATAATGGATGAGTTTCCAAGGAGGCATATAATTTGACAAGTTAGTATAGCCAACAGTGTGAAAAAATCAGTACTTAAAATATTACGTCTATTTCATTATATATTAGGTTCATAATATTTGATCTGTTCCTATCTCCTTCCCATACTTAATGACACATATTATACTTCTCCATTGTCCTATATGGTAGCTGATAGTCACATACAGCATTTGAAATGTGGCTAATATGAGTGGAAATATGCTGTAAATGTAAGATACAAGCTGAAGTTTGAACACACTAAAAATTTGACCTGTTTTTTCCTACTGCTGTGATAAAACTTAGAATTACATTAGGTGGCTCACATTTTATTTCTGTTGGCCAGTGCGGTTATAGACCATTTTAGATACCTAGTTTATATTCCACTCTGAGCAGTGGTGTTAAAGATACTACCATAGTATGGCAGTTGTGTCAGTTAGTGCCAAGAAGGTATGGGAAAAGGATCCTAAGTGGCAATGTTGAAGGAATTAATACGAGGAAATGGGCTTATATTAAAGCTGGGAGGATTTGATGAGCTAACAGTGGTTTTCAATTGGGGGTAATTTTATCCCCCAGGGGATACTTGACAATTGCTGGAGACATTTCTAACAGTCAAGTTTCTAGGATGTTTTTACCTCTTTTAAATTGGTAAATAATACGATTATTACTTAAAAATCTAAGGAATGTTGAGAATTAAAGTCCCTCCAGATTTCACTCTCTTCCTTAGTTACCATATCAATTCTGTATGATATTTTTGTTGTTGCTATTTTGTTGTCATTGTCGTGGTTTGAAACGGGGTCTCTTTCACCCAGGTTGGGGTGCAGTGGCATGATCTTAGCTCACTGCAACCTTCTCCTCCCAGGCTCAAGTGATCCTCCCACATCAGCCTCCTGAGTAGCTGCAACCACAGGCTTGTGCACCACAACTAGCTAATTGTTTTGTATTTTTGGTAGAGATGGAGTTTTGCTGTGTTGCCCAGGCAGGTCTCCAACTCCTGAGCTCAAGTGATCCACCCACCTTGGCCTCCCAAAGTGCTGAGATTATAGGCTTAAGCCATCTTGGCTGGCCATCAATTCCGTATGATATTTTGCCTTTTATTTTTATTTTATTTTATTTTTTTTTTTTTGAGGCAGAGCCTCACTCTGTCACCAGGGCTGGAGTGCAGTGGCACGATTCTGGCTTACTGTGGTCTCAACCTCCTGGGCTTAAGCAGTCCTCTTGCCTCAGCCTCCCGGGGCACCATGCCTAGCTAGTTTTTGTATTTTTTGTAGAGCTGGGGTCTCACTGTGTTGCCCAGGCTGGTCTCCCAACTCCTGGGCTCAAGCAATCCGCCTACCTCTATCTCCCAGTGTGGTGGGATTACAGGCGTGAGCCACCGCACCCTGCCTCTGTGGTATGAGGCAGTTCAGATGATATCATGGGTAGACCTGCGATGTGGGCAAGGTATAAAAAAAGAGAGAGGAAGAGACAGAGAAGTGGAAATGTAGTGTGAGGAGAGAAGGAGAGGTGGAGAGAGAATGGGGAAAACAGTGGGGCAGAAAAAGGACAGTTATGGAGCAATGCTAATAACCGTGCCATTGGTTGTTTTTTTCCCCTGCTTTCAGCTCTTAAGCTGTCCAAGAATCCAGCAAATAACCTCTTAATGCCACAATGAAGACATGTAAAACATGTAAAACTTAGTTTAGGCTGAAGTGGAAATGGAAATAGATTGACACTTAAGGTTTTGCTATTTAATCTGTCACCACCACTAGGATGTTTACAAGTATGGAAAAGAGCATATCATCTTTTAATTGCAATGGATTTTTTTTTAAATAGAATATCCAGTGAGTGCTATAGCCTAGCATACTCTAATCATAATAGCCATTGCCTTAGTGCCATCTTTCTTCTGTGACTCAGCTCCCTATTGTGCGTTTGTGTGTGTGTGTGTGTGTGTGTTCTATGGAAGGCATTTTGTTTTTATATATTTAATAGGAAAATTTTAAAAACCAAAGAGAAACCCTATTGATAATACACTCTAGTATCCTCAACATTAGTTAAAAAGCAAATATTAAGTACAAATGCTTAACCAAAAGAGGTAAATAATGGGGCCGATAACAAAAATATGTAGTATCTCTGTAGCTTGTCTACTGCTGAGTGAGCTTTAGACTACTAAGCTTAAAAGGAAATAGACCCATATTTGATGTTTATAGAACAGCTAAGGCATTTTATTAATTATGCTTTAATGAAGCTAGATTACATTCTTGGGACATAAATAAGAGTCATAGAGATTTTGTTCTAATACATTTTGTTGGGTAGTGTACTCTTCTTAGTTTATGAAAATAAAAAACCTTTTACCCCTTTGTCTCTCAAATGTCTCATAAATATCGATTAGAAATAGTGGTAATATTTCAAATATTAGTTCCAAACAGTGATTTTTTTTTGGGGGGGGTAGAGTTTGAGTGTACTTCAGAGTATTTCTCAAGTTCTATGGAATCCTAAATGCTGTGGGCAATAAAAGATTTTTTCACCTCTTATATTTGGAAAATGCTTTCCAATATAACGATCTGTTTGATGATTATAGGTAATATTTAATGAGTGCTTAATACGCACCAGATGTTGGGCTAGCTTTCATGCATAATTTCCTATAATCCTCACAAGTGCCCTCATAAGATACATTTTTTTGGATGTGCTTTTGGATTGGTTAGAGCTCTTGCTTAAGGTTACACAGCCAACAAAAGGCATCATATACTTTGAGGAATGGTGTTCAAGAGCTCCAGTCATTATCAGTCCTCTTCGAAATTTTGCATTTTTTTTTGTGCCCTAAATTAGCTACATCCACATTCATATTATGTTTGGTGCATGCTAGAATCCAGCTCAATCCAGTCTGTTTGAGAGCGTGAGAAGAGAGTTTGTAATAGCAAATGATGAGGTGCCTTCACCTGGGGTTGTGTTTCTTACTTTTCTTGTCTCTCCTACCAGTAATCATTTTTCATATTCATTATATATACAACTCTAGCTGCAGGAAGAGTTTTATTTGCTCTCATAGAGAAGAGCACTTGAGTCCTAATTACCTGTATATCCTTCCCTTTCCTTCCCATTAATAAGACTAATCATGCTGTAATACTACTATTATACCACCAGGGTGAAGGCAGAACCTCCATGTTTGGCTTTTCTTTTGTCCCTGTATGCATTTGCAGGTGAAGACTATGACACAATTACTTTAAAGGGAATATTGCTCCTTTGGAAATATTTCAAAGCTGAGACGACCCACATTTTATTAAATTTGTAAACCACAGTTAGATTTTATTGTAGCAACGAAGGCCAGACTTATGCAGAATTTTTTCGCAAGAGATTTCGGCCTGTTCTAGAGAAGACTGCTAGGTACTAAATTATTTTCTGAGTTAACTTATTTTAGTATTTCCAAAGCCATCACTACTCAGACTTTCCAGCCCCACTACCCAATGAGGGAAGGAAGGAGATAAATTCAATGGACTTTTTTGTTAGGGTTACAAAGGTGCCCCTCTTTGCTACTGTGGGGGGGAAGAATAGAGTAAGCCTTTCTTTGATTTTCTCATTATTCAGGATTCAGGAAGTTCTTGAAGGGGTGAATGAATGTAAGAGAAATGTCTTAGTATTACATTTGTTTCTCTTCTTGTTACTATAATTTCTCTCTTGTTCAGAATAAAATCTTTTTCTTTGGCATATCATCAAATGGAATATGTTTTTAGGGAGAGAGATGACATATACTAAGCCATTTGCTACTACTGGGACTAGAATGTAAATATCTGATGAAGCATCATACTTTTAAGACACTGCTTCTTTATTATCAAGTTTTCTTATTTTACAAAATGATCCTATACTAGTTGATGCAAGGCGAGCTGTGACAACGCATCCTTTCAGCCTTTCGTTCCTGGGAAGTGTTTGTTTCAGCCATGAGTAGTTAAACTAGTGCCATATTCTTTTTTTTTTTTTTTTTTTTTTTTTTTTTTTTTAGTGGACAGTAGAAGAGGGGTATGGATAGCAGTAGGGTGTGGGAGGATGCTAAACATTCATTCAAAGAAAGTCAAATATTGAACAGAGGAGAAAACAAATTCCACACCCAAGCTCATGAAATGATTTCCTTGTGGTCATCAGTGTGCAGTGCAGTCACTTCTAAGAGTCCCCTTTTATAAAGACAGGTCTCCAGAGTGAGAGGATTAATGCCATCTCCTCTCTGTGGAAAAACTGGTAAAGCAGAAGGATTGTAGGCATGTCATATAGGCCGCTTTCACTCTTGAAAAGGAAAACACCAAGGAAAATAAAACACACTTAAAAATTAATTTATAACTCTTAAAACACTGCAAACTGACCTGCGGAACTTTCCTCTGCAGCCCGGGATGACCTCAGTCAAGATTCCATACATAATGTTTTTTCCTAATAGCCATAGTGACTCAGAACTCATGTCATTCCAAGATAGTGTAAGACACAGGCGAGGTGGCTTTCAAACTTTTGACTGTGACTCACAGCAAGAAGCATTTTGGAGTAAGGCCCACTGCATGGATAGTGCCCACACACATCTGAAATGAAAATTTCATGAAACAGTAATTACTCTTACTATGTTTAATGTGCACCTATTCCTTGTCTTTTAAATTTTTATTCAGTTTTATTTCACTTAAAAAGACAGAAAGAAACCTTGTTTTAAACTACTAACTTGATTTTGCTATCCAATAGTGGGTCCTACCCCATACTGAAATTAAAAAAGACAACACCAGTCTGCTTCAAGGGTTCACTGCGCAGGAGTTCCTACTGCCCTCATGTGACAGCTCTCACACCTGACTATAGGTCATCTGGTGTATTCCTCAACACAGCTGGTCTAGAACCTTTTATTTTTTCACAACTCCATGTAGCCTGACCATCCTTTCTCTCTAAGTCAGTGATTTGGCAGGAAGAGGGAAGTTTACATTTGCACCTTCTCAGCCTGGATCATAACACTGGAGCACCTGCGGCCTGATTCTCATCAGCTGAATCTGAGCCCGGCAAGCAGGGTGTTTCCTAGAGCCATGGTTAATGCTACATCTAATTCTTTGTTATGGGCTAGAACAGAACTTGGGCTTTGCTGAGAATATGTATATGGGATGTGAGGAGGAGAGATGTGGGAAGAAGAGAAACAATAAAAGGAAGAATGAGAAATTCCTCTTGGGCACATGGTGGTGACATTCACCTTAAAAAACCTGCTGGTATATATATATATACACACACACACACACACATACACACACACAACATTATATATATACACACACACACACACACACATATATATATATATATTTTTTTTTTTTGAGGCGGAGTCTCGCTATCACCCAGGCTGGAGTGCAGTGGCCGGATCTCAGCTCACTGCAAGCTCCGCCTCCCGGGTTCAGGCCATTTTCCTGCCTCAGCCTCCCGAGGGACCACAGGGACCCGCCACCACGCCTGGCCAATTTTTGTATTTTGAGTAGAGATGGAGTTTCACCATGTTAACCAGGATAGTCTCAATCTCCTGACCTCGTGATCTGCCCACCTTGGCCTCCCAAAGTGCTGGGATTACAGGCATGAGCCACCATGCCTGGCTTATTTTTTAAATTGGCGATTTGGGGGATTGGGGTGGGGATGGCTCCTTTGTTTTATTTCTTGCTGCATTTGTTTTGTCTTCTGAATTATGGTACCCGCACCAAAATAGTTTCAATCGAAAAACAACAGCAAAACAGAGATTCATTCAGAAAAGTTACAAAGAATGGATAGAAAAAAAATTACCAATAGTCCAGTTTAGAATTTGACTCCTCTGATATATGTATAATACTGCAGCATGCCATGTAGAGTTACAGTAATGACTTCTTTTTATCCTTAACTTCACGTCCCAGTTCATATGCTTCACAATTTCAGTTTTGCAAAGGATTAGGATCATGTTTGACATAGTATGGATGGTCAGAGTCAAAGAATGTGTTCTGAAAGGAAGGCTTTGGCCATGCATAGAAATCAAGCCTTTCTCAGGAAAGAGACAAGGCCAAAACACCATTGTTAGTCATCTTCTGTTTTACTATGCCTTTGCGTATATTCTCCTTCACCTCTCTGTGCTTGTTGCTACCTGGTACTATGGAAACAATAATGGTACCCACCTTGTTGTGAGGAGTCATGAGACTACATGCCGGGTGCCCAGCACATAGTGAGCCCTAGAGTGTGAGAGGTCAGAATGTGGAGGTATTCATTGTTTTATCCCTCGTGTCTAAGACACTACCTGGTATGCAGTTGGTGCTCAATAAATATTTGACAAATGAATAATGTTGGCCACAATAATAATTATGGTAATAGAGAAAAGATAATATTATAAGAGACAGAGGGACTGATCTGGGCTGATCACATGTACTCTTTCAAATAATTTATGAGTTTGGGAAAAGTGAATCAGTTATAAGACAAACTTATATTCTTTTAGTCAATTTAAATTAACAGGAGTACCAGTTGACAACACTGGTAGGCACTGGTGATGTAAACATAAGCAAGAAGTGATTCCTGGTTCAAGAAGTCACAGTCCAGTTGGGTACAGCAAAGGTCACAGCATAGCATGAGGGGTATGGGCAGGAAAGGCCTGCATCCCACATGGAGCTGGGTTTGGGGCTGGTGATGCATGGAAGCTGAGTTTTGAAGGATAAATAGCCATTAGACCAGCAGAGGAGGGACTAAGAAGGATGTTGCAGGCAGGGAAAGGGTGAATACCAGAGACGTGAGACCATGGGGGGGTCACCAAGTCATGAGACGGAATTAGGGTTGAGGGTTGAGACCTGCAAGCGTGGCAGAGCCTTATGCCAAGGTGTTTGTCTTCTATCCCAAAGGCAGTGGAGAACTGTGGAGAGATTAAGTAGGTGCAGTTTGTGTGTTTTGAAAGAGTGGTGTGTGATGAAAGTGGATCATAGAGTGTGGCAAGATGAGAAGTAAAGGGATGGGAAAAACTAATCCTCCTGCAGTGTAGGGACAGGCAGGCACACATACTCCATTTTCAAAGGCATCCCAACTGTAGCAACTAAATGGTGGCAAACAAAACAAAAACAAAGCCTTAGTGCAAAAGTAGAACTGTTACAGGTGTCTCACAAGTGATAACAACAACAGTGACAAAACAACAACAATCTAATAATAATTCTATTGCTAGTTTTATTATGAAAGCAGAAGCCAGAGCTGCTGACTTCCTAGCAACTTTTGCAGGACATTTAAATCCCTCTAGCTGGCCCTTTGTTCCTGTGTTGCCATGGTGTGTCAATAAGCCCAGCTCAGAATAACCCAGGCAGTGAAATGAGAGGTACAACTTGCTCACTGGCATGTTGGCTGGCCAGGTTACACTGTTTTCATTGCTCCCATCTTGGGAGGAGCACTGGGCAGCTGGTTGCCCTGGCAGCTGTGAAGGTGTATGTCTCTTGGCTGCCCAGAGTTGGAAACAGAACCAAAACTTGCGTGCCTACTGAGCATGTGCAGCTCCTGACTGAGCTGATAGCAACTGAAAATAGCCCACTGAGCACCTGTCCCTTGTACACCAGCCCCTGGCTGACTGCCATTTAGGACAATGTGGACTTACTCAGTAGACAGGTGAGGTGCTGTGCAGATTTTAATGGTTCTTAGGAAGATCTTGGGAACTTTGACCCTACTTGAAAGGAAGAAAAAAAGCAGCAGGCTTCTGAGAAGTTCCATTTGTTGCTTCTGTGGTTAGTGGGTGTCCACACTGGCTATGTATATATAGTTTGTGCCTGAAGACTTCATATTGTTCTCCTTACAGCAGTTCAGTAAACTAAGTAAGCTTTCTCTTGGAGGGAAAGGCTATCCTAAAAGTCTCCTGGGGGTAGCCATCCATGGTTTATACAGCCTCAGCTTTAGAAAGTTTTGGAGTTAACTATTTTGTTTCATTTTAGACCTGCTCTTTAATCCCCAGTGATTGTTAGTCATTTCTACAAGGTGTCTCTTTGCTACATTATTATTTCTCAGTAGTCCAAATGTTGGCACAAGTAGAATCACAGAATAGAATCCCAGCATGTCAGGAGCTGTCTGTTCCCTTTTGGGATTTCTTCCATTTCCTTCTGGACTTTAATCTCTTCAGTGAGCTTGCCATTGTTGGACAGACTTGGTGGCCAGTGTGGATGGAAGCAGGCTCTGGAAGGAAATGCTTCTGAAATGACTGGTGGCATTAAAGCTACTATTTAAAAGTGACCCTTTGTAGATACTTGGGTTATCTTTAGGCTGTCAGTGATCTGCAGCTACAGGAGCCAGAGGGAATCTGCGGAAACTCTTGCTTGTTGCTCTCGCCTGGATTTGTGTTTAGATATTCTTGCTCCCCGGCCAGTGGCCTCGTGACACACCTCAGACTTAGCTGGCTTTCTTCTGCCAAAGTCCAAGATTATTGTGGAAGCTGGGAATGATTTGCCATGGCACAGATTGAGGGGGAGGGATTGTGTGCTTGAAAAGCCAGTTCTGGTTCACAGCACTCAAATGGGATGCTTTCTGTTTCTACCTGGAGTGTAGGCACCTGGAGCCTTTCTGTGGGCCCAGGGGTACAAAAGAACAAACTCAAAATGACTCAAATGTAACGGTCTCATCGTGACTGTAAGATCTTTATTCTATGACTGATAAGCCAATCTTGTTCAATATGTTAAACCTGAGAATTAATGAATTGTTTTGGACCATATTAATTAGACTGATGGGGAAAGAAGACATGTAAAGCAAAGATCGAGTTACAACGGCTGGTATACAGAGGCACAGGCATGTCTTCCTGGGATTGAAGACATGGGATTCCTTTCTTCATTAACCTTTCATGGAGTTCTGGACTTGGTAGGGCCTTGGGAAATAATGGGGAAATTGGAGGATAAGGAAGTAGCATTATCAGAGGCTTGGACTCTGCCCCAAGTTTTTACCCTTTTGACTTTTATTTTAAAATCGCTTTGACTTCATCTAGGATGAGAGGTAAATACAGTAGCCCCCTATTTATCCATGGGGAATACGTTCCAAGACTCCCAGTGGATGCCTGAAACCACAGATGGTATTGAACCTTATATATACTATATCTTTTCCTACGTCTAGGATAAAGTTTAATTTATGAATTAGGCACAGGAAGAGATTAACAATAATAACTTAAAGTAAAATAGAACAATTATAACAATAGTCCAGCATCACCACTCTTCTGCTTTGGGGCAGTTATTAAGTAAAGGAAGGGTTCCTTGAACGCGACCTGCAATACCATGGCAGTGGATCTGGTAACCGAGACAGCTGCTCAGTGACTAGCAGCAGGGTAGCATCTACAATGTCGGTACGCTGGACAAAGGGATGATCCATGTCCTGGGCAGGATGGAGCTGGACAACATGAGATTCCATCATGCTACTCAAAGAGCACACAACTGAAAACTTAGGAAATGTTCATTTCTGGAATTTTTTGCTAAGTATTTTTGGACTGTGGTTGATGGTAGGTAACTGAAATAGTGGAAAGTGCAATGGTGGATAAGGGAGGATAAGCGGGGACTACTATAGTCTGGAAGCTACTTTGTTCCCTCTGTGCTTTTCTTTGGGGTAGGATAGGTTGTGGAGCTAGGAAGGAGAGTTTAACTAATTCAGGACATTTTCACATTTAGCTGTGGGTGCCACAGTGCCTAAAGGTTGCATTTCAAGACTTGTTAAACAAATTGGAGCCCTGTATAACTTTTGAAGGGTTTGTCTCTGTGGTTTGAAAGCTTCCAGAAAGGCTGTAGGAGTGTGGTAGAGGCTTGCTGATGGCAACCAGAGCCAAGATTGGCAACCTTGGAGGAGGTCCAGTCCCTGAATCCCAGAGACAGAGGTAGAGTAGGATGCAAGGAGAGAGAAATGGAAGTGGAGAGCTAAGCACAAAAGCTACCTGTTGGTTCTTTCTCCACTGCTCTGTCTCACCTAGAGCCCATCGTTAAATGTTTCCTGTAAAACCAAAATTCTCAGTGTAGAGCCCAGGTGGGAAATCCTCACTGAAATGCCATATACTCTCTGGTTAGCCCGAGGAGGTGGGGGAAGCAATGAAAAGTGAGTCCTCAGAGTCAACACTTCTTCCTGTGGCTTGAACATATCTTCCAGCCTGAGACATTCAATAGATGGAACCACATTCCTGGCTCTCTCCTAAGACTAAACAAGGAATGACTTCTGAAATGTTTACAGTTCACTGGGATTTTCTTCCCTCTTCCTCCAGGCTATTCTATTCTCTGTTACTCTCCCTATCACTGGAGTTCCACTTAGACATGGCCGTTAGCGCATATGCTGAGGAGACAGTATTTTTTGGTTTTAAAGTGTTCCTCAGTAGGCAATTCCCAGTAGGCCTTGTAAGCCTTTGTTTCTCTGAAGCAGAGATTCAAGAATTTTGAAGACAAAATGAAGAAAGGGGTCATTATTTTCTCCCATATTAAGGAGTTGTTTTACAGACATGCTGTATTTGTTAAAGCCAAGTCTTTGCAACATTCAGAGGATCATAAAAAGCATGGAAAAGAGAGACCAATATTGTCTTAGGTCATTACCCCACAGTGTTCTTTCATTTGTTAGTCACTTGAACACAGGCTGAGTTTTTGGCTTCTAAATAGAAGGTGTGGCTGCTGCAATAGGCTTAATTTACAGGGATTATTTCAGAGACAAGGAGTCAGCCCAGACACAAAATAAACAGATGGCACTTTTTTTTTTTTTCTCCTCAGCTTCAGCAGTTCAAATGCAGGATGACTTAGGAATCCTTATCACCTTCAGCAGAGCAAGAAGGGGAAAATGATGTAATTCACTCTTCCCCACTCCCTACTGAAGGTGCCATTATGTCACTGATAGGGAAAAAATATGGCAGCGAAGACCAGGGAAAAATGACAGCAAGGAGCAGGGGCAGCTTTTTCTATACTAGGCAGCCAAGTCCTGCACTGACCCCTCCAAGCTGACGAGTTGCAGGCATGTGTTGTGTTTTGATGATTCTAATCACCGTAGCCCAGAGTCCTCAAATCAACCATCCAGAGAAGGACCACCCACAGAGCCCAGCTGTTCTATTAATGTATTAAATAGTTCCTCAATTATTTTTAGGAACACTTGTATTTTACCTGTTTCTTTTAACTGACAAGCAAACAAAAAACCTACCACACCACAAAAAGTACTAATTTTCTATATTCGTGAGCCCAAGTAGGTGAACAGATGTGATGGTATGGCAAGCTCTTCTAGGAAGAAATGGTTTGCTCAGGCATGCCGGCTTGGTGACTAAGCCTTGCGTTAAGATCTGTGCTGACATTTAAAGACTTTATGGGCTCAGCCTGCTCTGAAAACCAGCATCAGGTCTGTCCCCACCTCTAAATCCTTTCTGTGAAGGGAAAATTCATTCTGAAGCAAATACTCATCAGGCCTGCACTCCTGCCAGCCACTGAGGCTGTTGTGGGGTATGTAATGAACGGTGAGCAAAGTATTAATAGATGCAGCTCACCCTCATGGTGCTTACAATCTATAGGAAAGATGACATGTGAACAAAGGCTTCTCTGAGAAAGTAACATGTAAGGTGAAATCTGCACAGTAGATAGGCACTAACTGGGTGGAGAGGTGTTGGCTGGAGGGAGATAAGCATTCAACATAGACGGAATTCCATGCTTAAAAGGACCTGAGATCCCTAAGGCCTTTTAAGAACATTCAGTAACTGAAGAGGAGGCTGAAGAGCATGCAGGGATCAGGTCAGCCAGCACTTGTAGGCCAGGTTAATGACTGGTCTCCACTTTTGAGCAGGCCAGGTTAATGACTGGTCTCCACTTTGAGTGTGATGGAAGCCGAGAGAGTCAGCCTTATGTACCTGAATGAATGGGAATGCCATTTCCTGAGGCAGGGAACACTGGAGGAAGAATACATCTGGAGTTCAAAATCATGGAAGTTTTTGTTATTGATATTCAATTTATATGCAATCTTATTTGAATGCCTCTATTTGCCTTCATAACTGCCGAAATACATTTTCTTCTTGACTTTACAACTTAACTAAGTGTCAGTCTCTCGGATAAGGGGAGAAAAATGATTTGAGTTCCCTAAAGGAGTGTTTTATAATGAGAGATTATTTAGGCACTGGGTGTATTTTATCCCTGAGAGTATAGCCTGTCCTCTTGTCAGAGGATCAAATGCCCTTCACTAGGCATTCCAGACAGACCTTTGTGTTTCTGTCTTAGGAGCAGGCTTGCTGGCAATGATACCTAGCATTGCAAAATCCTTCTTAAAGCCTTTGTTTAATGCCAGAGATCGCAAATGCTTTCAGATTCTGGAGAGGTGCCAAACTGTGCTCCCGGATTAGGAGACGATGGAAGGACTCCTATAATCTATAAACCTCATATAAGCTTGCCATTTCAAATGAATGAATTGTTTAGAGTGTTGGAAGGAGTCCAGGGATGCTTGAGTTCCTTTTTTAGCTATACAAATTCTAAGCTATTGGACTTTTATAATTACAGTCTAATTTCTGCATTATGATTTGTGCTACTTTGAGGTGAACTTGTAAAAAATTCAGCCTGTTCCTTTTGCTGCCCTCTAGGACAGATCATGGCCATGGGCCAGTTTACTTGTAGCATTTTCTTATTTGTCTTTTATGTCAAAGACATTTGTGGGAAATGTTGGTTTTTGTGCACCATTTAGAGTGATACTCAGTTTCAATGCCTTAAAGCATTGCAGAGTGCGTGACTGGGCAGGTGTGAATAGGTAAGTGTTGTGATTGCTAAAGTCCCAGTTAAACATAAATGTGAATACTTTTATCATGAAATACAAGATTATACCAGACTGTGACAGTTTTTAAAAGTCCACGATGCTCTTTGGTCTGCCTCTTTCTCTGCCAGTCCAGCATTAGACTCGGAGGAGATACGCCCAGATGGTGAACTGAGTATCATCCAGAGCAGGACAGATCTTTTTAAAGAGCTGGCCATGGTGAACTCCTGGGATTCCCAGCCTGCACCGCTGGTTTGTGGAGCCAGCCCCGCATTCTCCCTGGTGGCACCGAGGCAGTCTCTGTTTGTGGTCAGAACTCCCTGCTGTTCCCAGCCAGCCCAGGCTGCGAGTGTTTTCACACGGCTCTGGCTCTGGTGATACAAAGGGCACGCAGTGCCAGCCATAACACTGAGTAATGCCGGGAGGTGCCTTCTAGAACAAACAATGTGGGTGAGCTCTGCAGAGAGGGAATACCTCTGGCTTGACATTTAAATTACTGAATTATTCAAATGAATGTCAATTAGGTGGAGTAGACTTTCTGCCTTCTGCCAGGGCACTTCCTGGATATTCGCACAGGCGAGTGTAAAATACTTTACATCAGATACGGTGCTTCCTGTCAGTACTGTTGAAAATCAGTCACAGAATGTGATTATCTGTTCCTTGGTGTTCCTTGATGTGTGCTGTATTTATATCACAGTCTGAAAGATTAGGAGTCTACACACCCATACCTGTGGCTCTGAAAGGGGTTTTGTGATCATTCTCGAACCCCACCCCCACTCCCACACCAAATAAAATATCACAGGCCCACACATGTTATGCTTATTCCTAAATTTGACAAGAATGAAAAAGTGAGTCATGGGCATTTTGAGTCCTGCTGTCTTCCTTAGAATTGTGGATATCAAGATCCGAGAATGCTATTACTACCTTGCTTTTAACCTTCTTTGTTGACTTACTAATTCTAATTCAGAAAATAGTTCCATCTACTCAACTCTGTCAGATGAAATTGCCAAAGTGACATGTAGCGAATGTGAACGTGTGCCTGCATGTGTGTTCACCTGTGTGGTCATTTTGTCATTCTTACGAATTTAGGGTCTTCATTTATATTTGGATATATATAAAAAATAAATACACGATGAAGGACTTTGCTAATTAGTTATGTGGGAATACACAAAGTAAGAAGATTGAATGGTGGATAAGGAACAAAATAGGAAAGAGAAGTTAGGGAAGGTTTTGTACTTCCCCGTTAGCTAACTGTTGGACTCAGCTCAGGGTTCTTTCATATCAGAGATTGAGTTAATTATTACATATCATTAACAGTAGTTGTCTTTCCTTGCCTTTTTCCCCCAATTGTGGAGGGTAGGTTATAAAAACCCTGGTATTTGACATCTTACTGAAAAGAATCACCAACTTACAGGTAGTTAATCCCTGGTTGTCTACATGCAACTACAGGAAGTACATAAAGAATTTAAGGAGAGTGCTTAATAAACAGATGAATCCCTTTGACTTAGTTTGTGACCCTGCAGGATTAAAGCCTAGGTATACCACGGAGTTAGGTATAGTGAGTGAATTTTACTGAAGGTGATATTCACTTGAGGCTGTCACGTCTGGCAA
Organism: Macaca mulatta; assembly: GCF_049350105.2. Classification (NCBI taxonomy): domain Eukaryota; kingdom Metazoa; phylum Chordata; class Mammalia; order Primates; family Cercopithecidae; genus Macaca; species Macaca mulatta. The sequence continues at coordinate 62,658,402 of NC_133417.1, read as the reverse complement.
AACTCTTTAGGTTATAGTACAAACGACTGTCAGGCTCCCTGCACAGCCTATCAAAAACTAGAGACCCTGGAAAAGCAGTGCCCCTTCTGCATCTGTGTACTTAGAATTTAGTTTGGGATGGAACTTTAAAAACAGTTTGTTTTGAGAGCACATTAGAGAAATGATTGTTGTTGTTACTTTATTTTTTAAAAATTTGGCATTTTAAAATTACAAGCACTGGTGTCCTTAATCCTTTGGTTCCCTGAACTGTCCATTTCCTCAGGACCAGTGATGAGCAGGCTCTCTCTAGTCTAGCGTTGCTGGTTTATTGTTATTCTTAGCAGCCTATACGTGCAGCGAGCTGAGTAAATCATACTCATCAATTCATTATCAGTCCATGAACAGCTCTCTCCTACTTTATTTTTATTTTGCTCCTTCATCCCAGCGCTAACCCCTTATCCCCAAACCAGTGTCAACAGGCACATACTCTTCAGTGGGTTAGGTATATATCCTGGGGTATCTATGATCTTCTAAAAATACTCAGGATTTTAAAATACATGTTTGCGTTTCAAATGTACATAAATTGCATTATTTCAGTTTTTAGCATAGTCTTTTCAATTGCCTGCCATAGATCACAAGCAAATTAGTCTGACACTATGACCTCTCCCCCTCACCCCACCCATCCACTTCCCTCCAAAGAATCATCACCTGTTGGGCAGCATAGTTGGCAGCCCTCAGCCTGCTTTGTGCCATTCAAGAGTGGCAAGCATGTCTAGACTCCCTGGAAATATTATCTTTCAGCTCTCTTTTGGCAAGTGTAAACTTTTTGCTGGATTATGTCAACAGATATACATGTTTCTCATCCCCATAGAAATAGATTGGTGCTGGTATTTCCTTCGGATTTCTCCAGGCAAGGAACATAAAGACTATCTCTTTGCTCATTAAAACTTTTGCTCATTAAAAATGTTTGACGGCTCTTGATTCTCAGGGGTGAGACTGGTGACATACATAGACTGTCAGCGGCTATTTTGGATTTTGTGCTTTCAGGCATGTCTTTGCTCTTGGATGAGCCCCTTGTGGTTTTCAAAGGAACTAGCAAGTCAATTATAAATAGAAGGCTGTGTCTGTGTGTCTGCATGCACTTACTCTGTGGGACGAGGCACCCACATTACAGTGGGCAGTGAACTATTTTTCCACTTCTTTGAAGAGGGAAGAAGAAAGATTAAGAATGCTTTTCTCTTTTTGAGATAACCCACATCTCTACACACACCCACACAAATCTGTGTAAATGAACTTGACATTTTCAAAGACCTTACCTTAAGGTCTCCTCTGGAAAGCACAGCCACCCGACCTGTTATTTTAAGAAAGAAGCATTTTTCTCACAGACCCACTACTGAGGGTTCAGGGATTAGAAGGCAGCCTCTATGTGCCATAGACCTTTGGAGGGAGCTCTGAAAACGGAATTTCCTTATATGAGCAGTGCTTTGGCAAAAGAGGTCTCAGCTAACTAATCAGTGGCCTCTAGGACTTGGCTGTTTACATTTTATCCTCTCTTTCCTTCCCCACTAGTAGAAACTGTGGGACCAGCAAGTCTAAACTAATCATACTGACAAGGGAAGAGAAAAGAGTAATGTGAAAATGAAACTGCAAATAAGTATTCTCAGAAAGAGACAGTTAAGTGGAGTGATTAGGTGTGCTTCCCTGATCATCCGTTTCTGCCTCTTTCCATTGCACCTTGAACTTCCCACATGTGTGTTCTTCAGTGGTCCCACCTGTCACCTTACTGTTCAAACATTATTTGGTTCTCTTTGTCTCCTTGTGTCCTTACTCTTCATATTTGGCACCATTTTTTTTTTCTGCCAGCCAAAAATTCTTAAGCAGCTATTAATTCCCACTATAATCTATGTAAACTTTAGTGTAACCACTATTGAAAAAGTTAGTCTAGGTATCTAGCTGGAAATATTGGTACCATGGATTGTAATTATAGATTGTGCAGCCTTGCAAACTCTTATTATATTACAGGTTGAACATCCCGAATCTCAAAACCTGACATTTGAACTGCTCCAGAATCCAGACCTTTTTGAGCATTGACCCAATGCTCAATAGAATGCTCATTGAAGCATTTTGAATTTTGGATTTTTGGATTTGAGATGCTCAGCCGGGATAGATGCAACTATTCCCCAATCCAGAACATTTTTAAATTTGAAACGTTTCTGGTCCCAAACATTTTGAGTAAGGGATACTCAGTTTGTGGTATATTTCTGCATGTAGCTGCAAGAATGTCAGCATTCCTTGTTTTACTAGTTGATGGGGATTTGTACAGAGCTAGCAAGAATTGGTATTAATAGCTGCCATGTATTTAGGAGTGGTTTTTTTTTTGAATAGAATAGAAGTGATAAACATTATGTTCCAGTAAAACATTTTATTTTGATGCAATAACTGGGATCTGAGAGCCAATCGAGATGAAGGTTATATGAACACCACAGGGGAGAGGCTCATTTTCAGAAGTCTGTGGACAGATGATAGCCGGTCTTTGCCCTAATATGATCTAAGAGGGTGCACAGCTTATATAAATGAATCGCTATGTTGAGAGGCAATTATTATTTGTTGGTTGGTTAGGTGACAAGATCACAGAATGTGGACCTCATGGTTGATGGTGATGCTTAACTTGACTTTCTGTTCAATAGAAGTGTTTGGAATGGTCATTCCCTCAATGAAGGCGAAACTCATACAGTAATTCTTTTTTTTTTTTCCCTTCCTTTCTCTCCCTTGCAGATGAGAAGCCCAAGGTCAACCCCAAACTCTACATGTGTGTGTGTGAAGGTCTCTCCTGCGGTAATGAGGACCACTGTGAAGGCCAGCAGTGCTTTTCCTCACTGAGCATCAACGATGGCTTCCACGTCTACCAGAAAGGCTGCTTCCAGGTTTATGAGCAGGGAAAGATGACCTGTAAGACCCCGCCGTCCCCTGGCCAAGCCGTGGAGTGCTGCCAAGGGGACTGGTGTAACAGGAACATCACGGCCCAGCTGCCCACTAAAGGTTCCCATAGACTTTTCTATTTCTAGATCAAGGGGTTTTGTTAGTGTTGTCCTGAGTCTGTGTGGGTTAAAGATCTAAGTAGCTATGATGCATTCCACCTACATTTTGAATCAGAGGCAAAGAGCTAAAAGGAAGGTAGCCCTGGGTAAAGAAGAGAAAGGACCAGCCTTTTGGCATCCAAAAGAAGGATGGGCCTTTTGGGGGAATGTAAGCAAGATGATGTCCATCTTGGGGACAGCTTGGCTGACCAGTTAGCTCTCTCTTGGTTGCTGTGACTCAGGTGAACAGCTCCCAGTACCTTTTTAGGTTACTGACCTCTGATGTCATTCATAATTTCTGAAACAATTCTGTTAGTAAATACTCATCTCTATGTCAAGTGTGTAGGGAGGAAAACGGAACGGACTGATGACTGAGTGGAATGCCTTTACTGTTTTATCAGGAAGGAGACAAAAGAAGGCTCACTGATCTGTTCTCCCATATCTGATGCCCAGTGACCCTATCACTGAAACTTGAAGCAGGATGAGATTTCACACAAACCCTGTAGTTTATGTGGAATCTTCTCTCTACCACCAGTACAGATTGCATATGCTAAGAAAACCAGTCCACCTCTGAAACTGTTTCCCTATTAAATGAGCCCTAAATTGCAATCTTAAAGTCTCTGCAAACATTAATGTAGACTCATTCTAAGCCAAATTTATTCTCTTACCATATAGTACATTTTTAATAGGTTTAGTTATTTAATTTTGTACTCAGAAAAAAGAAAGAAACCAAAAAGTGGAGGAGAGGTAACAAGGAGCATCCAAAACTAGAAATGTCAGCCAGCAAGGAAGGAGGCAGAAGAACAAAAAAGCTGATGCAAGATCATGTTCTAGTAATTTTGAAGTTATGGTGATGACTTGAAGGCATATGGAAAAGGTTAAATTCTGACAAGCAAATAGGACTGAATAATCAAAGAGGGTTTTAAAAGAGATCAGGTATTTACATGGTTAAAACTAAAAGGTTCTTGATGGAATAAAATTTACTGTTACATTTTGTGAGTTAAATTTTTATTAATTGGGTGAATAGACATGAACAAATGTCTGAATTCATACAAAAATTATACCAACAGTGTGAAGTTTCTCATCTGCAGATTACTCTGCTAGACCTTGAGTTTTAATAGAAGATTTTTTTTTTTTTTTAAGTTTAAGGACATTCTAATCTGATTAGGGTGGCCACAGTATTTATAGTTCCATGTTGCATTTTGTTAGTTTTACACTTTCTCATATGAATGACATATGCCGTGGAGTATGATATATGTCAAGCTGTTGATTAGTTGGTCTTGGAAAGTTAAATAAATATGTAAGGGAAGTTAGGCTTGTGATTGGATGGCTGAAGAGACCAGTAATATGGAAATGGGTAAGGCCTGTGTAGGGAAGAACAGGACCTGATGACATAATGTAATGAAGAGGTCTGAACCAAGGGAGTGAATCAGTGATGAATGTCTGAATAAGTGAGTAAACAATGAGAGGATTGAGTGGGTTCCTAGGCAGAAATTGTGATGTTGAAAAAATGAATGAGAAATCAGTAGTAGACACCCAGGATATGTGAAAGACAGAGACCACAGATGGGTAATTTGGTTTTAGCTCAGGTAGCCCTTTCTCTTAAGGATAGTACAGTATCTGTAAGGGCTTGATGGTGAAACATACCGAATCCAAGTTAATAAGAGTAATGTCAAAGATTTGTACAGTACTTTATATTTTAAAAGCACTCTCACATTCATGCATTAATACAATTGATTCTCAGTGGAATTTTTTTCAAGTTCTAGTTGTGTCTAATTGAATGATGGTTAAAATGTCTGGGCCATTGGCCAGGTATTAGGAAGTGTTTTAGTTTTAATACTTCGTGAGTTGTGAGACTGTGTGGTCAGAATCAGGAGCCACTTGTTAGGATATCGGTTATGTTAATAATAAGTAAGCAGTGATCCTTACAACCAATTCCCCTTTTCCCCCACAACTCCAGGAAAATCCTTCCCTGGAACACAGAATTTCCACTTGGAGGTCGGCCTCATTATTCTCTCTGTAGTGTTCGCAGTATGTCTTTTAGCCTGCCTGCTGGGAGTTGCTCTCCGAAAATTTAAAAGGCGCAACCAAGAACGCCTCAATCCCAGAGATGTGGAGTATGGTACCATTGAAGGGCTCATCACCACCAATGTTGGAGACAGCACTTTAGCAGTAAGTCATGACCCCACAGGGAATCCCAAGCATAAGGAAGATGTCTGGAGACATGTTCTTATTTCGAGCATGAAACACTAACCAGTAATGAGTGACTGAACAGTGTACACACATGCTGTTGGTTACTTATGTCCTAAACAAGCACCTGCTGGCACCTGTGTAGTCTTCCCGTATCATAACAGCCATTTTAGACAGACATTTAAATAAGGGATGGGATTTATTTTAGTAGTGTTGGTAGTTAGTTACTTTTCTCTGAGGAGTAAAGCAAAAAAGAATGGTTGCCTACAATTTTGGAGGGTTGGAATTTGTGGTCTTCAGGTACTCTATTTTTAGCCATAAAAGTGCTCTTTGAAAAAGGCACCTTTTGCTTAATATTAAAAATTAATTTCCTTTCTAGATTATTTCAACACCCTGTAATTTAAGGCTTAAAAACTTGACATCCAAAAAAAGCAGCTTTTAAATTTTGTATGCTCCTGTGGTGCCCCCTTGTGGAGTGCAGTCATTTGGTTAAACCGGTGTTGTCCAATAGAAGCATGTGCATCACCTATGTAATTTAAAATTTTCAAATAGCCACCTTAAAAACAAATGAAAAAACCCAAAAAGTTTCTTAAAAGTAGAATTAATTTTAACAGATATTCAACCAAATATATACCATTTTTGTCATTTCAATGTGTAATTAAAAATTATTAATGTAAATTTTACATTCTTTCTGCTTTTGAAGTAAGTTTTCAAAATCTTGTGTGTATTTTACACCTATAGCATATATCAATTCACACCAACCACAGTTTCCTTGCTCATGGCAATGTGTGGCTAGTGACTTACTCATTGCACTGCACAGTGTTAGAAACCATTGTATTTATACATTAAAAAATTATTCTTTTGCATATTTTTAAATGATAAAATCACATTAAAAAGTGACTGTTTCCTTTTATTTACCTTTTAAAATTGCTTACCAAGTGTTCATTTTAAAGACGCTTTGAACTTTAAGTGGGGAAAGGGTATCACTTGCTCTAAACAGAAGGTTATCATAAAGTGCAAAAGAAAAAATAATAGCATTCTATATGGATATTATGCTGAGTCTGATGCGTACTTTGAAAAAATTTGAGATTTGTGGGTGTTAAGAGAGTGCAAGAGACATGCCAATACCAATTCGAGACTCTCTCCTTGTCACAATCTGATGAATTGAAAGGCAATCAAAGTAATAACTTTCTAATGTGATTCAGTGTTACTTAATGCCATTGCCCATGCGTATTTAAAATCATTTTGCAATAAGTCTTGTTCTGCTAGACAACAAGCTTCAAAGTGTCTGACAGTTCGGCAGTTATACTTGCCCTGCAGCTCCCCTTATACTGGAGAAGACTTCCCCTCACCATTGGCCATCTGGGTAGCACAGATGCTACACCTGGACAATTGCAGGACCCACCTTTGGCAGGTTGTCACAAACATTTGGTAGTGCCTGATATGGGCTGGGAAACATCCCATTCTACCACCTGCCCCATCACTGGGCCACTTTTTGGTATGTAAAAGGGGGAAGTAACCTTCTGTAGCTTCCATTTACCTACTGTTTAAACTGTGGCACAGTGGAACTGGGGAAAGAGAATGCAGTATAAGGACATTTCATTTCAAAAAGTAGAGAAATACAATTTTTTTTGTTAGCTATATACTTAGAAGTCTATTTCAAGCTTTAAGGGAAATTAAATGAGTTTATTGAGTTAGTAGCAAGAAGATGTGAGGATGAATCCTGACAAAGCTTTAGCAAAGCAAGATTCTAAAATAGGTTAGTTAGAACTTCATTCCTCAGAGCTGCTAACATAACTAATTACCAAGGGCAATAATAGGAATATCTGGTATAAATTACTGTTTAAATAGCTTTTAGAATTTTGAGAGAGGAATGGAGCATATGCCAAAATAGTCCTTTAAACTCAACCATGTCATGTGACAGTGTATCACGATATCATAACACAGTAAAGAACACTATTGCAAACAAGTTGTGATTATTGGTCTACATACTTGCTTATTTAAGCAATATGCTCATTTGCATGTTTCAACAAAGCATACCTTTACTAAGCTGCACATCTACATTGAAAAACGAGCCTTGGCCATGCATGGTGACTCACGCCTGTAGTTCCAGCACTTTGGGAGGCCAAGGGGGAAGATCACTTGAGACCAGGGGTTCGAGACCAGCCTGGGCAATATAGTGAGACTCTGTCTTGAATTAAAGAAAAGAACAAAAAGAAGGCTTGGCATCTGAGAGTTGAGATATATGTTTGTTAGTCTTGGGTTGATTATTTATTTTTCCTTCCTTAGGTCTATGAACAGGGTTTAGAAGCAGGATCATACATTATGAAAAAAATAACACATTAGTTTAATTTTCAGAATTATTCTTCTCAAAAAAGAATGAATGAATAAGGAGAAAAAAGAACCGCAAGAGAGAAAATGGTTAGGGAGATATGAAACTCTGCTTCATCTACACTCATTTTCTTGTTGATTATCCCTTTTGTGGTTTTTAAGGGTTCTAAATTTCTTCCGTTGGATGTTCAGCTTTTGGTAATTTTGCCGATCAACAGTACTTCACAGTGGTGCTCAGAGGAAGTGAAAGAAGATGAAATTCATACAAATCAATGTATTGCTTTAGTAGGCCAGCCAAAATGTTTGGGAAAGGATGAGCTTTGGGAAATATTAACTCAATATTACTGCAACCCTACCTTTATCACCCATCGGCACAATATTGTTTATTACAAATAACCTGTGCCTGATACCTGCTTCTTGGCTTATGTTGAGAGTAAGAAGGAAAACTTTATCAATGAACTAACTGGGAATCTTTTTGCCAACACCTTCATTTGTAGACATTAACTTGGGGCACTGGTTTTATGTTCTCAATGAAAGCTTTATTTGTTTTCTTCTCTGATTTGTGAGTGATTCACATTAAGAAATGACAAGTAAGTGTTAATATAGTTTTGCTCCTCACCTACCTAAAAGGAAACCTCCAACCAGGCAGCCCATTGCTGCCTGAGCTTACCAATTTAATGATCCACATGGTCATTGGAGTCTTTTCGTTACAAATCACATTAGAGTTGTTTGTTCCTTATTCCTAGTTTGTTTGTTCCTAATTAGAGTTCCTTAGTTGGTATGGCAACTAAAGTGAATCATTTGACAGATACTTAGTGAGAATAGCAGAATATGGTAAATTATACCCAGTTCTTGAAGTCGAAGGGATGTCCCCCCCTCTTTTCCACCTGCTATTCTCTCTACTGCTTCTCTTGTGCTCATCTCTGCTTCTTGGGCTTTCTGATTTACACCTTCAACTTTGTCTGCTCAGCTTCTTTCATTATATATTTTATTTGGAAACTCTGCATATAAGAAAGGACTACTTATCCTTTGGGAAAACCTATCATATATTAGGTGAAGTGCTAGCTTCTAGTATTCCGAAGAAATAAAACCAGTCCTGGCCAGGTGCGGTGGCTCATGCCTTTAATCCCAGCACTTTGGGAGGCCAAGGCAGGCAGATCACCTGAGGTCAGGAGTTCAAGACCAGCCTGACCAACATGGAGTAATGCCGTCTCTACTAAAAATACAAAATTAGCCGGGCGTTGTGGCACATGCCTGTAATCCCAGCTACTCGGGAGGCTGAGGCAGGAGAATAACTTGAACCTGGGAGGTGGAGATTGCAGTGAGCTGAGATCGTACCTTTGCACTCTAGCCTGGGCAACAAGAGTGAAACTCCGTCTCAGAAAAAAAAAAAAAGAAATAAAACCAGTCCTTCTTCCTTCTTCCAGAGGAGCTTTACATGCACACTAACAGGCCATGTGTCCTGGATTGCTGCCCTTCATGTGAGTTACAATGTCATGCATGCTAATGTTCCAAAGTGGGAGCTATATTGGTCAATTGTTTCTTTTCCCCCTTGTCTTAAACCACAGGATTTATTGGATCATTCGTGTACATCAGGAAGTGGCTCTGGTCTTCCTTTTCTGGTACAAAGAACAGTGGCTCGCCAGATTACACTGTTGGAGTGTGTCGGTAAATCTTTTTTTTCCTTTCTTTGTGGGTAATATGCAGTGTGAGTTGTGTTTTTGAAGTAAAAGATGGAACTTGGAAAATCTGCTTTTTGTTACCAGTTGTTTCCTTATTAAACTTATGAGATGTGGTCTCTATTCTGTATGACTCATGTTGGAGCACCTGAACTTGTTTAAGCTCTTATCAAAGGAGTCCATCACTAATGAGTACACAGAACACCTCGTCAAAAGCTTTCAATTGTAAGTGGACCCTTTGGGATGGTGAGAGAATGCCTAAGAAATGAATTGATATGGTTGCTCCTTACCATAGGTATTGGATAATCTGAAGTAAGTAGGCTTTTGGACAATAAACTTGTTTATTGAAATTCTTTAATTCCTCTCATTCTTTTCTTCTTTTTGATGGGAATAATTAATGAAAATAATTAATGAAACCAATTCTAGCAAAGGGATCTTTATAACTCCTTTATTTAAATATGAGCTATATACATTTCTCCATGACCTCTCACATTTTCCCTATACATGAACATATTTGTATGTGGACATAATCATGTTGTACATATAATTTATGTCCCTTTTTTCAGTTTTAAGCTCATGAACATTTCATGTGTTTGTACACATCACAAATACTTTTGAAGATTATGTAGCAGTCCATGAAATGACAGTGTCACTATAACTATACTGCTTGAAAAAGATTTTGCACACATTACTTCTTTCTTTTGAGTTCTCAGAAAAAAATTCCCAGGAATTGGGGGTTCCTGGGTCAAAATTTGTAAATTTTTTTAATAGCTTATTTTATATGCTGCTGATTGGCTCTCTAGGAAGATGGTACAAAGTACCAATTTCCTGATTTTTGTTAGCTTTGCTTTTATGTGGCAGGTATTTGCAAGTTCCATAATCATTTCCCTAACTTTCTCTTTTAGACGGCTTTCAGGGATGGCTGCCGTAGCAATCATGGGTTGGCAACGTCTCCACACCCTCTTCCTAGTGCTCATGGTTTCCGAGGGCTGGATTTGGCAGTTCCTGCCATTGCATCTTTTGCTTTTGGGAGGTGACCTCTAAGCTGCCCCCATCACTTGGCTGCTGTTCTCCAGATTTTCTTCTTGTTTTCTTGGAAAGAGGGACACCCCCAATCTGAGTAGTAGAAAGGGAGAAAGGCAGAGGTAGGAAGAGCAGTGGCTACCACCCTAAGGCACAGGAGTAACCAGAGGAGCTTATTCGTCCTTTCTCTAGGTCTATAGCTATTGTCACTGTTTCCCACTTCTTGCTTCTCCTCTACGGCAGATTGTGAGCAGAGAAAATAAAGATGGAAAAGCCCCAAATGAGCTCATTAATTTCAACCAGAGTTGTCCTCTTGTACAACTAGTATCTTACTTGATTATGAACAAAATTATCTGGATAGTGGTGGGAAGACATTGAGGGGGTACGTTTCCCTGCCTCATCTCCCCTGTCTACTATTCCATGCAAGCTATCGCAAGATTAGTCTTCAGAGATTGGCTCCAGAGTCCAAATGGCAAAAGAGTAATGCACCTTTAAAATATGTAGTTTCTGGTTCTATAGATACTCCTCAGCATTTTTTTTGAAACAGTATAAATATCATTGTTGCATTCTCTTGGGTTAGGACTAAAGACTTTAATAAAAGCAGTGCCTTCATTAGCTTGTAGTTAGTGTGTTCATGCAGTACAGCTTTTAGTAAAAATATACGTGATGAACTGCATGGATGGTATATTATTTTTGGTTCAAAAACATGGGAAGTTGGGGTAGGGGAGTCATTTCTGGATGATGATCAGTGAAACTACAACTTTCAGGTGCCTTAAGGGAGCCTTTTTGTGGGGCTCCATGGCCAGGGTTTTGGGGCAGCTCTGCTTTTGTTTTAGGGGCTTCTGCATAATGATGAGTTTGCAAAAAGCATTTAACAACTTAAAAGCATTTGAAAACCATTGAAAAATATTTCTGTTTTAATTTACCTACCTCGACATTCATCTCCTGTTTTCTTGAAAACATCAACCAAAAAAAGGATGGGAGGTAATTTTATGTCCACAATTCCCTGGGATATTTTGCTGTCATCCCTAATGTCAGAATGAGGACAAAGGGAAAATAAGGATACAAAATAGAACCAAAGACAGGAAAAGGTTAGCATATCATTTTCTGGCAGCCAGTATTGGTAGTATCTTAGCACTAGCCCTCATCTTGAGCTGTAAATGCTGGGCAAATTGCTATGACTTTATTAAAAGGAATCCTGTACTAAATTATATTTGTGTGACCCAACAGTGTTCCACAGTGAGCACTTGTTAGCCACATTCAACATCCTTTTGGGTTAGTTGTTGGTATTTAATAGGGACATTATTTTCTTGTCAGGTAATCTAGATTTAGTGGTTGTGATTATGATTCAGGTGTGTCTCCTGGACAGACCTGCTTCTCTCTCCATGTTTGGGTTTTCAGTGGCTTAGTGTTCTGGCAAATAACTGTATTCCTGTATATGCAGGTGGTGCTGCAGCTGCTTATTAGAAGCTGTGTGATTCCAGCAGCCACTTGCCTGGGTAGAAAGCCCCACTGCCCTCCAAGTTATATCTCTTGCCTTGTTATCTAGGCTGATTATACCCCTTGTTGATCCTCATAGTCTTGTGGTAATTACCTCCTCCTCCAACCTCCCTGATCACCCCTACCTATAATTAAAGAGAAGAATGGAAGAGGGAGCATGTAGCTGACAAGCTGACAAGTGTGTTGCTGCTGCAAGAGGGGGCTGTGCACCAAACAGATTAGATCATAAGTAGAGTTGCCACGTTTTCCAAAATGTATTCTCCAAGTAGCCTTTTCAGTGTAGCCCATTTGTAGCATCACAGGAGCTGTCTGACAAACAAATACCCATGACCAGTATCAGAAGAAGTCAGAACTGTTCTGGGATTATGTATTTAAGACTTTGCAAATCCTCTTTTTTGAAATACATCTTCCGCCAAGAAATCTTTATGGATGGCAGTGGCTGCTTGTCGATCTCCTACACAACATTGTGTTTTGGTTTGTTTTTGTTTTTTAATCCTTTGAACACACATTTTAAACTTAATTGTTCTCCTTTGTGGAAAAAATGCATATCTAAATTCACCAATTTGGACAGTGCCTATGTTGATCCTGTGTGAAGGGAAGGAACCAAGGAAGGAATTCAGTTTACTGATGTGTACTTTTTTGGCTTTCAGAACACAATTGAAATTTAATAGTCTGTACCATTTCATAAGTTTTACTTTCAAGTGTTTTAAAAGTCATATGCATTTTATACCTTTCAACAGAGGAGTTTAAATGTAAACTGAGTAATTAGCAGCTAATTATACAATGCAGATACAGAAGGCAGTTTGTTATCACAATATGGTAGATGAGAGGGGCAGCTTCCACCTTATTTTTGTATGTCTTTATAGGCCAAAAAAAAAAAAAAAACTAAAAAGTAAAGGTTGTGATATTTATATTCCCAAGCTGAGTTTCTCCAGTAAGCAATGGGAGGGATTAAGAGTTACAGGCACTAAATTAATTGGCTTATTCTTAATGATGGGCTGGCCACCTCCAAAATGCCTACTGTTCTGTGTCACCTATGTTTTGTTTTCCATAGGGAAAGGCAGGTATGGTGAGGTGTGGAGGGGCAGCTGGCAAGGGGAGAATGTTGCCGTGAAGATATTCTCCTCCCGAGATGAGAAGTCATGGTTCAGGGAAACGGAATTGTACAACACTGTGATGCTGAGGCATGAAAATATCTTAGGTAAGTACAAGGATAACCCCCTCGTTAATTGTATCTAGGGAGAAATAATTGTCCGCCTTTGCTCTCTCCGTTTTGGTGAATGTGAATTTGAGAGTGTCTCCTAAAAAGCAATATAGGGATCCTTAGCATTTATATGCTATTTAATTTTCTCAAACACCAATTTCTTATTTAAATCTGCAAATAAGTTTAAGACTCTCTGGATGATGAAAAGGAAATCCACCAGTGCTAATTCTTATTCCTACATCTGCAGATTGTTATTTAAATAACAAAAATTTGCCCCATATTGTTCACTTCAAGGCTCATTGGTTGTTCTACTTACCCCACCCTTTTTGAATATTTATTACTTGAATCAAACTAAGAAAGATCTTTGGACTATTTCCTAGAGATTCACAGCTCCCAGGGATATCGTAATTAAATGCACATTCCCTCAAACTAGGCATCATTTTTAAAACCCAGATTTGCAGAGGGATTCAGGATACATTTTAATTTAGAAACTAAAGCTTAGCAACATTTGTGAAATATGTAAAGTGCCCGTTGAAATACTGCTATGGCAGTATAAAGGGTGAGCACACTCCTTAGGCCCATTGACTTCTATATTTTTGAAAAGTTTCTCCAAATGTGTTTATACTGATACATGTATGGTGAATGCTGCCTGGAGTGCTTCTTCAATAGTGGATATAAAGTTTATATAGAATTTAACTCTGTATAGAATAGTGTTGGCCACCTTATGGCTATTGGATTAGGTCTGGCTCATAGGAAGGCCATTGCCAAAATTTATTTCTATTTTAGCACTGCCAATTTAGTATTTAAATGAGTCAAGTTGTCTGCAAATAATGATTTGACAGTTGTCCAAAGCTTCAAAGCTTTGCTTCCGTGGTGTGGTGGTGATGTTCCATCTCAAAATTGTTTCAGTTTCTGTAGTTGATTTCTCACTTTTGCTTACCCATCGGGTCCTAGTCATCACTTAATCCTCCTCACCTCAGCTGTCAGCTTTCCCTTTCCAATTCATCTCTCCACTTGGAGTTGTCTTCCATTGGGGAGCAGAGATAATTCTGTTCAGTGTCTTTGGTGGCTCCCACATTTCCTGCAACACTTGTGACTGGTATTCAAGACTCCCTGGTTTGGGGCTCCAAGGAATCACTTAACCATCCTTTACAAGTATACCCCATTCTGTTACTACGAATACTGACCGTTCTTTGAGCTTGCCGCAAACATTTAGGTCTCATTGTCCTTCCTCAGGTCGCTCTTGATCACTCACTATCCCTTTCACATCCTCCAACCATTCCTTCCTCCGTCAAAACCTCTTGGCCCCCTTTAGTTTTGCTCTGTGGAATTAATTGTGCTTTTCTGCATTCCCTCACTTTGTACCTCTGTTCTAACTCTTACCACACACTGCCTTGTGTTGCCGTTAAATGTCTGTGTAACAAGAATAGCAACAGTCGTGACAACAAACATGTAATGGATCATTACTACGCGGTAACCACGGGTGCATTATGTGCATTTTGTTATGAATCTTCACCATGACCATAAGAGAATAGATACTCTCATTTTCCCAGTTTTAAATGTTGAGGTAACCAGTATATAGAGAGAGGTGAAATAGTGGAGGTGGGAATTACACCAGGCAGCCTAACTCTTAACCACAGTTTTGTACTCAAAACACAAACATTCCATAAAAGTAATCTAGACTCATGAAGCAAACGAAGTTATATAATTCACGCTTAAGAGATAAACAGTTAAAAAAAAAACCTGATTATTTAAAAGTATTTTTTTCCTGATGGTCTAGAGCATAATTAATGGGACAGATAAAATTCTTCCCTAAGACCTAAGGGGCTTACTGAAGGTGAGATAATACAAATGTATTTGTTTATTATTTATTTATTTAATCAGAAGCTCCTTTTTCTTGGGGGAGGAAATCAGTATATAGGCTACACAGATATATAACAGTAATTTAATTTCTTTTGAGTGGTGCTGTTAGAGTTGGGGGTATTTTTTAAGAAAATCATTAAAGATTAGTATTATTTGGTTCATAAACTGTTAAAGCAGAAACATTTTCTTTATTAAGAATAACTAATGTCCAAGAACACATTTTGATGCATATTTTGGCCAGCTAAGGGCTCCAAGAGAAGCAGCTTCAAGGGGAAAAAGCAGATTGGGGAGTAGGCAAGGAGTGGGAGACTCAGGGCTGGCCATGGGAATAGGCTTAGAGGAAGAGAGAGAAAGAAGTAGAGGGTGAAGGTGCTAAAATATTATTCAGTTTGCTTTGCATATGTCCCTCAGGCGAAAATGTGAAATTATTTTTTCTCTGAGTAGAAATCATTTGTTTGGGGACAGTATGGCGTAGTCAGTAAGAGTCTGGGTTCTAGAATCAGACCTACAGGAATCTAATATCAATGATGTGATCTACTTACTTCGTGTGGTTTTTGGAGGATTGCATATAAAATTCCAGGCACATAGTACTCAATAATTATTAACTGCTTCTGTTGTGGTTGCTGATGATGAAGATGATGATGATCGAATAGGGGACCTTTCTTGGCTCACAGAACCTTCCTATACAAGGTATCAGGACAGCTAGCACCAAATTCAGAGTTGATAGCAACTTAAATAGCTATGTGATCCTTGGCATCTCCCAGCAGCAACTTTATTATCTGTAAAATGAGCATAATGATGTCTTTCTTACCAGCTTGTTGAGAAAAATCTCATGAGAAAATATATGTGAAAGTGACATAAATTTTATATAAAGTACTATGCAAGTATAAAGCATTTTAATGTATTTTCTCTTACATTTTCATAAGTCATTTAATTCTTCCTCAAGCCATATCCGTCTTAAAATTTTTTTTTTCTCACTTCTTTTTAAGTCCCAAACTTCACTGTCTACCAGCGTGGTTCATATATGTGAGAATAATCCTAGAAAGGCACCTCTGTAGCAGAAAAGGCAAGCACACGTCACAATTTATTTCATAAGTTAGAAAGTGCCCCTAACTTCCAGACAGTCTTCTGCATGCTCAAAAGTTCCCTCCAGATGTCTAGAAAAATCTTGTCCGGGCTGATAGCGATGGCTCACGCCTGTAATCCCAGCACTTTGAGAGGCCAAGGCGGGTGGATCACCTGAAGGTCAAGAGTTTGAGACCAGCCTGGCCAAAATGGGGAAACTTCATCTCTACTTAAAATATAAAAAATTAGCCAGGTGTGGTGGCGGGCCTCTGTAATCCCAGCTACTCGGAAGGCTGAGGCAGGAGGATCGCTTGAACCCAGGAGGTGGAGGTTGCAGTGAGCCAAGATCACGCCATTGCACTCCAGCCTGGGCAACAAGAGTGAAACTTCGTCTCAAAAGAAAAAGAAAAATCTCCTCCAACCTCTTCATCCACATTTGTCAGTCTCTCACTTCAAGACCAGTTGAGTTGCTACTTCCTAATGGAAGCCTATTGTAACATCTAGTCTGAATTACTATAATTTCCTGCTCTGGGCTCACGTTGCCTTTTGAAGATATATATTATAGTACTTTTCACATTTTATTGTAATGTTTTCGTTTTTACACCTGTCTTCGGCCAACAAACACTATCATCTTGGTTTTTCTGTGTGTGACTGACAGAGAGCATCATAAATGCTCATTATATTTGGTTGGTTTCCTTTTTTATTTTGTGAATCAGTCAATCGTTTAATGTAAACTCACCCCCTTTATTTTACATCTGAGCAGACATAGTCTAGGGAGCCTAATTGAGTTGCCCAGTATTACACAAGTAAATCACAGGCAGAGTCAGGACTAGAATACCGTACTCAGGTTTTAGGTTTGGTGTTCTTTTAGGATGGTTGATGAATGGCCTGTTCCTAAAATATCAACATGCTGAAGGGCTTGGCACTATGGGTGAGCACAAAGATATTATTGCTATCTGAATCTGAAGGAATGTAAAATATTCTTTAAAATATTGCTTATAATGAAATGAATATGAAATTTTCCTATTAGCAGTGCCCTTTTAAGGAATAAATGCTATTATTTTTCTCTGTTGATGCTTCTGTAAACCCCCTCTTAGGGCAATTGGTCAGTTTAATTACTTTTTGTTACAGATGACATTTACTGTGTAGGTTGCTGTTTCTAAATACTTAAAGTTATAATGTGGAATTCTCATGTGTATTAATTTTGTTCTTGGTCTCTTCAGGTTTCATTGCTTCAGATATGACATCAAGACACTCCAGTACCCAGCTGTGGTTAATTACACATTATCACGAAATGGGATCGTTGTACGACTATCTTCAGCTTACTACTCTGGATACAGTTAGCTGCCTTCGAATAGTGCTGTCCATAGCTAGTGGTCTTGCACATTTGCACATAGAGATATTTGGTACCCAAGGGAAACCAGCCATTGCCCATCGAGATTTAAAGAGCAAAAATATTCTGGTTAAGAAGAATGGACAGTGTTGCATAGCAGATTTGGGTAAATTTCTAAAAATATTTTTTTCATTACCAGTTTTACTTTTGTTTCCATGTTTAGCTGAGTTGCATCTCTCCCCCACAACATGTTATGCAAAATTTCAAACATGCAGAAAAGTTGAACATTTACAATGAACACCTTTATACCCACCACATAGATTCTCACATTAACATTTTACTATCCTTAAGCATTATTACGTATTTATTAATCTATTCATCTCCCCATCCATCAGTCCAACTCAACCTTTGATAGAATTCAAAGTAAATTGCAGACAAAGGAATTCTTTCTTCTGATGATTTCAGTGTGTACACTAGTAGATCGTTGACAAGAATGCATTATTTGCTTTTTCTTTTTTCAGGTAAAATTTATATACTGTGAGATACACAAATTTTAAATACTGTCTGAGAGTTTTGACAAATGTTGTAAAACCCAAATCCCTGTTGAGATACAGAGTTTCCCATTACTCGTGACAGTTACCTCACTCTCATTTAGTCAGTCCCGGCCACACCCCACCTCAGAAGTAACCAGTACTTTTGAATTCTGATTTCACAAACCTTCACATAAAGTAGGTGCACAATAAATACTCTGTAGAATTAGTTTGTCTTAAAAGTGGTCTCTAAAATCATTCTGTAACCCAGGCAAAAGAATCAAGTTAAGAAATAGGAAAATAATCCCCAATGGATTCACTCTTTTCCCTGTTAGGATAGCTCATTCTTATGTTGTTAGAGTAGTACTCAATGTAGTTTTAATTGCGTTATAAATAAGAGTATTTTCATGTATAGTGGCATTTTATATAAAACCATGTTCTTCCTGGATTCCTGGAATATTGACTGAATAATTGTACTAATGAGAACTGAATTGTAATAACTATATTCAATTCAGTGAACTATTCAGGGCCCTCTACTTGATTAAACATGGTTTATATGATATTCATATTATTGCAATTATTGTTAGACTGATAAAGGTTTAGACAAAAATAGCTTTAATTATGTAAATAACAACGTTTATTTTTGTTTGTTTTTAAACATAAGGGATTTGACATGTTAGGAAAATTTACTTCCTTTGAATCCTTTTAAAGTCTTTGCTTTTACATTGAGAAATTACAATGTTTCCCAAGCAGGAGAAGAAAGATTTTAGGATAAGCATTGAAAGAGCATGGTCCTAAAGTTTTTTGCAGGCATTTTTAGTTGTGGTGTAGAGGACTTTTATGGCTTATTCCATGGCTCTTAGAGCCAGGGTGATTTGGGTTTAAATTCTGGCTTTCTTAATTACTAACCCTGTATATTTGTGCAAGTCTATTTATCTATTTACCTGGCCCGAGTACTGACACTGCTTTCACTCAGGGAGACAGGGACAGTGAGGGCGAAGGCGGGTGGGGTTGGGAGTTAGCCAAGAGGAACTCCAGGGTTTGACACTGTGCCCTGTACTTCACTTGAAAGGTTAGGAGTTCAAGATGAGCCTGGCGAACATAGTGAAACCCCGTCTCTACTAAAAATACAAAAAAAAGAAAAAAAAAGTAGTCGAGCGTGGTGGCGCGTGCCTGGAATCCCAGCTACTGGGGAGGCTGAGGCAGGAGAATTACTTGAACCCAGGAGACAGAGGTTGCAGTGAGCTGAAGTCGTGCCATTGCACTCCAGCATGGGCGACAGAGCTAGACTACGTCTAAAAAAAAAAAAAAAAAGAAAAAAAATGTGATTGTATATTACTCATATAACTAAAAAATAAGCTCACGTCACAGGACTCTGGTAAGGCCCAGAAATATTATAAATGTCTGGTAAATAATAAGGATTCAAGTCGGAGCTTCTGTTATAATCCAGTGGTCTGTGGAGGGTGGACAAATCGAGGTGGCTCTTGGTTTTGGTTTATGGGACTTGGTAGGGAAGGAGTTGAGGGGAACTTTGCAGTAAGTCCAGCTAATTAATTCTTCAACTACATTTCTTTTGGCTTGTCCTTCCAGTTAGATATATGGGTTTGTATACAAATCTGTTAAGGAGTTATTATTCAGGATATGGTAAACAATGCGGTATAGGAAACAACTTTTATAAGACCATGATTTGTATATAACTTTTCAGTGTATACCTAGCAATTAAGGATCGCATATTAGACATAGTGTTCTATGATTAATCCTGCAAAAAAGTCAGTATTCTATTGATTAATTGGTTGAGAGAGGATCTTATTCTGTTGCCCAGGCTGATCATAGGTCACTGCAGCCTCGATCTACTGGGTTTAAGCGATCTTCCTGCCTCAGCATTCCAAAATAGCTGGGACTCCAGATGTGCACCACAACACCTCGCTAAGTACTTTTCGTTCTTAGTAGAAATGAGGTCTCACTATGTTGCTCGGGCTGATCTTGAACACCTAAGCTCAAGTGACAATCCCATCTTGGCCTCCCAAAATGTTGAGATTACAGATGTGAGCCACTGTGCCTCGCCTATTTTTCTAACTTTTTATTATTAAAAAATTCAAATGTTATAATGATCACTTAAATCCCAAACACCTAGATTCAAAAATTGTTAAAACTTTGCCATGTTTGCTTTATCAATCTGTGGCTGTGTGTATATTTTTGCCAGTCCATTTGAAAATAAAGTGTTACAGGCATCACAACACTTTACCCCTCAATACTTCAAAATCATCCCTATTTTTATGCTATCCCAGACTTGCAAAATACTTAAAAATGCATCTTCTTCATAATCAGTTTATCATATCTACAAATTATTGATAACTCTCTAGTATCATTTTATATTCATTTTCAGATATTTTCCGTTTTTTCAAAGAAGAACTCAGCCAAAGTTTACAAATTGCATCTGGTTGTTTTGTCATCTTTAGTGTAAAAATCACTTATTAGTAAGAAGAAATTACTTGTAACATTTAGCAGCTTAAAACAACACAGATTTGTTATCTCACACAGTCCCTTCAGGGTCAGGAATCTTGGAATGACTTAGCAATGTGGTTCTGGCTCAGGGTCTTAGGGAGGTTGCAGTCATCTGAATGCTCAACCGGAGCTGGAGGTTCCAACTCC